>NC_047628.2:736666-1105000 GCF_009650485.2 Drosophila albomicans
TTAAAAAAAACCCCAAAGTTGAAAAATGAAAGGAAGGAGACAGAGGCATAAAAAAAGCTTAAAGAAAATCACCAAGACGATGAATTTGACCACTTTGTATACGAATATGATCGCTGTAGAGCGAGTTGCTTATTATGGTGTAAAAGGGAGTTTCGTTACTTTAAAATCTTAAAACAGTTCACGTGATGAAGTTTTGGTGTAAACACTTGCACCATTGAAGCAAATGCAATTGGTCTAAATAGAGTATTAGCAGTGAATTAATATTAACATACACAATGTGCCAATCGTGTAAGCACTTGCGAGTAAACAGTAAATTCAAATCAACATGTGTTATTTATACCTACTTCTACCAAGAGCTTTCCTGATAGAGAATGCTTCAAATATTATTGGTCCAGGCACGACTTGGAATGCGAATTGAGCAAGTTAGGGACACAAATCCAATAATTAAAGTCATTCGCGAGAAATTATGAAGAGCAAATAGCAAAATAAGTGCGATGCACTTAGAAGAAGTGCATAGAAGTAATGCAAAAAAGAAAAATACGAAAAAAAGCAGTTATGCTTGTTAAAAGCATTGGAAACTGGTGCTATAGTAGCGGCGCTACAACCCACATGTGCTCATGATCAACAGATATTTACGAAGTTGGAAGAACACAGTGCACTGATTGAATTCGGCGACACAATTCCAAACCTGATAAATAATTTTATATCTGTAAGCCTAGCACTCGCCAACAATTCCATCGTAAATTTCGGACCAAAAATCCAAAAGTTGTGCATTCTTGTGAGGCCTGTATATGATGGAGTGCGAGCTTACCAGATGTTACGCTGCACTTGGTACAAGTGAAAATCGAGCACTGAATTTGTGAATGTATAGTAATTAATCAGATACAAATTGTCGAAGTTATTAGAGAAATACTTTTGTATGGATGGGCAAAAACGCAAATATACCATTTGATATATTTTTTTAGTATTTTTGTGATTTTTTTTAGTATGTTTTGAGAATATTACTGCAATATTTTGGTTTTATTGAAAATGAGTAGCGGGTATCTCACAGTCGAGCACACTCGACTGTAGCTTTCTTACTTGTTTTATATTGCACCGTCAAGTCAATGGAGGCCTTCAAATATAAAAATATGAATATAGCAATCAGGAGAGCACTAAATCAAATGCAAATGAAAACAAGAATGCGATTGAACCAAAGATTCTGTGGACCGACAAGTCTGAAGCAATGGTTACAGACGCGTTAACTTTTTCTACATAGTACTCTATCAGTGGTATACATGCTGCGCATTGATGTGATGCTATAGAGAAGGAGCGCAAGTCTTGTAAGCTTGCAAAATTGCCTTCAGCCATACAGAAGGTCGCTATTCGTTGACAATTGATGTTCGCAGCAACATCGTGTTAACTATGATGAGACGTTTTGATCAATATACAGACCTTAGAGTATAGTTTTGAATCTGTTTTTGCATCAAATGGCAAATGGCTGTACAGCGTATCCATCAGATAGTTTAGTTGAAATGGACAAGACATTTAGACAAGAATGAAAGAAATCACGTTGTCTCATATACAGTACATTAAGGATCTGTTATAGAAGTACGATATGAAAAACAGTAGTAGGGTTGTTGATAATATATCAAAATATCAATATATCGATGTTTTTTTATAAAAATAAATATTTATATCATGATATTTTTTCCCCTGATATATCGAATATCGCGATTTTTTTTTTTATATATTTTTGATATTTCCTAATTGGTCGCGGCAAAAAGTTTTTTTTCGGAAGTTAAAAATCATTCTGCAACCTGCAACATTTGCAGGAAAATTGTCAAAACGAACGGCAACTCGTCGAACTTGCTGTCTCACCTTAAAAACAGGCATCGGGACGCATATCTAAAGTGTACAAAGGTAATTAAATCATAAAAAGTGACATGTGTGTATTTCGCTGAAATTGTGCCAAGGGTTCACAATGTTCTAATGTTTTTCTGGGGAATTCCGTGTAAGAGATTTAATAGGCGAAATAAAATAATGATTATATATGTTTTTATGCAGATGAATATGTAGATATACACAAAAAAAATAATTATGTATTTATTATACATATATATAATTTGGAGTTAAATTTTGGTTAATGAAAAAAAAAAATATATATATAAAAATTAAATATCAAAAATACTTGATATATCGATATTTTTGGGTGATAAATATTTTTATCAATTTGATATATTTTTGAAAAACGATATATCACTGATACGATATTTTTAAAATATCATGCAACCCTAAACAGTAGAGGCTGCGACGCAGTTATATGCAAGTCATCTGGTGGCATGTAATTGTGACCAATATCAGCACTTCAATTTAAAAGCATATCAATATACAATTGGAGATCTTATGTGTCTATCTCTTACAATCAGCCCGGATATTTTACCTTACTGATGCTGCTGCAACTAACCTTCCTCTCACACACTCAGTTCAGTCGCAGATTGAATACGGAACGATGAGCAGGCGCAAGCGCATGGCGTTGCATTTATGTATGTATCTACCATACATGCTCGCCTATATTGGCATGTGAAGTCTTGCAACATGCAGTTGCCTCGCAGTCAAGCAGCTAGCGCACGTCAATTTGTTTTGCCGAGACGAAAGTCTCGAAAATAATGACGACAACAATTGCTCGTGTCTTAGATGTTTGCAGTTAAATTGTGGCTGTATAAGGACTGCGTTAGTTCTGCTAATAGTTTGCAATAGTTTGTGTTCGATACCCGTTCGAGAATACATATGTCCGTATTTTTTTTTAATGCGATTTACATTTTTTCATTCCCCTTCTATCTTACTGACAGAAGTAATAACTAATTGCGCATTAATTTTTATCTTTTACATTTAAATATTAAAATGAAGTCGTGATTCTTTTTTGCAAATAAATACTATTTAAAAACTCTTTTTAAATAAAGTTTGAACTTTAAAATTTTTTTTTACATTTTTCAGATAACAATAAAATTGTATAAATTTAATTTTTATTTTGTCTAATTTTATAAAATGCTATTGTTATCTGAAAAATGTAAAAAAAAAACTGTTAAAAAAACAAAGGTAGCGGGTATAATAATATTTTACTGTCAGTAATTGCAAATATATTAGTATTATTTTATTATATTGAAGTTAACAGGGAAATCGGCATATTGTTGCCATGACCTTGTGGGAAAAGCAAATGCAATAATTATGTTTTCACGTAACGCGAAGGTTAAAAAAAAATTAAACGATTTTATTTTTAAATAACTTGTAGACGAACTTTATTGGTATTGCAAGTTTAGCAGGCTACGCGTCTTGTCTGAGGAAAGTGTCTTTAAAAACTGACTTTACAATATGTTGAGTTTGAACAAAAAATTTCTTATTGCGAGCTAACATACATATGTATGTGTAATGTGTTTTAATCCTGAGTCGTCAAATTGCACCAGAAAATTTTAAGTGGCGTGAAGTGGATCTTTTTGTTTGACGTTAGTCGCCGCCGCGATGATTTTATGTTTAGAATATGATCTTTATTTGAATGCAACAGAACCTTTTTGTTTGTTACGATTGGTCGCTGTCGTGCCAAGTTGATGTTTTGAATATAATATAATCTTTATGTGAATGCAATAGGATAATTTGGAAATAGGGGAATAATTACGATTAATTATATATGTGAAAGTCATAATTCATTCATTTACGCACAACGAACTGAGGGAGTTGAGGCACACTTCTACATAACATACATTGTATGTCATACGCCATGATAATTTCAAGAGTCAAACGCAGAATCTCAAGGCATCACCGATTTCCTTATGGATACGAAAATGATCAGACACATAAACTGTGGTGGTGGTGCTTACCTTACTGATATTGTGCTGGTGGAGGTAAAATTACGTTTTAGTATTTATACCCGCTACCCATAGGGTAGAAGGGTCTTATAACTTTGTGCCGGCAGGAAATGTATTTAACAGATAGAACGAGGCATCCCGACCCTATAAAGTGTATATATTCTTGAACAGCATCAACAGCCGATCTAACCATGTCCGTCTGTCCGTATGAAACACTGGATATCAGAGACTATAAGAGATAGAGCTATAATTTTTGTTGTATAACATTTGTTATATTTGTACGCAGATCAAGATTGTTTCAAATATTTACCACGCCCACTTCCGCCCCCTTAAATCAAAAAAATCTAATAACAAGCGTAATTTTAAAGCTAGAGTTGCGAATAGTATATAGTAGTAGTTATGATTCCTGAAAATTTGGTTGCGATCAGATAAAAATTGTCGAAGTTATTGAAGAAATACTTTTGTATGGGCAAAAACGCCTTACTAGGGCTCTTAGTTGCTTTGACCGACAATCCGGTACATTGTGCCGTCTATGGTATATTTTGAATGGTGTACTATATCGATATACCAAACATTCCATTTGGTATATTTTTAGTTTTTTTTTTTAGTATTTTCGGGATATTTTGAAAATAATACCGCAATATTTTGCCTTTATTAAAAATGGGTAGCGGGTATCTCACAGTCGAGCACACTCGACTGTAACTTTCTTACTTGTTTTATCTTCTTTTCGTATATTCCTCCAGCTTTGTTTTCTATAATTAAAAGTAAGAATTTTGATCGTGATCTGCTAACCGTGGTTATTTTAATATTGGATTGCGTCCCTCGCTAATTAATGTTTTTATATGTGTTTCGTGTGTATCATTGTCCCAGATTAATGATACACCAAATTGTCTGGGAAGACCACCTGATCTGTTTTTTGCTATTGACCCATCGAGAACGTCTCCATTTTCCTCTTCTGAAGATACCCATCTAAGGTTTCGGAGTCTAATAATTGTTGTTTTTGGTTTTACTTTAGTGTTGAAATATGTATAGTATATATCAGATGAAGATTTGTATTTTGCCTTAAACTCCCATGCAGTTCTTGTTCCACTTAGATTTGCTAAACCTTAATGGTTTACTAAGGAATTATTAAATTTTACAAAATCTTTAGTCAACGATGTACAAAAATTTGAATGTATATGGCTCACCTATTGGTTTTTTCACTTTTTTTGCCCAATTGGTCTTACTCAAAGAGTAGATCTGCAATATCTCCGAATACAGTATATATACATATTAACACTTGATCAATGTGAAGAGCACAGATGATAAACCCATCTCCGTTTGACTGACAGCCTGTTCGTATAAAAAGTATGAGACTATTAAAAATACAGCTATAAATTAATTTTCGACAGCACTTGTTTTTTTATACCCACTATCCATAGAATAGAAGGGTATTATAACTTTGTGCCGGCAGGAAATATATGTAACAGGTAGAAGAAGGCATCTCTGACCCTATATTCTTGATAAGCGTCAACAGCCGAGACACTCTAGCCATGTCCGTTTGTCCGTATGAAAGACTGGATCTCAGAGACTATAAGGGATAGAGCTATAATTTTTTCGACAGCATTCGTTATGTTTGCACGCAGATTAAGATTGTTTCAAATTTTGGCAAGCCCACTCCCGCCCCTGCAAATCAAAATAAATCGAATAACAAGCCATTTTGAAGGTAGAGCAGAATTTTGGTATATACACTAACAACTATAGTAATTGTCATTCGTGAAAATTTGGTTGCGATCAGATAAAAATTGTGGAAGTTTTTAAAAACGCCTGCTAGCTATGCTTTCGTTTGTATGTATTCGTCGATGTATCTGCATGTATCTACAACCAACAGTCCAAGCAGTTAACGAAATAAATAATTAATAGGAGCCCCAAGTAACGTTTATTTTGATTTTTTATACTCTAAGTCCCTTGGTCCTTACGAAGAAATCCTGCAGTACACCACCTTTGGAACTCAGTGAACCCAGTAACCAATTTAGTAATGACAAGGTAGTGACATTTTCGGTGATTCATTTTGAAGAAGATAGTGAGCTTCGCTCTAATAGACCAATCAATGAATTTGGTTTCCATAAAAATATGTACTGAAATATTAATTTCATCATTTCCTTTTGAAATAATCATTTCACAATTTTCAAACACAACTTTATACTTTTAACATTGTCTCACTTATTTTTAAGAATTGTAATACTTGTCAATATCTATCACTAATTTAAGTCGCTAAGCACTCGCAGCAGCATTCGGAAAAAATACCAAAAATGCTTATTGTATAAGGGGAATTACTCATAAAAATAATTCTAAAATACTTTTGTTTAAATTTTAAAAATACTACAGTATTCTAACAGTTTCTTAAACTGTATTTGTGGTAGGCGGTCCTAGTAATTGTCGCTGGATGGGACGGTCGTTACGACGAAGGCGGGAACGGCTGCATACTAATGTTAGTGCTCTAGCGAGGTGATTTGGATGGTTCGACAGCTTGATGTAGTAGTTTTCCATGTGTTGTGCTATTTCATCTCGGACGGGAAGTATATTCAAGTCTCGCTGAATGTTTTCACTCCGAACGTACCACGGTGCCCCGGTGATAGTTCTCAGGATCTTTGCTTGGGCTCTCTGCACGATTTCTACGTTGCTGTTGCTGGCGCTCCCCCACAACTGAGAGCCATAAGTCCAGATTGGTTTCAAAACGGAGTTGTAGCGTAGGACCTGGTAATCCAGACTAAGGGGTGAGCGGGAGTTTATAAGCCAATGCAGACTGTTTGCCTTCAGCCTTAGGTGAGTTCGTTTAGCTTCAATGTGCGTGCGCCAGGTTAGCCGTCTGTCGAGATGTACGCCAAGATACGTTACTTCATCTGATCGAGGAAGCACGGTGGAAGTGTAAGGTTGGGGCAATTTCGTCTATTTAAGGTAAAAGTTACGTGTTTACATTTTAGCTCATTTACTTTTATACGCCAGTCTGAGAGCCATTTCTCTACAGCGTCCAGATGGGTCGCAAGTTGCGCTGAAGCTTGTTGTGGAGATTTAGATCGGCTAAGAATCGCGGTGTCGTCGGCAAACGTAGACATAGTCAGTTGTCTACTCGTAGGGATATCAGAAGTGTAGAGTAGGTATAAAGTCGGCCCGAGAACGCTGCCTTGAGGAACACCAGCTTCGATATAATGTTCAGCTGACATGTCGGTATTGCATCTCACTACAAATATCCTGTTGTAAAGATATGACTTCAAGAGTTTATGTGTGCTATTAGGGAGCATTATTTTGATTTTGTGCATTAGGCCGTCAAACCACACTCTGTCGAATGCTTGAGAGACGTCCAAAAATACCGCAATGCAGTACTCCCTATTCTCGAATGCTGTTCGAATTTCTGATGTTATGCGGTTTACCTGTTCGATAGTTCCATGTTTTTCGCGAAAACCGAATTGATGTGCTGGGATAATATTGTGTCTTCTTAAGTATTGTATGATACGAGTTAGAAGGCATTTCTCAAAGTTTTTGATAGACACGAAAGTAGGCTTATTGGTCTGTATGAGGAGGTGATCGTGTGGTCTTTTCCTGGCTTTGGTATCATTATGATGATTGACTTTTTCCACCTATTCGGGAAGCAGCCGATTCTTGTCATCGCGTTGAAGAGTTGGCATATAGTACCAACAGCACAGTGGGAGTTCAATAAGCATTTTTGGAGTTATTAGATCGCAGCCCGGAGATTTTCGTGGTTGTAGCTGCTCTTTTATAATTTTTATGACTTCACATACTCGGAATACAATTGGTTCGGCAATAGGAAAGCCCACTTTTGTTTGCAAACGTATATTAGGCAGGTTTGTTACTGGACTGACGATAGATCCGGGAGAGAAAAGGCGCTAATCAGATTACGTGGGATGTTTTTTGTAACTGCGAAGTCAATCAAGTCTGGCAATTTTCTTGGATCACTAGGCCTGTGAGTAGGTGAACCAGGGGAAACGCAGTCAAGTTTGTTGCTAGGTTTTACAATTGCTTGATAGAGCTGTCTTCCTTTCGGGGACACGAGGCGAGATCCCCGATGCGTGTGCTTGGCGTTATAGTCTCCTGCTGCTATAAAGTAGTTGCCCAGCGAGTTGAAATAGTCAATAAATTGGGCTTCGGATATCGTAAAGCGAGGAGGACAGTATACCGCGGCTAGTGTTATATTGTGACAATCCAACTGTAGAATGATAGATGTGGCTTGCAGATAGCTAGTTGCAAACGCATTGTGGAAATGGTGTTTAATGCGGTTTTTAATCAGTATTCCAGTGCCTCCATAGGCCTTTCCATCAGGATGATTTGTACTGTAGAACAAATACCCTCGGATTTGCAATTGTATTTGTTGGTAAGGTGGGTTTCTGCACGTAGCATTACGTCGATTTCATTGTCATTCATGAGTTGTGCTAACTCAATTTTGTGCCGTGGAACGCCGTTGGCATTCCACAGTGCAATGCGTAGGGGAGCCATTGATTATTTTGATAGTGTGTTTTGGAGCATCTGAATCAAAATATTTTGATTTGTCATCAGACTTTGCATGGTTGTTCGCATAAAAGCAATGAATTCTCCATGCTTTGTTGCAGTCTGAGTATCATCGTTTCCATTTTATATTCTTTGTGCTCTACGGGTTGGTAAGGGACTGTAGGTGGTGATTGGTCATTGCAAGCAGGGCTCGCCTGATTCGATTTTATAACGCTTGCAAAGCTTACGTTTTTAGTTACGTTGGAACTACCGAGTGAAGACCAGGCTGTTGACGAAAAGAAAACTTCAGGCGTGAGTTTGAAGGGTACTAATGGTGATCGCGTTGTTAAGACTTTATGGTTGATCTGACTTTTTAACTCCTTGTATACTGGACAGCCTCTGTAGTTTGCGGTGTGGTTACCTCCGCAGTTACTACATTTTTTAGTGGTTGGGTCCTTTTGTGCTTTACATTCAGCAGATGTATGCAGTCCTCCGCAAGCTACGCATACAGAGCGGAGTGTGCAGTAAGATTTAGTGTATCCGTATTCTTGGCAATTTGCGCACTGGACCGGGCCATTACGTTTGTGCGGCTTTTCGACTGTAATTCTGCGGTGCAGTAGGAACTGGAGTTTATAGATGGGATGCACTTCGTTTTTCTTGAGGGCCTTGGAGTCAGGGACGAGTTCCACTTTCTATTGCGGATATTTATAACGGTTTTTACGTTGAAACCTTTGTCTTTTAGTGCCTGTTCTACTTCAGTATTGTTAACATCTGGTTCGATGCCTTTTATGATCACTTGTAGTCCTTTTCTACTTTTCAGCTGATAAGTATAGTAGCTCTTTTTCTTGGCGTTTATGAACTCCGTCAATTTTCTGAAGTTTTCTTCGCTTTTTACTTGGACCTTTGTTTCATGAATGTCTCCTTTAGTCAAGGGGATTGCGTGGAAGCTATCTTTACCAACAAGATCGATTATTGTGTTCACAAGGTTGTTAGAATTTTTCTCTCGGATATATAGCGGAGGCGGCTTCGTTTTCCTCTTGTCCACATCCGTGACTGTAGAAGGCATTTCGTTGGAGATGTCAGCTAAAATTTCAAATCTATCTGATGTATTAGGGCTCTGCGCAGTTCCTTGATTGGAGGAAGCCCGATTGATTTTTGTGGCGTTACCCATTTTCGAACCCTAAGGACTTTGTTTTCGTTTAATGTTTACGTAGCGATCCATGCCAGTCTGTATGGTCGAACCTTGCTTTTTACTTGGTGCGTTTGCCAGCGCACTGGCTACAGTTGCTAACTCAGCTGACACAGCAGGTAGAACGATCGACAGTATCGGGCATACAGACGAAACTGATGTTGATGTTGTTGTTGTTGTCATTGCATTTACAGTTGCTACTGACGTCACTGTGCTAGTAACCGTGGCGAGACATGTGTACAGTTGGGGCGAGGCAGAGCAATCACATTCATCGCTTACCTCGCATTGCGCTGTCGGTAACGTAGACGGAGAGAGAGAGCGCGCCCTTTCGTTGAGAGTAGGCTCGAGTTCGTTTTTCGGTGTTGGGTTTAACGCTCGCGGTTGATCGGCAGAAGCTTTTGCTTTTGTTGCTTCGCCTGTATCTGTCGAAACGAAAGTGAAGTATGCATTGCTAATAGAGCGCCGACGCTCGTCTAGCTGATGTTGGCGCTGCGACCGAAGTTCGCTTTGGTTCATCACCTTATTTTTTTTATGTTGATTTTTTTTGTGTTATTATTAGTTACAAAAGTGCACTAGTTTTAAACACAAAATAAAAGTAAGTTGCGACTTTTCATCGCACTAAGCGTCTTTTCGCCGATTGATTTGATTGATATGGGGGTTTTTTGTTTTTTTTTTATTTTTCTTTTTACTTGGTTGTCTTCCGGAGCACAAAGTGAATTAAATACACGTCTGCACTCGTTGACGTTCAACACCTATAAGAGTCATGGCATGAAAGAATTAAAAGTGTGCATAGAGTTGTTATATAATATGTTTTTCATAACTTGTAAGATTTTTATCTGGTTGCAACCAAAGTTGCCACCTACTACTCAAATCTGTAAATATGTTCAATAACTGTAGATAATAAATAATGTACATATATGTGTATATAAATTTTTTAAGTACATACATACTCCTAAATAATGTTATTGGCTAACTTAAGTAATAATGCTCAATGCCTTGTTAGGTTACCATTACATTTAACTGTCCATCTTTCCATTACTATTTATAAGGTGTTAGCCATAATGTGAAAGTTGATTAACCCAACAATATTCATTTCTTTTATTACAGCAGCCAGAAATGATTACTAGAAAATTCAGATAAAAATGATAAGGCAAATTTATTGGACGGCTACAAAAAGTCGGGCAACTTTGCTCGTGGTAAGTTCCATGATTAATAATTTTATACCCGCTACCCATATGGTAGAAGGGTGTTAAAACTTTGTGCCTACTGGAAATGTATGTAAGATGCAGAAGGAGACTGATCCGACTCCATAAAATGTATATGTTTTTTATCTACGTCATCAGCCAAGAAGATATAATTAAGTAAGATAGAGCTATAATTTTTTTCGAAAGCATCTGATATGTTTGCAAGCATATCAAGTTTGTTTCAAATTTTTGTCACGCCCACTTCACCCCGCAAATCAACAAAAATCGAATAACAAGCGTAATAATAAAGCGCGAATTTTGGGATATACATTAAGAACTATAGTCTTTGTGACTCCTGAAAATTTGGTTGCGACCAGATAAAAATTGTCGAAGTTATTAAAGAAATAATGTTGTATGGCGACAAACGGCTGCTGCAGCGTGCCTCATTTGGTTGACCAACTAAACCAATTAAATAGTCTTATCAGTTCTTGGAAATTTGGTTGTGAAAAGATTCTTATAAGATATTCGAAAAGCAATTTTAATAAATGGTATTAATTATTAGCCGCTTTAATGCAACAATAACGCGTTTTTGCACACATAGATACATGTGTATGTATTTACATATGTATGCATGTGAATGCACGTGTACGTACATATATACATATATTTGCATTTGTCCGTAATGTTAAAAAATATATTAACTATTTTTTGAGGTATAAGTCAAAACGAAAATAACGCAATGTTCAGTGCAAATATTTAATTTTAAAGATATTTCGATTTTGGGCATTGCGAGGGGATATTAAGATAAGTACGTGTCTACGTGTGAACATAATGACATTTCAACTTTGTGTTGGTGCAGAGTATTAGCTTTTTATTCTGTAATGCTGCTGAAAGCATCGAAAGATCGTGCAACGATAAATCGATTCTGTAGGTATATTTATACCCGCTACCCATAGGGTAGAAGGGTATTATAACTTTTTGCCGGCAGGAAACGTATGTAACAGGTAGAAGAAGGCATCTCTGACCCTATATTCTTGATAAGCGTCAACAGCCGAGACGATCTTGCCATGTCCGTCTGTCCGTATGAAAAACTGGATCTCAGAGACTATAAGAGATAGAGCCATCATTTTTTCGACCGCAAATCAAAAAAATCGAATAACAAGCGTAATTTTAAAGCTAGAACGGTGGTGTATACACGAAATTTGGTGTATAAAATAATAACTGTAGTATTTATGATTTCTGAAAATTTGATTGCGATTAGATAAAAATTAATAAAAATTAAATAAAGGAAGCGATCATATAAAAATTGTGGAAGTTATTAAAGAAATACTTTTGTATGGGCAAAAACGACTACTTACTAGGGGTCTGAGTTGCTTTGGCCGACAATCTGGTATATTGTGCCGTTTATGGTATATTTTTAATGTGGTACTATATTGATATAACAAATATATAGTATTTTCGGTATATTTTGAACATAATACCGGAATATTTTACTTTTATTCAAAGAGGGTAGCGAGTATCTCACACTCGAGCACACTCGACTGTAGCTTTCTTACTTTTTATAATTTCTTTTTAATTCTTGAATTTTTAAGAATTTGTCGATGACGAATTGAAAAAGCTATGTGAAATTTAAAATGAATTTGGCATTTCAATAACACTGAAATCCCTCTAAACCCTGAGCCAAAGACTTTAATTACCCCTTGAGCAAAAACAGGAATTTTTAGTTCGACTCTAAATGACTCTAGTTGTCAACCTAGAAAAAAGTGAAGCATCAAATTTTTACAAATGTTATATCATATAAAATCAAATTACCAATAATTTTGCTGGGGCAAGCCAAAGAAACATCAGACAAGACCAAAAAAGTTGGGTTGAATCCTTATTAGCCTCATGCTGCTGTTTATTTGTTGCCTTTAGTTTAGCTTTTGAAAAAGATTTTGGCTGAAAGATTTCTGACGGGTTGCCTTCTAGTGGCAGCACGTGCTGCTTTGTGATAGCGGATATTCCCTTCAACTCTTATTTTTAGAGCCAATGAAGCATTGCAATCCAAGGACCAGTTATAATTCGGAACCAAGTTGTCAGTGTTAAGTTTGGCTTTAGTAAATGAAAGCTGGAATGCAAAAAGGTTTAGGTAATGTGGCCTATGATCTTTTTACCTCACATTTACAGAGGCTGTTTGTTAGTTCCTGGTGAGTATGATTTATCTGGATGAATTCTAGCTTCTCAGTTGTATGTAATGCAACAGGCAGAAAGAGCAATCCCCATGATCAGCGTCAACAGACGAGACAATATGAGACGATTGAGAATTTGATTGTTATCGGATGTAAATTGTAAAAGTTATTTAAGAAATATTTTACCGAAATATAATACCGCACTTTTGCCTTTATTCAAAATGGATAGCGGATATCTGTTTTTTTGTAATAGTTTTTGCGAACGTCATTTCAATGCGGATAAATAAATGTTATCGATTAGCAGATATCTAAACAATACCTAACAGGCATATTAGCTCAGAATCTGCTATCATTTAAATTAAGTAATAATATAATATAATATATATAATCGCGTCATCCGTCAGAGAATTACCCATATGTATATTAGTGTAGTTTGGACACTTTATTGCCAATACCTAAATATAAATGTTAGTTTTTTTTTGTCTCGTGCTGTGTTGCGGTGTTTGAAGACATTATATAAATATGAGTTTGCTATTCAAAAACAATAAACAGAAGCATTATTATTTATAGTTTGCAAGTTATGCAAGTAGCCGCGGGCACACCAGAATATATCCACAGACACAGTCGGCACTCTCATGGAGAGTTCTGTATAAGATTGTGCCAGTCTAATAATAATAATGTATATCAATGCAAATGTTGAATAATATTTGGATAAATTATAGAAATTTCTTTGTTTTTTTTTTTAAGAAATTCCAAATTATAGTCTAAAAAGAAAATATTTAAAAATCTGCATATAATATTTAAGTAGATGTGTAGTACGCACTCCCACACATTAGGATAAAGCTCAACTGTTGACAGAAAATTGCACGTCTGTTTCTCGCCGAACTGCCGAACATACTAGTAGCTCGTGAGAGTTAGTCTAATAGTTAGCCGCATACTGAGCGTGATAACCTAATTCATAACTTTTTTCTCCGAAGTGTATTAAAGTATCTTATGGTTGCATTATATACCTAATTGATTACGCGTTTATAACTTTTAAAAATTTATCAGAAACCGTATTATCATTTAGTGGGAGCAATTAGTTTGGCATTTTTATACCCGCTATAACTTTGTGACGACAGGAAATGTATGTAACAGGTAGAAGGAAGCATCTCCGATCCTATAAAGAATATATATATTCTTCATCAGCATCAACAGCCGAGACGATCTAGCCATGTCCGTCTGTCTGTCTGTCTGTGTGTCTGTCCGTCCGTGCGAATGAAACACTGGATCTCAGAGACTATAAGATATATACATAGCTCTACTTCTTTTTTGACAGCATTTGTTATGTTTCCACGCGGATCAAGTTTGTTTCAAATTTTTTCCACGCCCACTTCCGACCCCTCAAATAAAAAAAATCGAGTAACAAGCGTAATTTTAAAGCTAGATAAAATTTGTGTAAGTTATTAAAGATATACTTTCGTATGGGCAAAAATGCCTACTTACTAGGGGTCCTAGTTGCTTTGGCATATGTGGTATATGTGTGGTACTATATCGATATAACAAATATACATTTTGGTATATTTTTAGTATTTTTGTTATAATTTGAAAATAATACCGCAATATTTTGCTTTTATTCAAAATGGGTAGCGGGTATCTCACAATTTGGATGCACTTATGTATGTCATTGATATACCAGTTACTAGAGTTAGTCCGGGAACAACCGTATGTATGTACTATATATAATATATACTCGTAACAGCCTGGAATTCACATTAATATAAGTAGACAAATTCATGGATATGTAAGCTATATATAAAAGTATATAGAGGTAATCGAAACTTGGTTGGCAAAGAAACGCCCTTAATTACTCTTGTCCATTTGTGGTAATTAATTTTAATGTTGAGCAACGACAACGACAGCAACTCCATTAACCACGGAGAACGATGTCAATGTACATTTCGTTTCACTTGAGGTGAAGTGGGGGAATGGTTAACAAAAAACCCAAAAATGGCAGTCACAGCGACAAATTGATTTTAAAAAGGACGGCCAGCCGAATATTCAATGTTCTAACAGCTTAATTCGGTAACTATTCCTGCTTTGATTAATTTCGTAGGTAAGTCAAAGTACCTGACCGACTTATATTTTCGTAATTAAGGTAACTTTCAATTTCATCCTTAGTTTTTTTATTTTTTTTTTTGGTAAATAACAAATTTTCTATTCGCAAATGTAACATTGTTTTTGTGAGTTATAGTTATAAGAGATACGTAAATCGTATATTAATATATTTTCTTCTGTTGTCAATTTGCCGAAGTGTGCAGTGCTCTTCATATAGTAAATTGTTGACTTGCGTGTTCAAGAGTTTGTTGGGAGTGACATGAAAGCCTTTTGTACAAAATGAGGCAGTATCGAAGGAAAAATTGTTTTATTTAGTTCCGAGCCCACTCTTTCCACTTGAAATTTCCCAAATGCCTTTGTGAATACTTCACTTGTGTTGGATGCCGGTTTGCTTCGCCCACTTTTCGAGTGGATTTATTGTAATGCATAGTAAATATGTTTTGCTATTAGTACTGTTGTCGAATTGTTTGTAGTCAGTCTCAGGCAGGCCTCCGCCCTTCTATTCCCATCTAACTTTGCAACCATATTTTTACGTGTGCCTCTATTTTTCCTGCTTTCTAGAATATAGTCAGTTTGGCCCTCAGATTGAGTGACTGTCTCCCTTTTTGTCAGTTTGTATGTATGCTGCAGATATTTGTTTGCTTGCTTGGCTACGTTCTAGGTTGCTTGGTTGTTGAGGGCGTGTTAATGACTAAGGCGTACGAGTGGACGTCAAGTATTGCGGTGAGTACTCTGCTATCAACTGAAATGGATAAAATTAAGAATCACTAAATATAGTGCTGTTTATCGATATGATTAATACGCAGAGAAAATTGGTTCAGTACAATTAGTCTACTAAGCTAACCTAATATGAAGTGGTAATCAAATATTAGGAACCCAATTTAGAACTGCGAAGATACAAAATCAGAAATTGTTTCTGCCCAGACTCAATCCGGACTTGATAAACCCTATATGGCGGATTCCAGAAAAAAGGTTCATGCTCAAGTATAGGACAAACTGTGCGATACTACTAAACTAATTGAAATCTATCCGAAAGATATCATAAAAACAAGTAAAAAAGCTACATTCGACTGTACTCGAGTGTGAGATACCCGCTACCCATTTTAAATAAAAGCAAAATATTGCGGTAATAATCTCAAAATATTATATTAAAAAGAAATATGCATATATTCTCGATCGGGATTTGAACTCGAGCACCACCGACAGGGTGGTTAAAAAAAAAAAAGTTTGTTTTCCGAGCGGGCTCGAACCCGAGCACCACAACATGCTCGGCTTGCACTATACCACCAGAGCTATCGCATTGCTTATGAACCTTTTATGCATACAGATACTAATATAGACGAGCATGTATATATGTACGTATACGCATACATACAATACATACATAGAAGGTGTTTTTGCCCATACAAAACTATTTCTTTAATAACTTAAACAATTGCTTTTGTCTAAAATTCTATCTCTATTTCTTATAGTCTCTGAAATATAGATGCTTATACCGACTGGGTGGACAGACAGAAAGACGGACATGATTATACCGTCTCGGCTGTTAGCTCTGATCAATAATATATACTTCACGCTGGAGTCACAAAGTTAACATGCCCTTCTACCCTACGAGTAGCGAGTATAAAAACTTAAATAAACCTGGTTGAAAGAAAATGAAGAAAATGTAAATGCAAAAAGTTGACGGGTTAGATTGAATGTGAAGCCATAAGAGTTAGACAAGTGATAAGAGTGAATACGAGCTGCAAACCGAAAACAGTTTACTACAGCTAAGCCCTTGGCCACTTACAGCAGTTAAATGGCATTAGACTGCGACTGGGTGTTAAAAAAATGTGGAAAATAGTAGAGTTAGCCAAGTAAGGGGAAAACATAAACTCATAGACGGAGAAAAAGAGGCACAATGGAAGACTGAGTGAGAAGAAAAAAAGAGTAGTCTAAATTCTATTTATGTAGCGCTACTTACGTCATTATATCCCACTTTCATTTTTAGATAGTAGACAAGGGATGCTGGGTACGTCGGACATTTGAGCTATGAATGTATGGTGCACGTGTGTTAAGTGCGACCAACGAAAATTAATGACAAAGTAATGTCAGTCAAATGGATAGACAGGACCAGACAGTTAGAAAGACAGCTAGGTAAACAAGGTATACGAGTAGATGTATGGACAAAAGCGAATCATCAATTCATGTCCCGACCACCCCAAAACTCAAGCTGAAACCTAAACCCAAGCCCCAACTTCTATTCAAGTTAAACAAGCAACATCCATCCATCCCTTGTCAAGTTAGAACCGGCTCTGAATCGTTGCTTGTCTAATGTTCGTACTTATGCATGTTGTTGCCATAGCGACTTCTTGTCAAAGTTTAGCGCAGCTTTCAATTGTTATTGTTTTACCTTTGTTTCCGTGTGCCGTTGTCCCTCAAAACCATCATATTCCCTCTTTCCCATTGGCAGCAAGTTGGTCGACCATTGCGCATACGGAAAATTTTGCTCATTGATGTTTTATGCCTCCTGTCGCTTTGAATAAATAACTGACGTAACGCAACTGACACATTATCCGACTGCACTCAGACTCGCACTTCAGCCGACATTCTACACATTCAGATATATTGTACATATGTACATACATACATACTCATAAAATCGCATAGGCAGGAGTCCTGACCTACAAGAAGTATGTACATATGGTGATACAGTTAAAATACCAATAAACCGTGAACGAACTTCGCTTACCTTTCGGTTCCCCCGACACGAAACACAGCATCGTTGCAACTCCAGAGGGGCATTTTTGCACAAATTGTCTCAACCTAACAAGCGCTTGCCGCCTATACTAAATAAACTTTGAATGTGTGTGTTTTTCGGTAACAGTATAGTCAAACGAGATATTAATGGCTCAAATTAAGAATAACGTAAATATTCTAATTTCAAAAGAAAGTATGGTGCCACTTTGAAATTACATATGTGAAAAATAAATTAGTTGAACATACTTATTTGTTTTAAATACAGGAAATAAATTTTAAAAAATTTCAACTATTAAAGTACTATTTACCTTCCCAGCCGAGTTTATGGACCATTTATGTTTTCGCTCGGCTGTTCACATTAACGAACTACCTACTGTGACTTCTTGACATTACGACATCCACAATGATGAAGTCAGGAAAACATATATGTATGTACATATGTATGAACATATATAAGCGCAGACTCACTTAATACCTACTGCGACTTCGTGGCAAGACAACGATGAGGACGTCAACAATAATGGAGTCTGGAATACTCAAAGCATACAAATACACACAAGCACACAAGCACATAAAACTCCCCTCAACTCGTATGTATTTATGTACATACATACATACATACATACATATGTATGCATAAGAATGCTTGAATTGCCATGCTTAGGCTTGTGGCTGGGGTAGAAATGAGTTATTGAAACTGCTTGAACTCATAACTAAATAATTACCAGATTCACATAACTATGTTTGTAAAAAGTCTTCTATAAGGTTTTTCCTTTCAACCTTTCACCCACTAATACCAAAAGCAGTTTCGTTAATAAATACAGATACATGTATATATTTATATAAAAAAAAAGTCGTGTTAGATACTCTATAACTCAAGAACGGCTTTATCGATATGGCTGAAAACTGGTGAGGAGGTAGCTTAGAGCCAGGAATACGACATAGGATACCTACCAAAATCGTCTTACGTAGATATATTATTAAAACAGGGCTGCTCAAAATCGTCTTAGAGAGCAACAAATTTATCAAGTGCTGATTTGAATCAAGCAATGATTACAGCTTGTATCCTAGCGTTTGCATTGGGCAAATTAACCTTTTTGCAAGTATTGTGGTGCATTCAAGTTTTCCGGAGAAACGCCAGGATTTTGCTGCCTTAAGTTTTAGTTTTTAATTTTTTCATTTATTTGTGAAATTTTAACTCATAATTTTAAATCATAATGCCATCTCTTTTCAACGCCCCTACGAACAGACCTTACTCAGCAGCAGAGTATGTCTCTTTCCCTAAGCCGCTGTGCGTTAAAAGAACCGTTAGCGACATCGTGTCGCCACTCAAAAATGTACATGCATGCACAATGGACAAACATTTTACGACATACATATGTATATATATATATATATATATATATTCTTGATCAGCGTCAATAACCGGTGCGATTTACCCATGACTATCCGTCGGTCTGTCTATCTGATAGATAGAGCTATCCATTTCCGCCCCAAAAATCGATCAGCTAAAAAAAACCAGCGTAAATTTAAAGCTAGATTTCTGGTACTTGTAATCACGGTTGCCACTTTTGGTACAAATGTACCAAAACTGGTACATTTTTTATGCGTTGATACATTGGATCACTTTTTTTCATTTTGGTACATTTTCAATATGCCTGGTCTAGAATTTAAATTTTTCACAAAATTTTATGTTCACACATATTATTTTAACAAATGGCTCTGTTCCACCAGACACAAATTTTGTATCAGTTAGAAATTGAACCATTGATTGATTTGCGACATATTGTGTCAATTGAGAAAATATGTATGCGCCAATCTAAGGTCTATCACTACGTAAACAGTTTTATAATACTATATTGTGAATCACAATATGTGAAATACAAAAAATCTTTCGTGAAAAAATTTGTGGTACATTTTTGCTAAATTTGGTAAATTTTTTCAAAATTTTGGTACAACAAATTTTTTTTCGGAATGGCAACCGTGCTTGTAATAATAACTATAATTATGATGCCTGAAAATTTAGTTGTGATTAGATAAAAAGTGTATGCGTTGTTTCCGTAGATGTTTCTATAAACAATAAATAAATGAAATACAAGAAAGCTACAGTCGAGTGTACTCGACTGTGAGATACCCGCTACCCATTTTGAATAAAAGCAATATATTTTGCGGTATTATTATCAAAATATACCAAATATACTACAAAATACTTAAAAATATACCAAGTGGTATGTGTGGTATATCGATATAGTACCGCATTCAAAATATACCATAGACGGCTCAATATACCAGATTGTCAGCCAAAGCAACTAGACCCCTAGTAAGTAGGCGTTTTTGCCCATACAAAAGTATTTCTTTAATAACTTCGACAATTTTTATTTGATCAGGAATCATAACTACTATAGTTATTATTATATATACCAAAATTCGCAACTCTAGCTTTAAAATTACGCTTGTTATTCGATTTTTTTTATTTGCGGGGGCGGAAGTGGGCGTTGCAAAAATTTGAAATAAACTTGATCTGCGTGCAAACATAACAAATGCTGTCGAAAAAAAATTATAGCTCTATCTCTTATAGTCTCTGAGATCTAGGTGTTCATACGGACAGACACACAGACGGACATGGCTAGATCGTGTCGGCTGATGACGCTGATCAAGAATATATATACTTTATAGGGTCGGAGATGCCTCCTTCTACCTGTTACATACATTTCCTGTCGGCACAAAGTTACTATAAACAAGTAAGAAAGTTACAGTCGAGTGTGCTCGACTGTGAGATACCCGCTACCCATTTTTAAAAAGGGGAAAATATTGCGGTATTATTTTCAAAATATACCGAAAATACTAAAAAAAATACTACAAATATACCAAATGGTATGTTTGGTATATCGATACACCACACCATTCAAAATATACCATAGATGGCACAATGTACCAGATTGTCGGCCAAAGCAACTAAGAGCCCTAGTAAGTAGGCGTTTTTGCCCATACAAAAGAATTTCTTTAATAACTTCCATAACTTTTATCTGATCGCAACCAAATTCTCAGGAATCATAACTACTATACTAATTATAGTATATACCAAAATTCGCAAATCTAGCTTTAAATTTACGCGTGTTATTCGATTTTTTTGATTTGCGGGGGCGGAAGTGGGCGTGGCAAAAATTTGAAACAAACTTGATCTGCGTGCAAACATAACAAATGCTGTCGAAAAAAAATTATAGCTCTATCTCTTATAGTCTCTGAGATCTAGGTGTTCATACGGACGGACGGACAGACACACAGACGGACAGACACACAGACGGACAGACGGACATGGCTATATCGTCTCGGCTGTTGACGCTGATCAAGAATATATATACTTTATAGGGTCGAAGATGCCTCCTTCTACCTGTTACATACATTTCCTGCCGGCACAAAGTTATAATACCCTTCTACCCTATGGGTAGCGGGTATAAATACCCTTCTACCCTATGGGTAGCGGGTATAAAAATTAGCGTGCCGTAAAAATTGTAGTACCAACTATAAAATATTTAAATTGAATTCTCTCCAAAAGGTTGATTCAATTTTATAATAATAAGTCATTAATTTTTCTTTTTGCATTGGTCAGCTTAAAATAGGTATGACAAGTTATTATTAAAGGTTTTAATAATGCTTCTGGAGTACAATATTATTCCAATAAAGATTTAGTTATGTAATATTCAATGCATCATTGGTAAATTTCTTGCTTACACTTCTGATTGTATTTCTATTTGCAGATAAGTATTTGTGTGCTGATTGCACGTAACACGTCTGGAAAGAATCTGAATGCAAGTCAAGCTTTTGACGACACATGGAACACGGCATCCGATTTAGAAAATGAACTAGAAGTAAAAGATTAAATTTGGTGTAAGTTTTTATAAAAAAACTCAAGCGCAATATGCTCTCAATTTTAGCAACAAAAACGAGCTAACGGCAACAACGCGCCTGTATTGAGTTCAGGGTTAGCGTCCAGTGGAGGATATGGCCAATGGTCATCCTGGTCAGATTGGTCGACATGCTCTCGCACCTGTGATGGTGGTATTATGCAGCAAATACGTCGGTGCAGCACCACAGGTAACTGTCGCGGCGAGAGTGCTCGATATCGCATCTGTAATATGCAACCATGTCCGGAGCAGCAGGACTTCCGGGCAAATCAGTGTGCCGCTTACAATGATGTACCCTATGACGGAACCCTCTACAAGTGGACCCCACACTATGATTATGTTGAGCCCTGCGCCCTTACGTGCAGGTGAGCTTCCTTATCCAACGATTTTTTTAGTTCAATTCAACAATGAAAAGCTACCCATAGTGAAGAAGGGTTTTATATCTTTGTACCTACAGGAATTTTATTCAACAGACAAACGGAAGCATATCTATTCCATATCGTAAAATGTTCTTGATCAGCACCAACAGCCAAAACGATATAGCCATCTCCTTCTGCTCTGTCCGTAAGAGTATCTCAGATACTATAACCGAGTTAACAATTATTTAGCGGTACTTGTTATCGTTGTAGGCAGTTCAAGTTTTTTTTTTAGATTTAATAGTCGAACATGTAATTATTTAAATAGACGTATTAAAAAAATCAAAATCCAACGAAGCTGTTTGTTGGATTGACTCACTTGCTCAAATCTAAACTGAACAAAAAAGAAAACTATAGTCGAGTGTGCTTAACTAACCATTTTTAATAAAACCATTTTCTAACAAGTAAGAAAGTCTAGCACACTCGACTGTGAGATACCCGCTACCAATTTTTAATAAAAGTAAAATATTCCGGAATTATTTTCAAAATATACCGAAAATACTACAAAAATACTAAATATTTACCAAACGATATATTTGTTATATCGATATAGTACCACATTCAAAATATATCATAGACGGCACAATATATCAGATTGTCGGCCAAAGTAACTCAGACCCCTAGTAACTAAGCGTTTTTGCCCATACAAAAGTATTTCTTTAATAACTTCCACATTTTTTTATCGGATCGCAATCAAAATTCTTTTATTATTGTATACACCCGCAACTGTAGCTTTAAAATTACGCTTGTTATTCGATTTTTTTTGATTTGCGGGGTCGGAATTGGGCGTGGCAAAAATTTGAAACAAACTTGATCTGCGTGCAAACAACAAATGCTGTCGAAAAAAATTACAGCTCTATCTTTTATAGTCTCTGAGATCTAGGTGCTCATACGGACAGACGGACAAACAGACAGACGGACATGGCTAGATCGTCTCGACTATTGATGCTAATCAAGAATATATATACTTTATAGGGTCGGAGGTGCCTCCTTTTACCTGTTACATACATTTCCTGCCGGCAAAAAGTTATAATAATAATACATTAAAAATCTACCATAGAGTACAGAGTATATCAAATTGTCAGCCAAATCAACTAATACACGATTAAAGTAGTCATTTTCATTTTTAAATACCATCGATCATTTTTATCCGATCGCAGAAATTTCAGAAATTATTAATACTGTAGTTATTATTGTGTGTTCAAAAAATTGGCTCTAGCTCTAAAATTGCGCTTGCTATTTGATTATGTTTACTCAAAATAATCAATAGCAAGAAGCATGACATATTCAAAACTCCCAATTGGAATTGCCTTGGATTCTTCATTTTTATCCGACTCCCGCTTAAAATAGTGTTGGGTTGCTCATGAGTGAGTGAACAAAAAAGAGTTGTTCACTCAACTGAGCGAGCGAACATGTTCCTTTTTGTTATTTTTTGTTCACTTGCTCATTTGTGTTCACTTGCTCATTTTTGATCACTTGCTCATTTTTGTTCACTTGTTCACTTGCTCCCTTGCTCATTTGTGCTTAGTTACTCTTCTTCGCGCATTTTGTTCCCATTCAGTAAGTATAGAATAAGTACAGAAGGATTTCATTTAACTATTTTTAAATGCCCAATGAAGGAAGCAAAAGTAATGCGACAAATTAAAATGCAGAGATATCGGTTAGTTTGAAAATTAAATATGTAATATAATCTATTTTTGAAAAGTCGTTGAGATTCAGTGCTTATTGGCTTGGTAATGCACTGAACAACCAGTGAGCAACTGAACATCTGAGCAATGAGCAACTGAGCAAGTGAGCAATATGAGTGAGTTGGCTCTTTTGAAAAAAAAGAACAAGTGAACATGTTCACCTAAAAGAGCAGTATTTACACACCACTAGCTTAAAATCTATATCCCTTCCTGGGAACCTCTATTAGAAGTGATGATGAATTCGCCAGCAACGATGACAACGCCAGACAAATCAGTTTTTACTAAGCTCTTTCAGCTCATTGCTAATTATTGATGTACTAACGGCAGAACCACCAAGTCATCCAGTGGTACCAAGAACGAGCTTGCTGACACGCGGGCGCACAGAATTAATTTTTAAAACAGCATGCATTAATTGAATCCGACAAATAATTAATTAGACGATGGACAACCAATAAAATAAACTAATACCTCTTATTTTATATTAGGGCTCCAATTAAAACTACGAAGAGCAATATTCAGAAATATGCACTGACTGAATTGTGTATGATACTGAGACGAGCCAGTGAGATATATAGACGTAGGGATCGATGAATTCCTTTGAACAGCGCTATATGAATCCAAGCATGTTTATCACAGAATACCTAGACATTCACGTACTCTCTTTGCTTTAAAGGAGTATCATATAGTACATAATTATTTACATGGGTGAACCCCTAAGTAGAGTCATAAGCATTTATTATAATTTAAATTTAACAAATTTACTATGCACCAAGATACAAAGCAATTAAAATCACTTAGTAACCGGTAAGAAAATCATTGAACTTACATACTTACTTAGTAAAAAGCCATGCCACAGGATTCCGAGTGATTAGTCTACAGATAATCCTTTGTTGTTCTAATGATTGACATATTTAGAATTAATTAATATGAATTAAATTTAATCCAAAGGAAAATTAAAACATTTTATTCAGCACTCTTAAACTCCATTGGCTAATCTACGCTCTCTCAATCTCGACTACAAGGTCCTTCTATTAATTGTGGGGATTTGCAATAATGCCAGTCAAAAATCTTGAAAATCTTTCCCCGGGGCTTCGTCGTATATTCAAAATGAATACATACAGAGAGACCTGAATCTATCAAAGATGTATTAGCGGAACGAAAGGAAAAATATTATATGTACCTTTCCAACTATCTCGCACGAGAACTCACTAGGATGCACAACCATTTTCGACTTCGTGTCAACGACAGCAATCAAGAGCAGTATATGAAAATTCTTAATTAATGTTAAAAAAAAGATTTTCACTTTTTGTTTGTTAGCCACAGACAAAGAGAAGATCCAGTCAATAAAAAAAGAGTAAAAAAAAAGATTTTAGAAGTTGCTTTTTGTGGGTGTCTTCCAAAGAATATATAGACAATTTTCGCTTCGTGTTCGTCTTTCGTCCAAAACGCAAATGGAAATGTTAAAGTTCACATTCATATACCGAATCATATTTCAAATAATGTTTGAAACTCTTGAATGTAATCTTTTTTTCACAGAGGTCATCCCGCTCATCTCACAGAAGACATCTCACCAGAGTCAGCTAGCGCCAATGGAGAGGAATCACTGCATTACGACGAGCAGAGTGTCATTGTGCAATTATCGGCACGTGTTCAGGATGGAACACGATGTCGCTCCGGAAGCTTGGATATGTGCATACAAGGCAAATGTCAGGTAATGTTTGCCTATATTTTTTTTGTGTCAATGCGTATTTTTGGAAAAAAAATGTGTATGTTTGTGTAGTATCTAAAGAAAATGCTTTCCCGAAATTTTATTTATGGATTGAATGTTTTGGAATTAAAGCTAATGTTCTAAAAGGACTGACGTTGTTTCAAAATCATAAGCTAACATTCGATTAATATACCTAGCAAATCTATTAGAAAATCTCTTTGTATGAACACAAACATGAAAATAATGTTCCCCATAACTTATTACTCAATTTTAAAAAATTCAGAGTCTTAAAATAATTAAATTAATTAATTAATTAATTGTTAATGTTAAGCGAATATAAAAAAGTATGCAATAATTTAAGTTTTAAATAGGGGTTAAATTCTTTAAGATGTTATCTTGTATTGTTCAGGGTAGTTTGAATTTATGCAAAAGCTAAAAGAATAAAAGTATTTATTATTTTCAACGTTTATAGATTTTTTTAAATTCTGGAATATTTAAAACCACGTTTTGGATTGTTTTTATCGTTTTGAAATCTTTTTGTTTTTCGATACTCTTACATTTCTCCATATCTTATAAACTTTTACTTTACAAATGCGAAAAAATTGCTCTATGGGTAGCGGGTACAAAAACCAACTTAGCACAAGCTTCGGAAACATTGCTTACGTCTGCAAAAGGAGCGTCGTCTTTCTTTGCAATAGCTGCATGGCAATGTATACTTTCGTCTCGATAAAAGAGAAATACTGAAATGCGATCAAAAATTAATAAATTGAAAACACGTTCCTCCTACCACATTCATAGTCATTAATACAGAGAAGTCAAAAGCGAGTGTGATTAAAACTTCACCAACAAGTGAAATAGTACCGACCTTTCGGCGTTGTTCATCAAATGATTACTTTTGATTACTAGTGGGGGGAGAGGGTCAAAAATCGCAGAAAACGTAATATATGGACAGTCCCTTAGAAATTAAATCAAAGGTATCTAAGTTTCTAGTCGAAGACCGTTAGCACCCAGTACTGTATAATTATTTATTAAAAAAGGTTATTTATAATTAAAATTTACACTAACGGATTTCTAAAGCTCTGACTGCCAAAGTCTCCGGCTGTATAATTTTATTTTGTATTTGATCCAAGATTAAATATTATAAAATCACAATAAATAAGTGAAGTAAATCTTTAAAGGATTTCGCTTTAATTAAATTTATAATTATTTAAAAATTATGATATATTGAATTAAAAAAAAATAACATTCAACCATTGGGTAGTGAGTATATATCATTCAAGCACTCTTAACTGCAACTTTCTTGTTCATTTTCTTTAAAAAATCTATATGTATAAAAGCAAGTAACATAATAGTGCAGTTTAAGAACTTTCCTTCCGAGATTAAAAATTCCAGAAGATAGAATATATTCTACTGTTTAGGTTGTGCGTTAACAGATTCTACAGTGAATGACTCATTCACATCAAGCAGGACAAACTATAATAATGTCAAGATTTTTTTCTTCACTTGAAGAAACATTTGCAAAATTAAATCTGAACCGAAACAACAAAAAGTTTAAAATCACCCACAGAAAAATGGTCACTTATTAGTTATAAGTATGCGGTATGCCAAAGTGAAAACTTCACACAGGTCCTCAGATCGAAGTATCATAACAATACGGCAACATACATACATTAATGTCAAGGCTTAAGAGAAAGCAAAGACAAAAACAAAGAGCAAATCGAAGAATTGTTAAATGGCATTGGGAGTGTTTTTCTCCCCATTCCAGCTCTTAAGTATTTTGGACAATACTTTTCTAGGCTTGTATTCGGTTCAATTTGTTACGAGGGTGTGCTTGTATTGAGTATTGGTCTTGCTCCTTATCTTACACCGCCTCCAACCTTTGCCACTACGCAGAACTGCTGTTTCAACTGGCTGCCTTTGTAAAGCCTCTACATAGTCACCCCAATTTGTTGTAATAAACGCCAATATGTCATGCGGTTTTATTTGGGGCGACGGCCCCACAGGAGTTTGGTTTTTGTATACACATACATACATATATCCATGCATATGTTTACACATTCATACATACTAGTATGATATAAATGCATACATATAAACATAAATTGAGTGTGTGTATACCTCAAACATATGAATGTATAAATAATTTTTGTATTGTATATAGTATGTATCTACAATACATACGAGGGTAGGCTGATAATCAGTCGGCCTTACAAAGAAAATACGTTTTTTTTTTTTTAATTTTGCTTTTTTATTTCTCAACATAATCTCCTTTTCGACGTATGCACTTGGACCACCGATCCTCCAGTTTCCCAATATCTTCCATAAAATAGAATTTGTCCAGGTCCTCAAAATAGGCGTTTGTTTCACAGATTACCTGTTAATTTGACTGAAATTTCTTACCCCAAGCCATTTTTTTAAGTTTGGAAATAAATAATAGTCACAGGGTGCTAAATCTGGAGAATAGGGTGGATGGGGTAGAATTTCGTAGTGCAATTCACACAATTTCGACATAGCGAGAACGCTCTTGTGAGCGGGAGCATTGTCCTGGTGAAACAAAACTTTTTTCTTCGCCATGTGCGGCCTTTTTTTCTTCAGCTCCTAATCAAATCGTCCCAAGAGATTAGAATAGTATTCTCCCAATTGTTCTGCCTTTTTCCAGATAATCCAGTTGAAATCCATTGCTTTGACTGTTCCTTACTCTCTGGTGTATGGTGATGAATCCAGGTTTTGACAACAGTCACAAAACAACGAAAAAACTCGTTTTTGTTTGCGTTAAGCAATGTCAAACTCTCCTTCGCAATGTGCAAGCGGTTGCGTTTATTTTCCATTGTGAGCAATCGCGGCACCCATCTTGACGAAAGCTTACTCATGTGTAAAAATTCGTGTAAAATGTTTCCAACGCGTTTCCCGAGAAATGTTTAGAGCATTTGCAATCTCGCAGCTTGATTCGGCGATCATCCAATATCATTCCATGGACTTTATCCACGATTTCTGGTGTTGTCACCTCTCTGGGACGACCCGGGCGATCATCGTCAAAAATGCTTGTCCGCCCGCGTTTAAATTCAGCAGTCCAATATTTTATTGTTGAAAACGATGGAGCTGAATCCTTATAAACTTTGTCTAACTCCTTTTTAATATCGTCGTTGGATTTCTCTTTTAAAAAAAGAAATCTTATGACAGCACGATATTCGATTTTATTCATGTTGACGACAATGCAAAAGTAAATGCGCTAAAAGTCCCGCCAAAATTACCAGTGTTGATAAAACCGCTTGAAACTTTCACAGTAATCAGCTGATAGAAAACACTAATCGAATAAAATATTTACGAATTAAAAAAAAATGTTTTTCTTTGTTAAGCCGACTTTTTATCTGCCTACCCTCGTACATCAAATAGCAAGATTACCAGGCAGAAGGAGACATCTCCAACCCCACAAAGTACATATATTATCTGTACAACATTATCAACCAAGACGATGTCCTTATGTCTGCTGGTGCGTCCACCCGTATGAATACCTGGATCTCAGAGAAAAAAAGAGAAAAAATATAAGTTTCTTCCACCTTGTTGTTTTTGAGTGCAGATCAGATGTTTACCACGCCCACGTCAGAAACCACCCGCAAAAAAACCCAAATGCAATATTATTTCTGAAAAATTTCTTGAAATAAAATAACAATTTGAGTAGCTACCCTGCAGTACTGAGTGCTAGTTCGTTGCTGGTGAAATAAGCACCTACCAGGAGCCAGTCACTACTTACAAAGTGGCGTCTAGCCATGCGTTTTTTAATTTCCGTTTTTGTATGAAATGTCCGCAAATAGGGTCAATCGCCACCGCCTCGATTACCCACGAACTAGTGAAATAGTGCAACATATTAGGGTCTTTAAAGAAACTACTTACATTAGACCCCATGAAACGGCCGGTAAAATAAGTGCTTACATGGGACCCCATGGAACGGCCGGTAAAATAAGTGCTTACATGGGACCCCATTGAAGGGTTGGTAAAATAAGTGCTTACATCGGACCCCATGGAGGGGTCGGCCATTATAAATTAAAAAAATTTACAATTACAATTACAGTTTTTATTTAATTTTAATTTTTCTTTATTTCAATAAGTCGGATACTTTTATTACTTTAAGACAAATTGAGTTTTAAAATATCGTTTTTTTTTTTTTTTGGAGCTGCAAGGCCTTTCTCAACTGGTCCTCAGTTATTGAATCTGGAAATAAAGGATAAAAAATCTTAATAGATTAAAGTGGATAATGATTTTTAAATAATTATCTTTTAAAATACTCACCGATCATAACACCAAAGAAATTGTCTTCTTTTTTGGGCCGCATTCCCCTGTCATTAATTCCATAACGTAGATTTTCTGTCATAATTTCCAATTTCAATTCTTTAGGCACATTGTAGTTTTCCACTGTAAAACTATACATTATTCTAACTGCTTGTCGTACTTTTATTATCTGTTTATTTAATATTTTACACATTAAACATATAATACATACATTTACATATAATATTTTGAGTAACTTACCTAAGAATCGTGGATCCGCTTTGCACTTTTCAACTCAAATGCTTGCAATAATTTCATCAGCTAGGAAACACAGCAGCGTTTGAGTAAAAGAGTAGCACAAAATAAAACAAAGACGCGTAAACAAACAGCGATGTAAAGCGTAATCGAAATTTTGTCTTTAATCTTGTGTATGCCCTTTCCACAAAATAACAAAAACAAAATCGATGCTTGCCGTTATTTTGTACTTATGCTTTAAAACGCATACATTTATTAACTAGGTAGTTCGACGTTCGATTACTATAGGGTCACTTTAGTAAGTACCCATGTAGTGATCGGCGAGGTAAGCACTTACCCATGGGCAATCGACACCTCCAGTTCTGCAGGGTATATATAATAATATTGTTTTTGTTTGGTTTTAAATAACATATTTATTTTTATTGTTGTCCCGATTCACAATGAAAAATAAAACACGACTGCATACGCCGACGTTCGATTGCGATTGGGTTAGTCGTACAAAATCGGACCTATGTGAATCTTTCTACATTTCTTTGCTTTTGAAATTCAATTAACCAAAGGAGCACAAATGATGTAAACCATATTTTTATTGAAAAGCAAATAAACTTTATAACAAAAAATAAAATTAAATTCCGCCTTTTATCATATTACGCCTACTTTTATTTAGTTGCTTAAAATGCCTTTGAATATATATTTCAATTTTCAGACCGATACCTTACTTCGTTAAAAAGTTACAGACGCATTGCTCCTACTTTCTTATATGAGGCTCAGTACATGGCTAGTTTGGCTCATTTTGTTGAATTAAAAAAAAAATTATAAGTTAAATAAATTTAAAAAAAAAATTATAAAATTTGTTGTAAAAAAATGAATCAGAATTGACTCCAACATAATTGGAAAATGCGTTTTTTTTTTTTTAAATACATTAAAATGCCTTAAATACATCGAAATACCTTATGTACCTCATAGTGCAATCTTTAAGCTTCACGGCACGGACTAGGAATTCATTTTAGACACATGGTTTCATGGTGAAATTTTCTTAGAATTCTTCGTAGATTCCGATTATGGTGGACGATTTTTGCGAAAAAAAATTGACCCGCCCTAATATGTATACATCAATAACTCCAGTATCTACGCTTCTTTGAAATTTGGTTTCGATGTCAGATAATTTGTATTTATTAGTATTTATTCTAGAGTTATTTAAGAAATACTATTATACGGCTTAAATCGCTTACTGCAATCGGGTCTTAGCTGCTTTGGATGACGCTGGTATATTTATATTTATACTGGTATCTATGATATAGTATACACAAAAGTACTGAAAATTCTTTACACTGGGAGACCGGTAATTGGGTGTAATAAAACTGTTAATAAAACTGTTAAAAACTGTTAAATACCTCAAGATAACCAGAATGCCGAAAGTTAATATTTGGTTGAAATTAATTTGGCTTCGATTTCTGTTAGCCCATAATGCTAATAGTTAAGTTACCCTTATTTATGAACCAATTTGATTTGTTCTTCTACTTACTTTATTTTTATTTTACTATTTTCTTTCAGCGTGTCGGCTGTGATTTAAAAATAGGTTCTACTAAAAAAATTGATGGTTGTGGCGTGTGTGGGGGTGATGGCAACTCCTGTTCGCAACCGCTATATTACTGGGAATTGGCACCGATGACACAATGTTCTGTCACCTGCGGCGGCGGTAAGTCTTTCAGTCTTTTCAGTTCTTAGGGTTCACATTTCTTATGTATGTATGCATGCATTTATGTATAGTAGCTACAATCTCTCATCGTCAGTCCAAGTCGCTAGTCGTATGATGTAAATAAACAAGTGGAATATGTCATGAACATTACCTCAGGCATTGGCGTGCCTGGAAGCCATTTGTATTATTTTGCCTTATTCACAAAATACTGTTAAATTTATAAGTTTCCAGTGTTCCTTTCCTCACCATAACATACACACACATACAAATGTGACTCCGATATGTAGAGAGGGTGGCAGCTATTGTCGTGCTCATTTACTTTCATTGAATTGGAATTTGTTTCGATTGAATGTTTGCATGGTAATCGAGTGGCAGTTGCTTTCCCTTCGCATGCGGCATTACAACCCAAACTTTTTTTCCATTAGTACCAAATTGTTGTTGAAATGTATGCTGAAATGTTCACAATTTTCGTATAGTATGAATGAATGAATGATTAATGAACTCTGTGATAGAATATATAAGTATGTAGTACATACTATGTACATACATACATATGTATACACATATTTCTCGATTAACCAACCTTAAACATCAAGCTTAAGTTGTAATTTTAAATACCTAAGACTTAGACTTGGATATACTCTGACAATGCACGAACATTTAATAAAGGGTAATAACACCTCTCTTTGCTAACTCTGTCAGAACAATTCACCAAAAACTCTCAAACATTTACTATTAGACTACACATCTTTAATTTTCTTACGTGGAGATCAATCCCCACTCTCTTTCCTGTTCCAATCATTCTACATATTTAATTTCTTTAAAGAAACACATATAAGAATAAAAATATAATTGCAATTATAACTTGTATATATTATATATATAGCTCTTAATTATTATTCAGAAACCTTTTATAAATAATTAGATCATACTCTTTCCTAGCCAAAGGCCAAAGCAGCCAGCACTATTAAATTTACGTTAGAAATAATAATAATAATAATAATAATAATAATAATAATAATAATAATAATAATAATAATAATAATAATAATAATAATAATAATAATAATAATAATAATAATAATAATAATAATAATAATAATAATAATAATAATAATAATAATAATAATAATAATAATAATAATAATAATAATAATAATAATAATAATAATAATTACTTAATTCGCAGCACTAGTTTTGCATGAAAACAAAGTTTTTAATTTTACCACGCTTATATCCGACCTTGAAATTAAAAAAAAAATCGAATATCAAGCTCAATTTTGAAGGTATAGCTGACTTTTTATACACACAATAATAACTGCGATCAGATAACAATTTTAGGTGTTGATGAAATAATTTTATATGACAAAAAATAGCTATTAATTTGATTAATTTCAATTGTTATACCACACTATTTGTCTTTATCTACTTTATGTTTAATTTATTTAAAGAAATATATATATTTTGTAGCTCTTCTAGAAAAAATATTACTAAGCAATAATTATTATGTTATTGAAAATCATATAACAACTTTGTAAATCATGAAGCCATTTAGTTAACCAGCAGTGTATGTCAAAACTGTAATTACTCAACCGAAGCGTCAATTGATAACAATCGTGAATAGGAACTAAACTTTCAACTCACATACATTTTTAATGAATGCTGTGCCAGCTCGTTCAGTCATTAGGCCGTCAAAAATTCAAGCAAAAATTATCGGTTTTGTAGCTCAATAAATGTCAACTTCTACTGGGAGGACACAATTCAGCTCAACCATTTGCGGGTTCAATGTGTATTGGGCATTGGAATTGAAGGCATTGTGGCTTGGAGCTTGTTAATTCCCGACAATACAATTTACGTCAGCTTGTTTACTTAGCTATTATCCCGACTGTCTGCTGCAAATGGTAAAATCAATTTATGCGTAAATTTTAATTGCAATATCGTTTAGCTACCTCAAGGTAGGTGTTACCACGTGACCATTTCTAGGGAAACAATATTTCCCGTAATTTCATATCCTCCTGAGCCCTCAATATGTCTTTAATTACATTTCAGAGGTGGGTAACAAGTCGCCTAAATGACAAGTTCTCACTCTGTGTCCTACAATGGGCGTCATGCTGAGTGCCCATGCAGCCTAATATTCAAACTTGATTCTGACTAACTACTCTAATTTAATGCACTTGTAAAAAATAATATATACATACATAGTTCTTCAAGCGAAAAAGCTACAGTCGAGTGTGCTCGATTGGGAGATTCCCGCTACTCATTTTGAATAAAAGAAAAATAATGCAGTATTATTCTCAGAAAATACTAAAATATATAATATTTTAATAGTTGTAAAATCTAACTATTGTCAAAAATATTTGCAATAGGCACACATTGAAAATAATTCATGCTAATAGTACCAAGTCTACTACTACCTTAACCTTTGTTAACTTTGTTAACTAATACTACTTAACTTTATAAGATACGATAAGACGATCAAAAATATATCTGCGTTATGCTAAAGTCTTATATTATATCGTCTCACGTGTCATGTCTCTGTCAGGGACTCCCTGACAGTCTTAAGCGACTAAGTGGCATTAAAGTTGCACAGCACAGGTTCAACCCCAAGCAGAGCACGAACCTGAGCTCAAACTGGTTAAAAGCCTTTCTGACTTTTATTGATTTTCAAATGCAGCAAATAGTCGGTTGTCTGCTGGAAAGTCATTTTGAATTTGAGTATATATTGAAAACAAGAAAAATAAATGCAGTCGAGAGTTTTTGCTCTAAGATACCCATTAATACCCGTCAATACAAACAATTGGATTTGTGTGACTAGTTATGTTTCTTAAATGACTTCCAAATTTTGTATTTAATTGAAACCATCAAAATCATAGCTTTAAAATTGCTCTTGATGTGCTGACGTAAGTAGATACACTTGAGGGGGTATATGATATTAAATACATTTCTTCTTGGCACATATTCATAGAAATATGATAATTATATAAATTAAAGCTCAGATTTTTTGTACAGGATATATTTTAGTTGAATACTCTCGACTGTTATACTTGTGTTATTTTTTACCAGCTTTGCAATAATTTTATTTTTTCTCTTCTCGTTTTTGAACGCTATAGGTTACAAAATGTCTCGCCCTATATGCAGGAACCGTCTCACTGGCGCTGATGTCGATGAGACGCTCTGCAGCGTTGCTAATCGCCTCGAGCCATCAGTGGTACCATGTAATACACACAGCTGTCCGCCGCGGTAAGTAGAGTCCTCGGGTGACAGATCCCCAAGCTCTCCCTCTTCTATTCCAAAGACCTAATGCTTCGTGTTTAATGTTCGCTTACTCCACCTGGCCAGCTATCAATTTAAACGGCGACGGTTATCGTGCTCACGTTTTGATTGCCTACCCCGTCTCTGTTATCGTTCCATAGACGTTGAGGCTGAGCATGTAATTGCGCTTGGCTCTAGGGTTTTACTCGTGTCTGTCTCTTCGTCCCTTAGTCACTATTCCCCACCACGTTCCAATTCTGCCTCCGCTTATTTATCGGCTTGTGACATTTTCCAATTGTACCATATCAACGCAAGTTGAACTAAGCCAAACCAAATATTTTGAGCAAATTTCTCAAATATCTTACACCCAATGCTTGGAGCGGTAATCGCTTTATTTTTTGTGGTATTAAACCGACGCCGACGCTTACGAAAAAGTAATTATTTAAATTTACTCTCTTAATTCACTATTAGAAGTTATCTTTTAGTTTGTGGGCAATTGTATTATTAATTTATCATTATACCTGTCGCTTATATGATAGAAAGATAGTTAACTATGTGTCGTCAGAAAATGATAATATGGATGGTATATCAATATTCCAAATTAACATTTCGGTATGTCTCATTAGTCTTATTATTTTTTTTTGTATTTATTTTATTATCTTATAGTCGATTACACTGTAGTCCCCTTCCCTAGTTTCTCAGCTTAACATTTTTGGTTGGCTTTCTATAGTTGGCGGTAAAAAATAAGTTAATAAAAATAACTATTCCGTTGTTTTATCTCAGACAATTAATTTGAAGTCATTAAATTTTCTTTCACTCTACTCGAAGTTTTCATTTTCGTATTTAAATAATTTTTAAAACGCTAACAAGTGAAAGCTTCAGAAAGGTTGACAAGAGGGTTTTGCTAGCCAGGATTATTTATTAGCTCGTTCTTTTTTTATTTAGTTATATCAAGTCGATCCTTATAGCAAATTGACGTTAAATAGAATCATAGATTTTTCTCAAAAGACATTAAATTTACGCTAAAACATTGAAAAGGAAATCGTGACAATCCACCCGTGAAAATACTCTCTTAAATAATTGGATTTTGGTTCGCCATTGCAAAGAGACAACCTAACTCCAAAAGTACCCAAAAATGCTTTTTATAAAGAATATGTCCGCTCTATAACCCCTTGGCATTAAGAGCCATGTACGAAGGCATGTCGAGCATTCCTTTTCAGCAGAATATTAGGGACGAGCAACTAAGCAGAATCTTGTTTTCGAATTAACTTAGTCGATATGCTGGTATTTACATTTTATAGTATATTAACAAGTAGTCTAACCACTTATTTTCGCCCTCCGCAGTTGGATAACTGACGATTGGAGTACCTGCAGTCGTCTTTGTGGACACGGTTACCGAGAACGGATGGTTGTCTGCGCTGAGGCGACCAACGGCATCAAGACGAGGGTAAGTGTTTTGAGACTGCTATGGTAGTCAAAAGGTGTACGAAAGTGGCTATTATCATCAGGTTGCCACCTAAATTTGAACGTTCTTCATTTTCCATTTAAAGCGGCAACTGAGTTACACTTGTGTTATTATCATGTTTTTTGCTAACACTTTTTCTGTTTTTTTTTTTGTTTTTCTCTACCTTGACGTGGCTATGACTTTGCGTTTTATGGTAACAGGTTGCAGATATTATGTGTCGAACTCTGAAGCCACCAACACAAGAGACGTGCATTATAGAGGAGTGTCCGCATTGGGAGGTGGAGGACTGGACTGGAGTAAGTACTACCAACAATAACTAATAATAGCGTAAAAATAATGCGATGGATCCAAGGTAGGAGAAATATGACAGAGAGGTATGGTGATTGAAGGTTGAAATGACCAAGACTTAGACGTTGACGAAGCAATACAGAGAACAAAATATTTTTATACCCGCTACCCATAGGGTAGAAGGGTATTATAACTTTGTGCCGACAGGAAATGTATGTAAGGAGACCTCTCCGACCCTATAAAGTATATATATTCTTGATCAGCGTCAAGAGCCGAGACGATCTAGCCATGCCCCTCTGTCCGTCTGTGTGTCCGTCTGTCCGTGTGAAACACTGGATCTCAGAGACTATAAGAGATAGAGCTATATTTTTTTTCGACAGCATTTGTTATGTTTGCACACAGATCAAGTTTGTTTCAAATTTTTGCCACGCCCACTTCCGCCCCTGCAAATCAAAAAAATCGAATAACAAGCGTAATTTTAAAGCTAAAGTTTCCGGTATATACAATAACAACTTTAGTGGTTATGATTCCTGAGAATTTGGTTGCGATCAGATAATAATTGTGGAAGTTATTAAAGAAATACTTTTGTATGGGCAAAAACGCCTACTTACTAGGGGTCTGAGTTGCTTTAGCCGACAATCTGGTATATTGTGCCGTCTATGGTATATTTTGAATGGTGTACTATATCGATATATCAAACATACCATTTGGTATATTTTTAGTATTTTTAAGTATTTTTTGTATTTTAGGTACATTTGGAAAATAATACCGCAATATTTTGTCTTGATTAAAAATGGGTAGCGGGTATCTCACAGTCGAGCACACTCGACTGTAACTTTCTTACTTGTTTTCGTATGTTTTTGTTTTTCAGCGAATTTATAAAGTTAAATTAGAAAAAAAAATTAAGTTATGTATTTTATGTTGGAACATTAATTTATGTAGAACAAACTGTTGGATTTAAAGGAAAAATCTGGTTCTTCAACCAGTGTTCAGGCGCATATAGCTCAATATCTATCGTCTCCTTCTTTTTTTGCTCTTTCATTACCTAGTGTTCCGTTTCATGTGGACAAGGTATTCAGATGCGTGGTGTGGAATGTAAATCCACAGATGGTAGCCTAAGTGCCAAATGCGACCCCTTGACCAAGCCAGGCGGCATGCAGCAGTGCTCAATTGGTATACGTTGCGCTAGAGGAAGTAGTGGTAACGACAATGGAGCAGGCGGACTTAATAATGGCGGTGGTACCATCATTGTTGGCAGCAGCCGCTCTTTGAACGAGGTGAGTGGCTAGTAAGAGAGTGCTAATAAAGTTTATTCTAAAGCGATTCTTTTACTCGCGTGATACATAGCATTCGGACCGTCATAACGATGGATCTGATCTCTATGACGATGATGATAAAGATGAAGATGACGATGATGACGTTGAAGACACTGATTCTGGACAAGCCACCGACACTGATGATGACGAGGGCTTATCCTATTCCGATCAGTCAATACATTATGCACATCTCACCCAAAGTAGAATGCATCATGAGATCGCAGAGGAGCCGCTCACCATGCGACTAATGAGCTCTACCAATAACTATAACAATGCTAAAGTCGCGGCGAATGAAGAAACAGATGTTCCATCATTAGACCCAACGTAAGTATGCCAAGTCATATTAAAATAATATGTAAAGAAAACGATAATTTGAATTTATTGGAATTCGATTAGATAAGTCAAGTATTGTATTTAAGCAAAATATGAGCAGAACACAGTTCCAAAAATAACTATTTGATTCACAAATGACCAACCACTCGAATTTCTCTTTAGGGTGCCATATAGTATACAATTTTTCCAACATTTTGAGTTTAATGTGAGTTTAATATAAAAAATCAATGCTTTCGTAAATATCTAGTAAAATAAGTAACCTTCTAGGGAGAAAGAAAAACCCTTTAATGGTTAGAAACATATTTCTCGCATTTTTTATAAAATTATATAATATAAAGATAAAAAAAAATTTAAGAAGCCACAGTCGAGTTTGCTCGGCTGTAAACAAAAAGTTAGAGGATAAACAAAAAGTTAGAGCATTAACCTAAAATCCTGCGTCTAATTAAATTTAATACCCCTTTTAGTTTTGCCAGTATACTGATTGAAAGTTGTAGGTTGAAATAAACTGTGATTATATTGGAGCAAATCTTTGGGCTCTATGGAATTGGCTTGGTTGGTGCTTGGTGGTTTAGATTTTTGTGTGACACTTATGCTACATTTGAAGACAGTTTACTATTTATTAATTATACACTTCATTTGTACTGCATTGACTTTAGAAAGTATGTTGGCAGTCGCTTTTAAATTAGTCAAGTAGTTGGTGCACATTTTCAAAACTACCTCATTTATAAATATGTAGGTAATATTTTGTGGTTTAGACAAATATTTTTTCGGTGATTAAGAAATATGTATATTACCTAGGGTTATATCAAATTAAAGATATAATCAAATCATTGGCGCTTTAATATCCGAGGTACATTTCATATTGAAAACAAGTAAGAAAGCTACAGTCGAGTGTGTTCGACTGTGAAATACCCGCTACCCATTTTGAATAAACGCAAAATATTGCGGTATTATTTTCAAAATATACCGAAAATAATACAAAATACTAAAAATATATTTCAGTATTAAATTTTATTGATTTGCGGGGACGGAAGTGGTCGTAGCACAAACTTGAAACAAACATGAAAGTAAGAAAGCTACAGTCGAGTGTATTCGACTGTGAGATACCCGCTACCCATTTTGAATAAAAGAAATATATTTTGCGGTATTTTTCTCAAAATATACCAAATATACTACAAAAATACTCAAAAAATACCACATGGTATATTTGGTATATCGATATAGTACCGCATTTATAATATACCATAGACGGCACAATATACCAGATTGTCAGCCAAAGCAACTAAGACTTCTAGTAAGTAGCCGTTTTGGCCTTTACAAAACTATTTCTTTAATAACATCCACAATTTTTATCTGATCGCAACCAAATTTTCAGGAATCATAACAACTATAGATATTATTATATATACCAAAATTCACAACTCTAGCTTTAAAATTACGCTTGTTATTAGATTTTTTTGATTTGTGGGGGCGGAAGTGGGCGTGGCAAAAATTTGAAACAAACTTGATCTGCGTGCAAACATAACAAATGCTGTCGAAAAAAAATTATAGCTCTATCTCTTATAGTCTCTGAGATCCAGTGTTTCATACGGACAGACACACAGACGGACAGACGGACATGGCTATATCGTCTCGATTCTCAAGAATATATGTACTTTATAGGGTCGGAGATGCCTCGTTCTATCTGTTACATACATTTCTTACCGGCACAAAGTTGTAATATAATTATAGCTATATCTCTTATAGTCTCTGAGATCTAGGTGTTCATACGGACAGACGGGCATACGGACATAGCTATATCGTCTCGGTTGTTGATCAAGAATATATTTTATAGGGTCGGAGATGCCTCCTTCTACCTGTTACATACATTTCCTGCCGGCACAAAGTTATAATACCCTTCTACCCTATGGGTAGCGGGTATAATGAGCAGCAAAATGCGGGATAAATTGAAAACTAGCGGTTAGCGAAAATTATAGCTATTTTCAAAACAAAACTGAACGGAACTTTAGTTTTTTAAAAACATCTGGTGCCTTCTTGTATTTTTATGTTTTACGAACCCTCACTTTAATAACTTGCAGTATTTTTGCATTGCAATGGTAAAAACATCGATATGCCAAAATATCTCTAAATTTTTATCGATTTTTATTAGTTCATGTTATCATGACCATTTGGGTATTCCACAATTTCCAAAACGATCGTGTGTGACAATTAAAATGCCCAAGATTTATAAACAAAAACCGCGTTGGTTGCAAGACCCCGTGTTACAGGATTGGTGAACTCTAGATGCAGTCGATGATCAAAAATGCTTTTGAAAATATTACAAATCCAGCATTAATGCGAAACTTTGTGATTTGCACGCACATGCCAGGACAAACATCCAAAACAAGTCTTCGTCATCTGTGTTCACAGACGAAAACAATAACGTTTGTTCCGTCTGTTTCTGCAAAAACCTGCCAGCAAGAGGCGGCATTGTCTTTATGTATACATATATGTATGTATATATCTTTATAAGTATATTGCGACGCATTCATTGGTCAGCCCCATTGACCATTTGAGATTGTTGTGCGAGAACAATTTTCAGGATGGCGATGCTATACAGAACAAAGTGCACCAGAGGGCATGATTGACGAAATTCTACTCAAAAATACTTAATAAATAAATCAAAATAAAATTATTGTTCTACTAACGTAGCTTTATATTTTGGCTATCATCCTAAATTTCTGGCGGTTTCTAGTTTTTTTCATATGTTATTTTAGCTTTTTATGACCAGAAGAGTTGGCAAAACTGATAGGCAGTCATCTAGCTAGGATATAATCTTTCTAATCAATATTGTATACATACATACATATGTACATACGCATGTATTTGTATACATTACATACTTGGCAGACACACTTGGCCGTCTCTCGCTCGACGCCATCAAGTCCAGACTTCTTGACGCCGAAAATTCTTGGACCCTGTATTCCAACTATAACGACCACAAGGATATCCGCTGACAACGCGCCAGATATGTATGTATGTATAAAACAAACAACATAAAGTAACAAAGCTACAATGAAGTCTGCTCGACTATAATATACCCGCTTTCGAGAATTAAATTCTCTGTTGAGATATGTAAATCTTTGTAGTATATGTAAACTATCATATTCGAATAACATTAAATTATATCGTTTAACAAACACACTAACATAAGAATTTCACTACTCAGTGGGATAGCAATATTGAAAGGTACCAAATCTAAAACAAACTTTCAAAACTTTATTATTTGCCACATGAGCTACTGAAGTCGGTTTTACTCGGAAAATCAAAGATTATCATAATCCAAGTAGTTTCTTGTGAAAGTACATACATATGTACATACATACAGAACTATTTCATATATGTTGGCGCCAATTTAATGCGCATGCTGTGGTGCAGATGGTTCTCTGACTATAAGCAGCAAAAATTTGACTACAAATCAATAAATGAGGACACGTTGACACATAGGGGGATGTTGCCTAGAATTGACCCGTATATCATTCGCAATGAGTGTGAGATTTGTCTGTGATAATCTGTGATATGTGACAGGATTTCACTATTAATGCGTCAAGTTAAGCGGAGTTAGAAAAGCTGCAGTAGCCAGGGTTTGACTTTGAGGGTTCAAAGGTTCAAGTTTATAAAAAAAAAAAAATGGCAATGTTGTCGGGACTATATCATAATTAGAATTCTAAATAAACTTAGGCATTTTTTGCATCGATTAAATATCATATAACTTAATACTTCATAAAGTACTTATTACTTTGTTTAAACTGGGAACTTCCCAGTGGGAAGTAGAGGATGGGCGCCTAATATCGATGGTTGGACGCTATCGAGCCACAATCGATAGCAGTAGACATATTCAATAGTGGCCCAACCACAATCGATGGTGCTGGCGTCCCACATTGTTCCGTGTAAAATCGTCAGTTATTACGAAAAGACGAAAATATATGCATATCTTTTTTATAGGTCCGCATTACTTAGAGCATCAGGTACAGACAAGTTGGACTGCGATTGCACTAGCATAGACTTTGAAAAGGATTCTGTACCAGATAGATTGCATGCCTGCATGCGAAATGCCTTGACTGCGGCAAAGAATACAAGACAAACGGCAATACGTCGGGCGATATTGTTGACGACAATCGAAGGCTCCAACGATACTATTGATGTCGCAAATTTGACTATCGTCAAATGTCAACGGCGCATACTATCGATAGTTCTCCACTTCTACTGGGAAGCATCATTAAAAAATTCCGATTCACTAATGATGCGTACACGATTATAAAAATGTGGCCATATTTCGCTTAATATATTGGTATATTATTATTCCAATTATACTCTATTTAGACCAAGTGCATATGCATATATGTAAATGTTTACACCAAAACTGCATTACGCGAACAGCTTCTTAGAATCGATAAAGTAAATCTACTTAGACAGGAAGAAGAATATTAAAGGCAATTGAAGGAAATCAATCGCAAAATAGCAAGTTAATATATATTATATTATGCGACTCTGAGGGCATTAAAAAATTATAAGTATACATAAGTTTTTTTTATTATTTATCAATTAACTCTACTTATTTCCGATTTACATCATAATAAGCAACTCGCTCTCCAATTATCATATTTCTATACAATGTGGTCAAATTAGTCGTCTTGGTGGTTTTCTTAAAACATTTTTTAGATTTTAATGGAAATTTCTATGATGCAGCTCAGTCTTAGCAGCGTATTACAAATTTTGCAGCCATAAAATTATTTCAAAATGCTTTGCAATTAAAAAGAAAAGCAAATTGACAGAGGCATAAAAAAATTTTTAAATAAAATCGCAAAATGAAATCTATTCAACGACGAGCAATTTAAAAAAAAAATTTAATATAATTTATGAATAATATAATTTATATAAACTTATATTTTTTGAATACCCTCAGAGTAGCATAATTTATGAAATTACTCATTTTTGGTTGATATGTTTATATTGTCTTTGATATTCTTCTTCCTGCAGTTTACTTTTGATTACTTTTCCAAACTTAAGCAGCTATTCGAATGATGCGACTTTGATTGACTTGCATCATTGAATCAGATGGCCTTGGTCTAAATAGGCTACTATTAGATACTTGCCGCCAATTACTAAAAAATAGTCTAATAATGTGATTCTATCATATTTATAGATGTTATAACCGTCACTCACAAATTATGCGTTAACGCATGAGTGATCCCTTTGCATAAGCGCTGTTCGCAGATGCGCGAAACCGTTTCTTAAAAATAGGCAATTTATTATTTCGCACTCATATCGGCAAAGCATTTGTCGCTAACAGAATTAGAAGATGCGTTCGAAACCGTTTTATCAGGGTTGACAATTTTATTCTGTACAAGAATTCAGGCGTTCGCCATTCTCAGTCAGCTGCTTAATGCGGCCGTCACAATGGTCCTTAAAATACCACATATCATTCTTTCAACTACCGATTACAAAATACCACAAAACTATTAATCGAAATGCAAACCCATTTACATCGTTTCACGATGATCCACCGTTACCAGCAAGTGGGTAAGCGGACGAGAGTTGATCATGTTCTCCGTTTCTATCAAAAGGCTCTGCAGTACGTGCACTTGAGGTGCCATATCCTTTAACGTACATATATCGCAGAACTCTGTTGACGCACTGCACCATACGTACCCGTACGCCTCCTTCAGATGGTTTGGATGGACAATTGAATCCCACGGGAAGTCACTTCGTCTTGAATCTTGTCTTGGTCGAAAACTTCATCGCATTTCTTGGCCTCTCGGTTGGCCCAATGAAATTCTCTCCCTTGTCCAACTGGTCCTCGACGACATATAAAATTTCGCACTGCAATTATACAGGCATCCGTCGACAGGTCGTATAATATCTCCAGATGAATCGCTCTTGATGTTCAGGGATGTAAACAAGGCATCTCTTCTCCTTCCGGTAATGATGTATCATCATCTCCGCTAATATGTGCCAATAGAAAAGTATAATCGGCCTTCTTGAGCTGTAAGGCATGCATAGGGCTGCATCCACTCTGCCATATGCTCGCAAGATCTCGTATTCATCCAAATACGGTGCCCATTCTCATTTGTCGCAACAGGGACCGATTCCTTGTTGTATCCATCACCGTCACGCCATTGAAATCTTTGTGCACATCTATCCTGTGCTTGCTTAACGATTTGGTGAAACATCTTGATATCGCCGCAGATGCCCTTAGCCGGATTGTAGTGTTGTGGACCCTTGTCTAGCACCGAATTTAGCGACACATCGTCAACTTTCGCAAGAGCAGTCCCTAACTTATTTGGATTCATCACACTAAAGTGTGGCAAATACCATAGCTTGTTTTCGTTGACTAAATGTATATCGTTCTGCTCCAAGCGCCGAGCGTATCCTTTATTAAAGTAATCATTCATAATTTGCATATTTTATTTTTCTTGCAATATTCACCAGTCTCTTTAACGCCATATCGTAGCTCCGTGGCATTACGATGTCATTGCGCTTCCATAAGAGTCCTGCCTGTATCTCACCGAGGACTCTTCGAGACTCTTTTGCGTTCTGGTGTCGGTGCTGGCTGCAACTTCCGATTTCTTCTCTTTAAAATTCTCCATCCTCAGCTACTGTGTCATCCTGACGCACAGAAAGATGGCATGACATCGGTGAAGACCCTCCTCTGCAATCCTTTGTTGGACCATAGACCAGTCACCCCAGCTTGGTGGCCGATGCAGAGGGCCTGTTTGCAGCGAGTTGTCTACTCTCTATTGACCATCCTAAATGATCCAGTCCAATCAAAATCTTCGGCACTGCATTATCGAATATCTTAATTGGAAGACGCTCATTAGGATCAACTCCTTGCAAGTCTATTCGATGAAAGGTCTGCATCGGTATACTTAGATTCCGCACTGCATGTACGTTCTGAAAATCGTAAAGCTGGTGTTTTCCTGCTCCGCTGATTTGAAGATCGACTAAAGTTGCGGGTTCTCTGGCAGATCTACCTCCAAACCAATTTATATATAGCTGCCGTCTCCAGTTAGGTTTAGTTTTCTCCTTAATTCGTCGACGATCATCGAAACGGATGAACCTTCGTCGAAGACTGCATACGTATTTACCATTCAATAGCCTGACTGGCAGTACACGAAAGAGCAATCGTTGCCGATTTAGGTCGACGCAGCTATTCCACTCCATGGACCCTTGTACACCTCTCGGCGGTGTCTTTGGTGCCGATTTTCTACTTTGGCTCTCACTTCTCACTTCTGTTTTCGTTTACTGGTTGCGGGGTTCTCCTGGAGGAATTCCACGTTTCGTGCAGCAATCTGTGATGTCGTTCTTGACATCCATCCACCTGATTCTTGTTGTCTGCACGGCAACTCGTGATCATGTGGCCATCCCTCAGGTACGAGAAACAAAGACAATGTTCACGTACAAGACGCCATCGAGTCGATGAAGAGGCCTTCTTGAATTCCCATCGCATATTGAGCATTGCTTGCTCCAACGTTGCTCCTGTCGGAACGTATTTACATAAAGCAGCCGACGTTTCGTGTCCTTTATCTCGACGTCAGTTATTGTGCACACAAAATTTGCAAATTCAGTGAGCCATCAGTGCTGGCATGCCTTGCTCACTCACTTGACAGTGTCACGCGCGTCACATTTTACGGCCTTTAGCAGACGCAAGTTGTTATTCAGTTTTGTGCAACCATACGCCGCTGTGGTTTCCGTAAACGCGTAAATAAATATTGGCAAACCTTCTGGTTTGCCTTCAAACTCGGGCAGATCTGGCAGTTTACGAACACGTGATACTGCAGATCCGAGAAGCATATTTTGTGGTGTCGGTGCAGAAATCTCTCTTGTGCTGACATTGATTCGCACTCGTAAATGGCGGCAGAGTTCCACTTAAGTGCGTCGACGCTGATCCGCCATTGTTGATTGGCATGGTAACTGTTGATCGCGTTTCAATAACACTTAACGGTACGTTTCCATTCAACAACAGATTACTTAACTGCATTTGAGTCTGCGCCATTTTGAGCTGCTTTTCCAGATTAGCTATCTTCGTTATCCCTTTCGGGACTACTGGGACAATACATCCCAGCAATTTTCAAACTTCCGTATTTTCATCCATTTTAAAGCTATCGCTTATGTGAACTATCAGAAACACAGCTTTAAGTGTATATATTACAATGTCAACACAAAAATAACGGTAAGCATCGACATGTATATGCAATATTGACGATGAGTTTCAAGACTTCGGTAAAATTTCGTCAGTTCGTTCGTAAAATTTGACAAAAACGCATGTGTAAGCTTCAAAATGCACACTGCGGTTTTTCTGTCAGAAAAATAGTAAAAATAATTTAAAATATATTTTGGAAGCGCGAAGCACTAATAAATTGTAAGTTATACATGATTTTATAAAAATGGAACTTATAATCCCACTATGTTTTTGGATGGGATATATAACCCCAATCAACATTTCAGATGTCGAAAAGAGAACTAAATTTAGAGGACGTGCGCATTGTGCACGAAGAATTGAACTCAGGTGACGATTTTAAAGATTCTGGAAGTGAACTGAGGTTTGTGGTAAAATTACCCCTCACGATAATAAAGAAAATCACGAAGAATCGCAAGGAGTAATGGTCCACTGGGTAAACGTCACGTCTGAAAGCCGTCCAGACTTCAAGCATTTTCAATTTCAATCTGAACGTAAAACAAAACTGCACTGAGTTTCAACTGTTTAGCAAGCTCTAATGTACGAATTAGAGATTAACTGCTATGAATCGTCGATTGGATTCAAGCCGAGGGCTCACGGATGCTAATAAAATTTTTGATTTTCTTGGAGTAACATTACGATAAGGTGCCATCACTAAAAGACTATTGGAATGAATCAAGATGCATGTAACAGCTAGAAGGAGGCATCTCCGACCCTATAAAGTATATATATTCTTGATCAGCGTCAACAGCCGAGACGATCTAGCCATGTCCGTCTGTCTGTCTGTCCGTTTGTTCGTATGAACACCTGCGAATTTTGGTGCATACAATAATTACTATAGTCTTTGTGATTTGTGAAAATTTGGTTGCGATCAGATAAAAATTGTCGAAGTTATTAAAAAAATACTTTTGTATGGGAAAAACGCCTACTTACTAAGTGTTTTCACTCAATAGTATATACTGGGTGCAGTACCTTATCAATATACCAAATATACATTTTCGTATATTTTTTGGTATTTTTATACCATATATATTTTGCTTTTATTCAAAATGGGTAGCAGGTATTTCTCAGAGCACATACCTACTACGTACTTGTTTATTTATATTTTCATTCTTTGATAGAAGCCGAGATTTTTATTCTGATTGATTTTTACATGAGGCGAGCGTAGCATTCGATTTTGTGCAGGGATCGAAATTCGGCCACGACGGGCGATTTATTTTTATTACATAGTGTTCGTCTCGCTGATCTAAGAACAATGCTTTAAGCTCGTTATATCAATATTATTTTTTTTTACATCGATACAGCTTTTGTGTCAATAAGTACAAAATGCTGAAACCTGTCTATTATCCTATGTAACCACTAAACTATTTATCAAGGTATTTAGCACTTTTAATGTATTATTTATTAAGTGAAATTCTTAATACGATCCGTTCTCTTTAGACAATCCATTCGGGCCAATTATTTTTCTCGACAAGTCTAATCAAAGACTGTCCACTTCCTTTGTTTGCTTTTTCGCCATCATTTGCTCCTTTAAAAAAATGTTAACCCATCCGTATCGCTCCTATGCAATAATACCGAAATATTTGCCAAGAAACAACCCCAAGTGAAGATTCGACGTTTCATGCAGTTACTTATGCTCAATTTAACGAAAGGTTCAAATTTATAAAAAACAAATATCAAGCGTTTATGGTCTTACCATACATTGTGGTTAATTAAATTTTATCAAGATTTGCATATAGATTTGTACGAAGTAAAATTACAATTTTCTACCAATTACAGTAGAATCCGGTTATAACAACTCCGCTTATAGTGTCCGTCTGGTTCTTGTGACGAAATCTCGTTGACTTGGTTGGTCCCCATACAAACTTACATATGTGAAAGGACCTCCGCTAAGTACGTTTCCGCTTTTGGCGACAAAACAGCTTATACCGACTAAATTTTTACAATTTAACCGGATATTGCGAAAAAAAAATACAGCGAAATAATACCAACAAAATTAGGCATGTTACGACGCTGTATTTGTAATTTTGCAAATTTATTGGCATTCTTGAATATTAATGGTTTTTATAACATAAGTAACGGGTTGGGCTCTATGGAACCTAAAATGTTCTAAAAATTCTGTGTCAGCTAAATGCTCGGATTGAAACAATTACAATGATTACAATGTTGTGAGCAGACTACTGCCTATATGGACCAATTAATTTTACCATTTGATTTGTACTGCTTAGAAAATATGTTTGTAATCCCGCTTGAATTAGTCAAGTGGTTTGTGCAAAATTTTCAAAACTACCTCATTTCTAAAAAGATAAATCTGTTTATATTGATTTTATCAGATATGTTTTATAGCATAGGCCATTTGAATTACATTAAAAGTTATATTTTGTGTTTCAATTATACTAATATTGTTCCGCTAATTAAGAAATATATCAACTAGGGGTATATCAAATTAAATATGTAGTCAAATCATTGGCGTTTTAATACCCGATGTACATTTCATAATGAAAACGAGTAAGAAAGCTACAATCGAGTGTGTTCGACTGTGAAATACCCGCTACCCATTTTGAATAAACGCAAAATATTGCGGTATTATTTTCAAAATATACCGAAAATAATACAAAGTACTAAAAATATATTTTATTATTCAATTTTATTGATTTGCGGGGACGGAAGTAGGCGTAGCAAAAATGTGAAACAAATGTTTTTGAAAAAAAATTATAGCTATATCTCTTATAGTCTCTGATATCATACGGACATACGGACATAGCTCGGCTGTTGATGCTGATCAAGAATATATGGACTTTATAGGGTCGGAGATGCCTCCTTCTACCTGTTACATACATTTCCTGCCGGCACAAAGTTATAATACCCTTCAAAATGAGTAGTCGCCGTCTTACATACATACATACATAGTATATATAATATTACATACTCATGTATTTGCATACCTACATACATACTTGGCAGACACACTTGGCGCCATCAAGTCCAGACTTCTTGACGCCGAAAATTCTTGGACCCTGTATTCAAACTATGTATGTATGTATAACGACCACAAGGATATCCGCTGACCACGTGCCAGATATATCATAAGTAACAAAGCTACAATGAAGTGTGCTGGAGTATAAGATACGCGCTTTCGAGAATTAAATTCGCCGTTTAGATAAATATTTGTAGTATACAAACTATCATATTGGAATTACATTAAATTATATAATTGTGGTCTGCCTGAGAATTTCACTTACATATGTAATATCACTTCCTTTTTATACCTGGTACTCATAGAGTAAAAGGGTATGTATGTAACAGACAAAGGGAGGCATCGCCATCCCTATAAAGTATACATATATATTATTGATCACCGTCAGCAGCCGAGAGTATGTACATATGTATATGCCATGTCCGTCCGTATGAACACCTTACATATGTATATCTTGGTGACCAGTGTTGCCAGTTTAGCTTATTATAAGCTACATAGTTCTAGCATATTTAAAAATGAAAAAGCTTCTAATATTTGTTTTTAGCTCATAGCTTGAAATATAGCTTATTTTAAAATTAATCTGGCATATTCTAGTTTTTGCGACATAAACGGTTTGTTTCGTAAGATAAATATGCATTATGGCATGAAAATATCGGAGTTTGTTCTTTTTTTGCCGATGGTTATGTGCATTTCATATGATCGAGAATTTATTTCTAATTGATAGTTTCATCGAAGACGAATAAGTTGGCTAAAGTGCTACCATTAATCGCATGTAGTTGATAAATTAAATAACGCGTTTGTTAAAATGTCAAAAGTGATATAAATATACATATGTACATATGTATAAAAAATTTTTCGCGTCATCGAAGAAGCCCACGTTAGCAATGGGCAGTAATAAGATATTTAATTTGATTTTTGTTCAAACATACAAAAAACTATTATAAATCCATTGGTTATTTTTCTTCTGGAAACTGTCGCAATGGAAATTTAAAGACATAATCATAAATATAGCCATCAATAATTTTTACCACCCACATAAAAACATAATAAGATTTCATGATTTTTCTCATTTGGGTGTAGCTTATTTTTTATAGTTAGAGATATAAATTTTGTTATCAGCGGTGTCATTTCCGCTTTTTTCCCGTAAGATTTGGATTTTTTTGAAGTGTGATTGCGGGCCAAATTTAAGCAGCTTTTTTCTTTTTTCCGGCAAATCGATAATAATCGAATAACAAGCGTAAAAAAATAGAAATGCGGCGAAAAGACGCTTAGTGCGATGAAAAGTCGCAACTTACTTTTATTTTGTGTTTAAAACTAGTGCACTTTTGTAACTAATAATAATACAAAAAAATCAACATAAAAAAAATAAGGTGATGAACCAAAGCGAACTTGGGTCGCAGCGCCAACATCAGCTAGACGAGCGTCGGCGCTCTCTTAGCAATGCATACTTCACTTTCGTGTCGACAGATACAGGCGAAGCAACAAAAAACAAAGCTTCTGCCGATCAACCGCGAGCGTTAACCCCAACACCGAAAAACAAACTCAAACCTACTCTCAACGAAAGGGCGCACTCTCTCTCTCCGTCTGCGTTACCGACAGCGCAAAGCGAGGTAAGCGATAAATGTGTTTCCCCCTTCCTTGCTTTGCCTCACCCCAACTGCACACATGTCTGGCCACGGTTACTAGCACAGTGACGTCAGTAGCAACTGTAAATCCAATGACCAGCCAGCGCACTGGCTGCACTGACAAACGCACCAAGTAAAAAGCAAGGTTTGACCATATAGACTGGCATGCATCGCTACGTACACATTAAAAGAAAACAAAGTCCACAAGGTTCGAAAATGGGTAACGTCGCAAAAATCAATCGGGCTTCCTCCAATCAAGGAACTGTGCAGAGCCCTAATACAGCAAATAGATTTGAAACTTTGGCTGACATCTCCAAACGAAGTGCCTTCTACAGTTATGGATGCGGATAAAAAGAAAGCGAAGCCGCCTCCGCTATACATCCGAGAGAAAAATTCTAACAACCTTATGAACACAATAAACGATCTTATTGGTAAAGATAGCTTCCATGTAATCCCCTTGACTAAAGGAGACATTCATGAAACAAAGGTCCAAGAGAAAACCGAAGAAAACTTCAGAAAATTGACGGAGCTCCTAAACGCCAAGAAAAAAAGCTACTATACTTATCAGCTAAAAAGTAGCAAAGGACAACAAGTGGTCATAAAAGGCATCGAACCAGATGTTGACACTACTGAAGTAGAACAGGCACTAAAAGACAAAGGTTTCAACGTAAAAACCGTTATAAATATCCGCAATAGAAAGTGGAACTCGTCCCTGACTCCAAGGCCCTCAAGAAAAACGAAGTGCATCCCATCTATAAACTCCAGTTCCTACTGCACCGCAGAATTACAGTCGAAAAGCCGCACAAACGTAATGGCCCGGTCCAGTGCGCAAATTGCCAAGAATACGGATACACTAAATCTTACTGCACACTCCGCTCTGTATGCGTAGCTTGCGGAGGACTGCATACATCTGCTGAATGTAAAGCACAAAAGGACCCAACCACTAAAAAATGTAGTAACTGCGGAGGTAACCACACCGCAAACTACAGAGGCTGTCCAGTATACAAGGAGTTAACAACGCGATCACCATTAGTACCCTTCAAACTCACGCCTGAAGTTTTCTTTTCGTCAACAGCCTGGTCTTCACTCGGTAGTTCCAACGTAACTAAAAACGTAAGCTTTGCAAGCGCTATAAAATCGAATCAGGCGAGCCCTGCTTGCAATGACCAATCACCACCTACAGTCCCTTACCAACCAGTAGAGCACAAAGAATATAAAATGGAAACGATGATACTCAGACTGCAACAAAGCATGGAGGAATTCATTGCTTTTATGCGAACAACCATGCAAAGTCTGATGACAAATCAAAATATTTTGATTCAGATGCTCCAAAACACACTATCAAAATAATCAATGGCTCCCCTACGCATTGCACTGTGGAATGCCAACGGCGTTCCACGGCACAAAATTGAGTTAGCACAACTCATGAATGACAATGAAATCGACGTAATGCTACTTGCAGAAACCCACCTTACCAACAAATACAATTTCCAAATCCGAGGGTATTTGTTCTACAGTACAAATCATCCTAATGGAAAGGCCTATGGAGGCACTGGAATACTGATTAAAAACCGCATTAAACACCACTTCCACAATGCATTTGCAACTAGCTATCTGCAAGCCACATCTATCATTCTACAGTTGGATTGTCACAATATAACACTAGCCGCGGTATACTGTTCTCCTCGCTTTACGATATCCGAAGCCCAATTTATTTACTACATCATCGTCACGACAGTAAAAAAACGACATTTCACAGGTCGCGAGGGTAGAGACGAGGGAGACAACACCTAGATTCCTCTGGTAGGCAATTTCAGTAAAGGAAACCCCACTGAAGTGTGTGTCGGCTCGGAATCTCTTTTCTTTATTAATTTTGTTTTCTATTGAAGCGATTTTTTGTGTATTACATTCTATTATATCTGGATCGTCTTGGCTGTTGACGCTGATCAGGAATATATATATTTTATGATGTCGGAGATGTCTCTTCAATTGCTGTATTCAAGTTACTAAAGTTGTTGTCAGTCAGTTTAAGATATCAGCAGAACGAGTTACTTAAAACCGGTTTGCCGTATGAAACACTGAATATCAGAGTCTTTAAGAGATACAGCTATAACTTTTTTCGACAGCATTTGTTGTTTGCACGCAGATCAAGTTTGTTTCAAATTGTTGCCACGCCCACTTCCGCCCACGCAAAACAAAAAAATCGATAACAAGCGTAATTTTAAAGCTACAGCTGCGGGTGTGTGCGGGTATGGTACAATAATCAAAAATTTTTGATTGCGATCAGATAAAAAATTGTGGAAGTTATTAAAGAAATACTTTTGTATGGGCAAAAACGCCTGCTTACTAGGGCTCTTAGTTGCTTTGGCCGACAATCTGGTCCATTGTGCCGTCTATGGTATATTTTCAATGGTGTACTATATCGATATACCAAGCATACGATTTGGTATATTTTCAGTATTTTCGGTATTTTTTTTTTTTTTTTTAATACCGCAATATTTTGCCTTTATTAAAAAGGGGTAGCGGGTAACTCACAGTCGAACACACTCGACTGTAACTTTCTTACTTGTTTTTTTTTTTTAGAAATCTTATTAATAATAGAAAAATCAACTAAATACAACTTCATCAGAAGTTGGAGGGATGTATAAAAAAATATATAATTTAAAAACTTATAAATTATAATGTAATAATATTTACACTAATCGAAAAATCACCACAATGACTTAGCTTGCGTGTATCCCGAAAAGTCATTAGAAAAATTTTAGAATCAAGAAATGTAAAGCTTTCACCAAGTGTCAGTAACAGCAATGTGATAGAAATTCAAAATTATTATTAAAACAGGGCACTTGAAATCTAGCCGGCCACCCAGATGGCACTACTAGAATCAAGTCCTGATGAGTTTTAGTTAGTCGTAAACCTTACTAGTTTTTTTTTTTTTTTTTGTTTTTTATATTTCGAATCTTCTCTTACGAGACTAAGAAAATGTGTTTAAATCTTTAAAATACTACAGTATTCTAACAGTTTCTTAAACTGTATTTATGGTAGGCGGTCCTAGTAATTGTCGCTGGATGGAATGTTGTAAAGATATGACTTCAAGAGTTTATGCGTGTTATTAGGGAGCATTTTTTTGATTTTGTGCATTAGGCCGTCAAACTATACTCTGTCGAATGCTTGAGAGACGTCCAAAAATACCGCAGTGCAGTACTCCCTATTCTCGAATGCTGTTCGAATTTCTATTGTTATGCGGTTCACCTGTTCGATAGTTCCATGTTTTTCGCGAAACCCGAATTGATGTGCTGGGTCAATGTGTCTTCTTAAGTATGATACGGGTTAGAAGGCATTTCTCAAAGAGTTTTGATAGACACGAAAAGTAGGCTTATTGGTCTGTATGAGGAGGTGATCGTGTGGTCTTTTCCTGGCTTTGGTATCATTATGATGATTAACTTTTTCCACCTCTTCGGGAAGCAGCCGATTCTTGTCATCGCGTTGAAGAGTTGGCATATAGTACCGACAGCACATAGTAGAAGTTCAATAAGCATTTTTGGAGTTATTAGATCGCAGACCGGAGATTTTCGTGGTTGTAGCTTCTTTTATAATTTTCTTCTTCTTCTTTTATAATTTTTATGACTTCACATACTCGAAATACAATTGGTTCGGCAATAGGAAAGTCCACTTCTGTTTACAAACGTATATTAGGCAGGTTTGTTACTGGATTTGGCTGGAAAACATTTTGAAGGTGGGTAGCGAATGTGTCGGCTCGGTTCTTGTCGCTTCGGGCCCAGCAACCTGCAGGGGTCCTTATTGGCGTAACCGTTACTGTTGGTGAGCTCAGTGTTGAGTGAGCTTTCCAAAGTGGGAATTTTGGGCTGGTAGGAGATAGTTGCTCTATATAGCGCTATTGGGATCTGTCTTCTTCTTGTCGTGAGTCGACGTGAAGCTTCTTTTAACTGTTGCTTTGCAGATGGCGATCGAGATAATTGCCATGTGCTTGGTGTTATATTTTGCCTACGTGGTGTTGCGATTCGATCCGCTGAAGCCAAAACTGTCTCGAGATTGTCTACGGTTCTGTTGATGTCATCTTCGTCGGTTAGCCGTGGTGTAAGTTCAATGTGTGAACTTATGTATTTTTTTATTTTGAGCCAGTTTGTGCTTTTAGAGGTTAACATGATGGGGTTGTCATTACTAACTGGCTGTTGGTTTAGGCCAAAGAGTACAGGCGAGTGGTCCGATGATAGATCCGGGAGAGAACAGACGCTAATTAGATTACGTGGGATGTTTTTGTAACTGCGAAGTCAGTTTATCGTCAAATCATGGCAAGGCAAAAAATAAGGAATAATTGACGAACTATATAAAAGAATCTTTTGTTGTTGCATGGTTGATTTTTTTTTTTTTTTTTTGTTACTCATTCCGTTTTTTTTCTGGTCAACAGGCATATACGATCTGTTAATTAACTAGGTAAAGCCTTGTTGTGATCTTCATCGAGTATCTGGTGGACTGTCGTCTATTGTACCCAGATTGTACATACAATGGATTGGTGGTGACATGTACGCATAGCTCTATAGTTGCGACAGAGGTTGAAAAGACGACTAATGGTCCACAGTGGCTATCCGCGGCGAGCCGAATTTCTGGGGATTTTATGTGTACATAAATTAAAGATACTGGTCACAACTGCACTACTTATTCTTCATACTTCATACCTGTGTTGGTTATTGAATTTAATAACTGGAATCATAAAGTGGTGGTCCTATAGTTGAGTATAGATCTTTTGTATATAATTATCAGTATAGATATATATATATATATATATATATATATATATATATATATATATATATATATATATATATATATATATATATATATATATACATATATATGACGCATGCGGACTCAGTGACAAGCAGAAATATGTCCAAGCGCGCGCCAAGATGACCCGTACAGCGGCACTATTTCTGGAGTCAACTGCAGTGTTCGAATATAATACATTGTGAACAAAGTTGATTAAAGAATTGACTATGTGTCATTAATAGGAAATTAGCTGAGCGTGTAAAACACAAAGACGAAAGTTTTCACGATTACCTGCTGCAAGTGAAATGTATTGCCGCGCGTGGAGTTATAGACATACAAACAGTGATAATACGAGATGAAAAAGCTTTGTTATCAGAGGCTGATGACTGAATTAGAGGTGGAGAACTATCGATGGCACTATCGACGCTATCGATGGTTTGGCGCTATCGCACCGCCATCGATTTCAGCCCTGCACTATCGATAGTTTTGCACTCGGCGTCTCACATCACAAAGAAAATATATAGCTGAAAGTGGACATCAAAAATATAGTGGAAAGCAAAAATATTGTTGAAAGTGGAAAGCAAAAATAAGTTATAGCATGGAGAAGTTCCTAACAATTGTGGAAAAAGGTAAGTGCAAGTGTATTTGTAAGTTTTATTTTAAGTATTCAAAACGTGTTTTTTCAATTAAAGCAAAACGACGCAGCTCAACTACTCCTAGCAGTGACGTCGAAGTAGCTTGTGAATGCAGCAGCGCTGACTCGGACGCAAGCGACACACAGCAAGAAGCCCTCAAACGCAAGAAAGGGATATCGAAGGTACTTTAAGCGATCTGACGATAAAAAACTGGCGAAGTGTCTGAATTGCGGAAAGGAATATAAGACGAGTGGCAACACGTCAAATCTAAGAGATCACCTAAAACGATTTCATCCAGGCATCGATGACGCTGTTGCCAAACCTGCAGAGTGCAATGACTCAAATTTACCTGCATCATCAAGCAGCAGCACAAGATCGAGCATGCACTCGATCTCTTCGCAGCCATTTCTTATGATACCAATTCTAGACGGAAGAGGGACATCGATCGTGTATTAGCCAAGATGATCGCAAAGGATGTTCAACCCTTCAATATAGTTGAATGGGATGGTTTTATCGAGTACTCCCAAATCCTTGACCCAAGGTACAAAATTCCCAGCAAAACCCATCTAAGAGATGTGCTGGTGAAGGGTATATTAGACGAGGCTGTTCTCACCCTAAAAACCAAATTAAGGGAAACAACTAGTGTTGCTGTGACATGCGATTGCTGGACATCAAGCGCAAATGATGCATTTTTAACTGTGACTTTCCATTTTATCGATGGCTTTCAGTTTCGAACAGCGTCACTCAGCACAGAAAAATTAAAAGATGCTACGAATCATTCGGCACCAAATATTGCTGAAACTTTGAAAGGTGTCTCAGAGCAATTCAATGTTTTGGACAAAACAGTGTACATTGCGACCGATAATGCAAGCTCAATGCTAAAAGCATGTGATATTTTAAAGATTCGTAACTTGCCATGTTTCGCACACAGCTTGAATCTTGTTGTGCAAGACGCTTTAAAAATGCATTCAATTTGTGCTTGGAAAACTTATTTGAAAAATGTAAGACCACTGTCAATTTTTTTAAAAGCTCTACTGCAAGCGCAAAATTTAAAAAAGCCCAAGAATCCGAAAACCCGCTTAGCTTGTTACAGGAAATGCCAACTAGGTGGAACAGCTTCTACTTTATGATAGAGCGCATAATAAAAACAAACAAAGCGATTTCAAAAGTGTTATTGGCCACAGCAAACGCACCTCTGCTATTTACTGCCAATGAAATAATTATATTAGAGGACATATGCAACCTATTGGCACTATTTCAAGATGTGACAGAGCAAATTTCCGGCGGCAAGTACATCACGATTTCTTTAATAATACCAATAGTTTGCGTATTATACCGCAAAGTTCACCAACTGACTATTGTTAAATACGACCGAAGGGAAAGCGCTGCAAGAATGTTTGTTGGATTCAATAACAAAAAGGCTTTTTAAATATGAAGAAAGAAGCATTATCAGAATTGGAACTATTTTGGATCCGAGGTTCAAAAAAATCGGATCCCGCAATGATTACAACGCTGAGCAAGCATCCGTTCTTTTAGAAAGTGTGCTTGTCATTACATCACATCAAATCTCGAAACCCATTGTGGAATTGGAACCTACAACTTCAAAAGAAAAAAAAATTGTTTGATTCTGTTGAAATAAAAACAAATGAAAAACCAACCACCAGCCGAAGTGATGCAATAATCGTAAAACGGCAATATCTAGAAAGAGGTGTAGCATCCCAGGATACAGATCCTCTGATCTGTATTCAAGTAAGCATACATATATATTAAGTGAAATTCAGTTTTTTGTTTATAATTTCAGATGAACGAAACGGATCTGAAACTTATAAAAACCGTAATGTTTAAATTTTTGTGCGTACCCGCCACATCAGTGGAGTCCGAGCGCATGTTTAGCAAGGCCGGACAAATAGTCTTCGATCGCCGAACTCGACTGAAGGAGGAAAACATTAACATGTTATTGTTTCTCAATAAGAACAAATGGCTCTACGAAGAAGCTAAATGAAAATGTTTAATAATTGAATGAAATGGTTTATTAATTTGTATAACACAAAGGCAACAAATGAAATGTATTTTTTATTTTTAAGAGTTAAGAATATAATAAAGTTTTGTTTAAATTGCATTTTATAGCTTTTTTTTACATTTAACAATTAATAAGCATCACACTACCGATAGCACTATCGATGGTTTGAGAAAAATAATCGCTCGCTATCGATGGCGCAGACTAGACAGAGTCGTTAAGTCGAAGCAGAACAGCCGTGCATGTACGCAGAAAGTCATCGTTGCTTCAGCCGTATAAAATTATCAATTATCTTAAACTTACTTTATATATTAAATTCTATTCTAATAAAACTAAGGCCGTTAGCCTTATATATATATATATATGTATATACTATAGATGACTGCATTAGGGTGCGTCATATTTAGTACAACAAAAATTGGGAAATTTAGAGCTTCTCTATTCTATCGGTCGATCATTACAATCGGCCGAATAGAATTCAATATGCTTATTTATTTATTTGGACCTTGACCTACTAACGGCAGTACCATCAAGTGGCCCAGCGATACTAAGCACGGGCTTGTTGACGCGTGGACAAAACAAAATATATTTTTTGAACAGCATGCATTAATCGATAACCGCAAACAAATACTAAAAGACGTTGGACAGCTAATGAAGTAAACTAGTAATACTATAGAAAAGTAAAAGATTATTATAATTCACTCACAGAATACGGAAGGGATTATGGCAAGCAAAGTTAGTAGTTATACGTGGAATGGAAAGAGGAAGAAAATTCCTAGTGATCCATGCAATCAAATGTGAATTTCCTCTTTAACGCCAATGATTAAAAAAATATTTTGATCATAAAATAAAGCTTTTAGGTTATTAAATTTAGCTTAGTTAGCTCTTCTAAAAATAAGCTTAGTTAGCTCTTCTAAAAAAAAGAATAATAATATAAGGTTTATTTGCGTTTCTTTCTTATTTTTCGAGTAGTTTTATCAAGGACACGGAATGGTCACCTTGTAGCGTAACGTGTGGCGAGGGAATTCGTCGACGTACATTTAAATGTAAAATCTATCTAGAATACTCCCGTACGGTGGCCACGGTAAATAACACCTTGTGCGAAGGGTCCAAACCCCACGATGAAGTCGAACGTTGCGTAGAGGATCCATGCATGCTGCCCTCACATGGGTATGACGATCAGTTTCCTCGTGACTCAATAAAGGTCGGAGTATCAGAGCCGGGGAAGACTTATGTGTGGCGTGAGCAAGGCTATACTTCATGCAGTGCCTCTTGTTTGGGCGGTGTAGAGGAATTGATCATTAACTGTGTGCGTGAGGACAACGGGCGGGTAGTTTCGCCATTCCTTTGCTCGCCAGAAACAAAACCGGAAGCTCGTGTTCGTACATGTAATGATCGTCCATGTCCCCCGCGCTGGAATTATTCAGATTATACGCCGTGCTCCAAAAGTTGTGGCATTGGTATTAAGACACGCGAAGTGCAATGCATTCATGAGGTAACCAGAGGCGGTGAGAACACTATGGTCGTGCCGAACAGTATGTGCCCACAGCCGCCACCAGCAGATCGTCAGTATTGTAATGTTCTTGATTGTCCAGTGCGCTGGGAGGTAGGTGAGTGGTCGAAGTGCTCGCACACATGCGGCTATGGCATCAAAGAACGTAAAGTAGAATGCAAACAAATTATGGCACAGGAGCATAAAATTGAACGAGCTGAATCCATGTGTCCTAGTGTCAAGCCGCCGGATAAAAAGCCGTGCAATGTCAAGACATGTCCCCCTGAAGATCCTAAGCCTGTTATACAAATTAGCAATTCGACACACATTCAGCACGATCCGAAAAAGACAAAGATTACTTTAAAAGTAGGTGGTGCTGGTGTCGTATTCTTTGGCACCCAAGTGAAGATCAAATGCCCAGTTAAACGCTACAATCGCACCAAAATCAAATGGAGTAAGGATCATAAGCCACTAACACGATCCCGTAAATTTAAAGTATCCAAAAAGGGAGCGTTACGGATACTGGACATCACCTTTCGCGATGCAGGTGTATATTCTTGTCACGCTGGTCTCAGTTCGGCTGAAATTCAAATTGAAGTTAAGGCAAAGCCCGGCCAACAAACTGAAGAACTTGAACGGTATGAAGCAGGTCAGATAAATCTTTAATATGAAATGAAAGTCATTTTAAATCGAACTTCAACTTACAGATCGACTAGTCCGTGAACAAAGTGGAACGGAAGCCCTAACTTCAGCAGACATGACATCCCCTCCTAATGGCGGTATAGATCAAGAAACACCAGGTGGCACTTATGGTACCTCTAATGGGTAAGAAATAAATTGTAGCACGAATCCAACATTGCTAGTCTATTATTAATTACTCTTTGTTGTCGTTGTTTAAAAAAATCTATAATATATTCATCTTTTGAAATCTTTAAAGAAACAGAGTAGTTTTAGTATCTCAAATTTTTTTTAATTACAATTATCAATATAAAATATTTAATTCATTTGAATCAAGATTATGTAGCCAGAGGGCGGTATTACAGCTTTCTTACTTTTTACAATACATATTATAATTTAAATTTTTAATTTCTTTCTATTAACAATAGCAGTCGAAAGAACTCAACAATTCATCACTAAAACTTTGTATATCTCACTGGTTCCTCCTATGCATCCTTTTGTATGAAATCTCCAGTATAGGGTCTATCAAAACAGGATTGAGTCAGTGCAAAAACAATTTTTGATTTTTGCCTTTTGTAGTTTAAATTAAAACCCTAATATTAGATTATCACCGAAGAATGCCTTTATTACTAAACCTTCATTCTCATATAGACCGTACAGCCATGCAGGCTATTGTTTTTACTAATGAAGTGTGAAATTGATTCTTCGGAGCTATTAGGTCTAATTAGTTTTTCTGTTTTGTTCAGGACCACTAGGAATTTTCTTACTTTTTTGATACCACGTCAAGCTATTACCTATAATTATAATAATCTGTATAATGTAATTTGCTTAAATAATTTTATTCCTTAGCTGAAAATGTTAATATTACAAGTCTGTTGTCATTTGTTGTCCAAATCCTTATCAATTGTGCGAGGTTTCCGATTAATGTTCAACAAGTAAGAAAGCTACAGTCGAGTGTACTCGACTGTGAGATACCCGCTACCCATTTTGAATAAAAGCAATATATTTTGCGGTATTATTCTCAAAATATACTGCAAAAATACTAAAAATACACCAAATGGTATATGTGGTATATCGATATAGTACCGCATTGTCAGCCAAAGCAACTCAGACCCTAGTAAGTAGGCGTTTTTGCCCATACAAAAGAATTTCTTTAATTACTTCCACAATTTTTTTTCTGATCGCAACCAAATTTTCAAGGATCATACCCACTATAGTTATTACTGTATATACCAAAATTCGTAACTCTAGCTTTAAAATTTCGCTTGTTATTCGATTTTTGATTTGCAGGGGCGGAAGTGGGCGTGGCAAAAATTTGAAACAAACTTGATCTGCGTGCAAACATAACAAATGCTGTCGAAAAAAAATTATAGCTCTATCTCTTATAGTCTCTGAGATCCAGTGTTTCATACGGACAGACGGACAGACACACAGACATACAGACACACAGACACACAGACACACAGACGGACAGACGGACATGGCTAGATCGTCTCGGCTGTTGACGCTGATCAAGAATATATATACTTTATAGGGTCGGAGATGCCTCCTTCTACCTGTTACATACATTTCCTGCCGGCACAAAGTTATAATACCCTTCTACCCTATGGGTAGCGGGTATAAACATTTTACATCTTAAAGAGATGTTTTAAAAATACACTACATATTTCGTTCTATATCTGTTAATTTCCTGAGGTGAAATTAAATTCAATTTTTTTACGACATTGTTAAAATGTATGGTACAATTATATACTATTTAATTCTTAAAACTGAAATTAGTTTCAACATTTATCAGTTTTTATTTATTATACAGTGTGACCAGCGGGATATTCTTAGATACACTACATAAATTCTGCTCAGCAGCGCTATGTATTTCGCAAATTTAACAAAAATTATTGTACCCGTTTTTACTAATACTGTATAATGCTACCGAAAACCATTAAAACTCCAATTTTAATGCCAATGATAGAGTATAATATCGGAAACTTGATGATTTTTATATTGTTAAAATTTTTTCCAAAATTGTGTATAAGGAAAGTATCGAAAAAGGTAGATAATTAGAGGATTATTGAAATGTTGTGATTAGATTATATGACATGATGTGATCCTCACCGAAAACATTCATTATTTTGGCAAGTGCTTCTTAATTGAACAGAATCAGCAAATGGCAGTGATCCCGTTTTTACGATATTTAACATACATACATTTTATGCGACATATTGACCAAGTGCATCTGAGAGTTTTTTAAAAAAGTATAAGCACTAACCATACAATACATAGATGCTTCACCCAGAACAATTTTTTGTATCATCAAAAACAGTATTATTGGGACCCCAGTCGGGCCGTGCGTTGCGATTCGAACACCGAGCCTCTTCGGCTCATTCGAAAATTCGAAGTTCTAACGCAGCGCGCAGCGTTGAGTTCAGTCGCAGATCAAATGCGGAGCGATGAGCACGGGCGCATTTCGTTGCGCTCTGCTTTCGTTTCTATGTATGCGTGTATGTATCTACATGCTCGCCTATATTAGTATGTGTATGCATATGAAGTTTTGCAACGTGCAGTTGCCTCACTGACAAGCAGCTAGCGCACGTCAATTTTGTTTAGCCGCGACGAAAGTCTCGAAGATGAAGGCAACAACAATTGCTCGCGTTCTATATGTTTGCAGTTAAATAGCACTTGCACCAGGACCGCGTTGGCTCTGCTGGTGGTTTGCAAGCCCAACATGTTGAGGGTCCGGGTTCAAATCCCGATCGAGAATATACGGATATTTTGTTTTTTTTTAATGCGATTTAACTTTTTTCATTCCCTTTCAAGTTTACTGATAGAAGTAAAATTTAATAACGCATTGATTTTTGATGATTTACAAATTCCTTTTTGCAAATACTTTTTAAAACTCTATTTAAAAAAGTTTTAACTTTAAAATTTTGTTTTTTACATTTTAAGATAACAATAACATTTCAGGAAATTAGAGAAAATATAAATAATACAATTTTTATTAAATATTGTTTTTATTTTTAATAAAAGTTTGTTCTGGGTGAAGCATCTATGTATTGTATGGTTATACATTTTATTTATTATTTCTACTTTTTCCGTTTCACATCATAATAAGCAACTCGCTGTGCAACCATCATATTTATATATTTCGTCAAATTGATCAACTTGGCGATTTTCTTTTTATTTTTTTCGACTTTCCTTTATTTTAAGGAATTGCAAAGCAATTTGAAATAATTTTAAGCCATAAAAATTTGCAGTTGGAAACATCAGATAAAATCGATCGATATCGCACTTTTCCCGATAAATATGCCAAAATATTAGCCAAAATACGGCCAAAGTACCTTTTCAGGTGATACGGCGGAAATTTTTATAATGCATTATTATTGAACAACACTGGAAAATATAATCATTCCTTTCATTATACCAAAAGCAGCTGTGGTTAATACGCTTTTATTATCAATTTCTGAAAAATAAAACCTTCCGCCGCAAATTTATTGAAAATTCCTTTAAAAGAGCAATTAACACCAAAAAGTAAAATTAAATGGACGAAACTAAAAAATGTGTAAAGATTCATCTTTTTGTAAAAATATTGATTTTTGTCATACTGCCGAATGTTTGAACAAAAAAGTTAAAAATTGCATTAGCCATGAGGGCAGTCGTTCGTCAATTAAAAATCGCACAATCAGCGTTTCGAGTAAAATACATTTAAAATTTTCGTTCGCACAATTTGTTTATTCTAGGATAATTAAACGATTTTTAAGCAAAAAAAAGTATAATAATTGAAAATTTTACAACGTAATGGGAAACCAAGAGTTTTCTTATCACAAAATGTGAAAATCTAATTATTGAACATTCTACTGCGGTGTTACCTCGTAATGGGAAACCAAGAGTTATCACAAAATTTCCATTAGAATCCCACCGTATTGTTTATTTCTTATTTATAAAGCACATACACTGCTGGTCTTAGGTTAGACGCACTCACTCTTATTTTAAATAAAATGCTATATTTATAATAATGCTTATTCTAATTGTCCAAAAAGCTTTTCTTATCAGAGTTCGAATCTTGTTCGAAAAATATTTGCTCACATTTGCGAAAAAATAACTGTACATTCGAAGATTTCAGAAAGTTCTATGGCAATCACACGTGTTTTCGGTTGTTCAATGAAATAGACGCACTTTAGATTTCTTTGTCTTGCGTAAAGAAGTGCAGTTTTTTGTATTGATAAAATATTAAAAATAAACAAATAAATTGTTTTAGAGCTATATTTAAAGTAAAAATGGAAAAAGCTGGTGAGCTTATTAGAACGTCAAAAAGTAGACTTTTTTCACTCGCAAGGACTGTCCAATCGAAACATTTCCAAAAAGATAAATCGCAGCTCCAGAACTGTTGATAGATATTTAAAAGATCCAGAGGAATATGGAAAAAACTTCAAAGGAAAAAAAAGAGCACTATCTGAATAAGCAGTACGCAAAATTGTTAGAATTGCATCAAATTCGACTAAGTCCGCACCTAAGATTAAGGAATTAGCCGGAGTAAAAGCAAGCCTTTCAACTGTTCAGCGTACAATCAGAAATGCAGAATACCTAAAGCGACTAAAAATCAAGAAAAAACCTCCTCTGAATGCAATACGCAAAGAAAAACGGCTTCAATTCGCGAAAGAATACATGACGTGGAATGTTCAAACAGATACTCGGCTTAATGATTGGCGTTCTGTTGTTTTGACTGATGAAAAACGTCTTAATTTAGATGGCCCGATGGCTTTCAATATTATTATCATGATTTGCGAAAAGATGAGCTATATTTAAGTCGCCACCACAGCCGAGAAGGTGGAGTAATGGTGTGGGGTGCTATCACGTTCTATGGAACAATTGACTTGATTTGTATCGATCAGAAGATGAACGGCGATCGCTTCAAAACATTGTTGGAATCCGTATTTCCAAAATTAAATAATCTTATTGGACCAATTCCTTGGATTATTCAACAGGACAATGCTCCTATTCATAACTCTCGAGTAGTAAAGTCGTTTATTTCGAGTCAAAACGTTAATATCATGACCTGGCCACCATAGTCTCCAGATCTTAACGTAATTGAAAATGTTTGGGGCTGGCTAACGCGGAAGGTATACGAAGGAGGAAAGCAATACGAAGATAAGGAAACATTAACTGCAGCTATTAAACGTGCTTGGAGCGAGATTTCGTTGAAATACATAGATTCGCTGTATTATTCTATGAAGGACCGGATATATGAAGTTATTACTAACAAAGGAGGCAGTACTCATTACTGAAATGTTTTTTTTTATTTCTAATAAATCAAATAATAACACTAACTACAAATTTAAGTTAAAAATAAGGTACTTTTTTTTTTTTAAAAAATATTATGTCTATTCTATTAACCAAGAAAAATGTGCCTTATTTTAAGTTGCTTCAAGAAAATGTTTGAAAACACAACTTATGTTATATTTTTATAATATTTTGAATATTATAATTAAAGTATTATTAAATAACCAAGGTTTTTGCATATTAACTTTTTTTCAACAATCAATAAAATAAAAAATATAAATCAAATTTGTGTGGAAAACTGAGTGCGTCTAACCCAAGACCAGCAGTGTATGTACATATGTATACATACATAAATTGCTTCCTAAAAGCGGAAGACTTTATAGCACTTATTCGTGGCACTCAACATTTCACGATAAACATAAATTATAGTTTTTTGTATATTAAATTATTATTGTATTTTTCAGATCTAATCAGCAGTCCACTCGCCGCAAACAGCAGAATCCGTTGGATAGATTGCAGAATGGACGTGAACGAAATCGACGTCCCAAAAATAATGGATTTCAACATGCGGACAGCAGCATTATGGAAGACGAGGTAAATTTTGGACAACAGCCTTCTTTGCTTTCTGTAATAATTCGATATGCAAGTGCATTTCATTAACTTTATTTATTTTAAACTTTTGCAATAAATTTATATGCAACAAAAAAATGTATATCAAACTATTTCATATTGTTGTTGCTTTAGTTTTTGGAAATTTTTATACCCGCTACCCATAAGGTAGAAGGGTATTATAACTTTGTACCGGCAGGAAATGTATGTAACAGGTTGAAGGAGGCATCTCCGACCCTATAAAGTATATATACAGGCATGCTCCGGTTTTCACTTTCGGTTTTCGTTTTCGTTTTGATAACGAAAAAATTGGTGCTCCCGTTTTCACTTTCACAAGATTTTTTCGAATTCAAAAACGAGAAAATTTGTCTTGTAGAAATGAAAAGTAAATGCCTTTTTCTATATTAAATCGGATCTTATTTGCAAAAGGAAAAAAAGTAGTTGACTCATTGGTTTATTTTCGTTCTTTTAAGACCGCCAGCAGATCAATTAGGCTTGTAATTATTTTTAAAACGACTAATTTCTGACCCCACCTCAAATTTTTATATCAAATTTTGCCGTCGGCAACAACAATTTTCGTTTTGGTGAGCGACCGATAAGTCCGACACCATGAGTTATCGCCTAAGCTGCCATACTTTTGATAGAATGAAAAAGCAAGTTAAAAATACTTGTATAATCAAACGGATGGCAATAAATTTGTTAAAGTTGGGTAAAATATGTTTTTTAAAAATTAATTAACACTTATGTGTTAAAATTTTATAAAAAAAATTGTTGGAATAACCGGAATGAAATCCATTAAAAAGGTGGCATCCCCATTTTTTGTGGGAAACAGCTGATTGCCGTTCAACTGATTTTTTTAAAGAAAGTATCAAATATTTCTTTGCAAAAAAGACAAAAGGCAAATATATTTTATTCAGGGGAAGCATAAATAAACAATGGAGGATAAAAATATCCTTATGTGAGTTCAATCCACGCACGAAATTTGACATACAAAAGACATTTTTTCGCGTTGTTTACTTTTAACCAAAACACAAGTCAGCTGTTTTAGCAGTAAAAAATGAAACGTTCCGATAGCAAAACGATGACCAAAAACGTGTGAAAACCGGAGCACCTAAAAACGAAAATCTCGGGTTTGGTCCCAAAACGAAAACGAAAACCGAAAGTGAAAACCGGAGCATGCCTGATATTCTTGATCAGCGTCAACAGCCGAGACGATCTAGCCAAGTCCGTCTGTCCGTCCGACATGACCATATCGACGCTGATCATACTTTATAGGGTCGGAGATGCATCCTTCTGCCTTCCTGGACGCACAGAGTTATAATACCTTTCTATGCTATGACCAAGGTCAGTAGATAACCGGTATAGAGTGTCTTCGTTTCAGTCGCACAGTATTTATGCATTGTTGGCAAAAACCAACAGTATCCTATGGGGTATCCGGGAAACGTCACCGAGATAGCCTGACATTAACAGAGGAGATGTTTCAGTGTTTCCATGACTCCGGTCTTTTTCCATTTTCTACACTGATCACTATTCATGACATCCAGCCATACTGCACGCGCAGCTCACAAACAGTGACCAATTAAAATACAGATCATTAGTTATAGTATATTCTTGAAAGCTGCATGACGTACTTGTCTACGTTGATGTTGATTGATCAGATGAGTGTCAGCTCAACTTTCATCGTAGCTTAAAGTGGTGCTTCAATTTCCTGCTTATAGATCTCACGGATATCATAACATTATGTACGTTACTGATATCAAGCCTTATACGCTCTTTGGGAAGGGTGTCTGCAATATCATTGTCTTCGATGCACTGGTGGATTGGGATCCAATAAGTACGAAAGGCTGCGGATGCGTTCAGCGACTCTATTGCTGTTCTGATCTCCAGGATCACCTTGGATTGGAGCACAACATAGCACATTGATCTTATGGCAGCTTGGCTGTCAGTAAAAATGTTAATTGCGTTGTGACTGGAGCATCTATGATGACATTTTTTTAAGGGTGCCTAAAATTCCAATAAGAGATGTCTTGGACAACAATCTCGATAAACTTGCTCTTTGTATACGCATATTAATTGGGAGACCATCAGATGCACTACCTTGTTCTAGATTTGCCTATGTTTCAAGAAGGAAAGACACTACACAGATTGAGCTGACACTCACAAAAATTACAATTTCTCAGTGCATTTTATTAATGGTGGTGTCATAATTGATAACTTCGAAAGAGCTGCCAGTCATCATTCTCTGTTTCGTAGCATCCCGGGAAATGAGTTTTAGCACTGCTTGCGATCTGTACTCCACTGCTCGTCCGTAGGACCGGAACCGTGCTTGTGCAGCAGCATACTAAGCCCGGAGGTGTCTTCTACGTCATTCAGACCTGAGCAGAAGGTTCGCCATAAAAACCTTTTGGATGAGTGAATTTTCTTATATGTAGGTCTTCAGCAGAAATTGTACTCATCTCGGACAACGGTCCGTCTTAGCAAGCCAGTACCACTTCCTAGGCCGCTTAAGTGCTCACCTGACCTAAATGACGATGGGGAAGATGACCTTAGCCGTCGGCATGGACGGAATATTATTTCTGTTCTCAACTTCTAGTTTTGATCTCTCCCATAGGCAGTCCAGTTTGCGGACGGTCGCCTTGAGCCAGAGCAATGTTGGGTCGTCCTTGCCTGTGAGGATTTTGACATCGTTCAGCTAGCCCTTCGAAAGTCTGGAGTTTTTTCCATCGTAACAAACAGTGCGTCGAGGGCCAACCCCACCTCTCTGTAGACATTTTGCCGTTAGAGTTTCTTCTGTTGATGAGACTAACGGCCAGATGCCGCAGTTTCTGCTGTCAGTTTCGTTTAGTGAGTGTCCGATTTCTATACGGTTTGAATGGGTCAGGTGTTTGATGCCTCTACGCCACCGAGACGCATCCGAATGTGGACAGCCGCATCTCCTTCAGGACCGCCATGCCCCTATGAGGAATCATAGAGATGCTGGCCGTGAGGCCAGAAGAACACGTTCCTCCATGCCATGCTTTCTTGATCTGAGTCAACAAGAACAACGGCAACTGACGGAGAGAGGAGCCTTCAGCTAAGATCGGCAGTAAGACGTCGGCACATGTTACCCATTAACATTGCGGTAGCGATGTCATAAGAGAAACAATTTGAATAGAATTTGCTAGCAGCTGTTACAGATTAATATAAAATTAAGCATTTAAATAATTTTTTGTAATATATCTGTACGATAAGGTAATAATGGAAGTTTCATAGTGAGCATACATAAAAATTTCGAACACAATGAATAATAACTTTTATAATAAAATAAAAAATAATAACTAAATACTAGACACAGGAATAGTGAGAATATTTTGGCATATTAGACAATTCGAAAATATTAAAATCACCAAGAGGCATCAACATTATATATAATACAAGTATTATTAGGGTTGGTTGCACCGGCAGCCTCTTGAGAGGCAGAGCATAGATCTCTAAAGGTCCGTAGCTGCACCTGTGGTGGATGCTGTCGCTTCAGAAGTCGGTTAGTATAGATGCATATTTGAAAAAAAGCAACAGCACCCTGAGAGGTTGCAGTGAAATGTTTAAAATGCAGTTAGATACGGTGTTGAGCTACTAAGCTTTTTTAGTAACTTTTATTCGCAAAAATATAATAAAACATGCGAATTCAAATTTAATGTTTATAGCTATGGTACATACTATATGTATATATTTGTAACCACTTATGTTTTGGCTGTGACTTGAATACTTTCAAGCTTCGCCACCGACACGATATATTTTCAAAATATACCGAAAATTCCACAAAAATGATAAAAAATATACCAAATGGTATATTTGGTATATCGATATTGTTCCACCACTAACCCTACATACCACTTGCAATGGCCTCCTCGTGGTGTTCCCTGGATACTGATCAAGTAAATTTACTTAATTGGTAACTAATTCGAGCGGCGACAAACTAAAATAATAATTGACGCGTGCCAATCACTTGTAGTTGCAACAACAACTCTTGCAAAGTGTATACACATGCACACGGGCAAGCTACACACGCATACAACCCACCCCAATTCTAGACAGTTTGGCATTTAGAATTAGATAATATTTCTAAAATAAATAATAATTGTTTTTCATCGGCTAAAAATAAAAAAAAGTATAATTTTGTATATATTTTCTGAAAAAATATTGTTTTTTTTTTATTTTTATACCCGCTACCCATAGGGTAGAAGGGTATTATAACTTTGTGCCGGCAGGAAATGTATGTAACAGGTAGAAGGAGGCACCTCCGACCCTATAAAGTATATATATTCTTGATCAGCGTCAACAGCCGAGACGATATAGCCATGTCCGTCTGTCCGTCTGTGTGTCTGTCCGTCCGTCCGTATGAAACACTGGATCTCAGAGACTATAAGAGATAGAGCTATAATTTTTTTTCGACAGCATTTGTTATGTTTGCACGCAGATCAAGTTTGTTTCAAATTTTTGCCACGAATAACAAGCGTAATTTTAAAGCTAGAGTTACGAATTTTGGTATATACAATAATTACTGTAGTAGTTATGATTCCTGAAAATTTGGTTGCGATCAGATAAAAATTGTGGAACTTATTAAATAAATACTTTTGTATGGGGAAAAACGCCCACTTACTAGGGGTCTTAGTTGCTTTGGCCAACAATCTGGCACATTGTGCCGTCTATGGTATATTTTGAATGGCGTACTATATCGATATACCAAACATACTATTCGGTATATTTTTAGTATTTTTAGTATTTTCGGTATATTTTGAAAATGATACCGCAATATTTTGCCTTTATTAAAAGTGGGTAGCGGGTATCTCACAGTCGAGCACACTCGACTGTAACTTTCTTACTTGTTATATTTTGTAATATTTTAGTTAGTAAAAAATTGAATCAAAAGTTTTAATAAAAAAAATAAAGAATTTATAAATGAATATTTAAATTTTTTAATTTGTAAAAAATGAAAATATAAATAAAAATGAAAATAAAATATAAATAAAAAAAGACGGGATTTGAACCCAAGCACTTTTCCACACCCGCCAACACATTACGAGTAAAGCCAACGCACTTTGATTTTCGCTGGCAGTAAATTGCCAGTATATAGGCACGAAGAGTCGAAGGCACGAACAGTCACTCGACTTCATCTTCGAGACTTTCGTCGCGGCAAAACAAAATTGACGTGCGCTAGCTGCTTGTCAGTGAGGCAACTGTACGTTGCAAAACTTCATATGCATACACATACTAATATAGGCGAGCATGTAGGTACATACACGCATACATAGAAACGAAAGCAGAGTGCAACGAAATACGCCCGTGCTCATCGCTCCGCATTCGATCTGCGACTGAACCCAACGCTGCGCGCCAGTGTTGCCAGAATCTCTGGAGCAAAAATTGCTGGATTTCAGAAAAAAAAAAAATGTTAAAATTATACAAATAATAGCCAACAAAATTGCTAAATATTTTAAATGACATTATTTATTAAGTTTGTACATTTTTAATTTATTTAAGAATAAAATCTTGAAATTAAAAATAAAAGAACAGGATTTCGTATTTTTATGATTTTGTTAACACTTAGGGGGCAAATATAACACTTGAAATGCAGGTAACTTTTCAAGTCAGTGAACTCAAGTAGCTCATATAATCGAACCACTTGTTTAAATACAAGCCCCGATTTCATTGCAAACTGTTAATCACAATTTTTGCAGTGTATGACAAAAGGAGCACATAATAAAAAGGATTTAAGTAAAATAGCTAAAATTGCCAAAAGAGAAATAAAAAGTTGCTAAATTTGTAGCTAATAGCATTTTTAAGTTTAAAAGTTGCAAATTAACTAAAGCAACTAAATTGCTAAACTGGCAGCACTGCTTCACAGTTTCACAATTTGTATTTAGCTAATGAGTGAACGAACTAAGTTCGCACATGAATTATAAACAGAATCGAACTAGTATAATGTAAATTTTATGAGTAAACCTCAAAATACATCCTATCGGTAAAAGAGCTATCGGAACTTTTTAAAAAGTGCCTTAAGTAGCCGAGGCTTTGAAAAAAATGGTAGATTTCTAGCTAATAGCATTTCACAAAATCTTATAGCTTTTGCAGTTTCAAAATAGCTAGATCTAGCAATAAATTAGCTAAAATGGCAACACTGCTGCGCGCTGCTTTAGAACTTCGAATTTTCGAATGAGCCGAAGAGGCTCGGTGTTCGAATCGCAGCGCACGGCTCGACTGGGGTTGCAACTTGCAATAATATTGTTTTTAATGATACCTTTTGGATGTATGACTTGACGCATCTATATATTGTATGGTTAGTGGTTCCACATTTAAAATATACCATAGACGGCACAATATACCAGATTGTCAGTCAAAGCAACTGAGACCCCTAGTAAGTAGGGGTTTTTGCCTATACAAAAGTATTTCTTTAATAACTTCCACAATTTTTAACTGATCGTAAGCAAATTTTCAGGAATCACCAAAATTCGCAGTTGTAGCTTTAAAATTACGATTGTTATTCGAATTTTTGGATTTGCAGGGGCGGAAGTGGGCGTGGCAAAAATTTGAAACAAATCTGATCTGCGTGCAAACATAATAAATGCTGTCGAAAAAATAGCTCTATCTATCTCGCTCTCTATATAATAGCTCTATCTCTTATAGTCTCTGAGATCCAGTGTTTCCTACGGACAGACAGACAGACGGACATGGCTAGACCGTCTCGGCTGTTGATGCTGATGAAGAATATATATATTATATAGGGTCGGAGATGCCTCCTTCTACCTGTTACATACATTTCCTGCCGGCACAAAGTTATAATACCCTTCTACCCTATGGGTAGCGGGTATAAAAAGCAATTAGCCGATCGCAATTTAAGCGATCGCTAACAGTGTCAGAGAGCATGCAGTGCTGCCGGCAGAGGCAGCGCTTCTGGCAGACGCTGTCACAGCATTGCATTAACATTAGCTGTCTGCTGTTCCCGACATACGGTGATGCAAAGAATTGAAGCCCAAGTCCCCCAATGGTCTCAGAATCTCATTGCCCTCGGTGCCCAGATTGTGGAGAATGTTCTTCATTAGTTGAATGAGTAATGAGTTTAACAGAGGAATGTGATTGTAGAATTTCTTCAACCATCCCCTACTCTGCGTAATCATATTCAGTAGTACCCACTTTAAAAAAAGCAATGCCAATCTATGAACCTTAGAGAGCAGACGGAAAACTAAACAATATCAGCTCAAATGAGTTGGAAAAAATATGAACCTGTACAGAAGCAGAAAGGTCATTCAAGACAATAAATCTCTTAGCCTCCTCTACTATTCTTGACATTAACAAACGAAAAAAATATTTCTACTTACAGGCTGTCCATATTGTAAGTAATTATGTTTTTCGTGATTTATGACTCCCACCCATACAATTTCATTTTTCCGAAACAATCGGTACAGAAATGTAAGAATAAAAGCTTGCAGTGTACAATTTACGTAGTCATTCTATAAAAATAATTACAAACTATAATCAATAAAAATAAAAATTTGACCCTTGCAATACGTTTTTTCGTAAAGTCATTTGAGATTCGCAATAGAGAGCTATTTAAGATTCACAACTGAACCTGATATCAAGTCTATTGCTGATTTAAAAAGCGAAATGAATTATTTCGTAAATCTATTCTAATTCTTAAAAAAAAATTTGTTTGTTCAAATAATTTTAATTTGATTTCCAGCTGTAATCAGCTGCCAGGGAATAACGATTACATTACTCTTCTGATGAATGATGTACAAAAGATTTAATAATGATCTACCATAATTGAATGTATGAGGATTTGTATATTTCAAATGATGACTTGCATTTACACACAATTTTTTCGCGGATCACGTTAGTTAGAACAATTATAATTAGTAAAAAAAAAAATACATTCCACGACGTTTACAATCATCAATGATGATACAAGTGCTTTAAACTAAAAAATTTTAGCAAGTAGAACCGCACATGCTAAAAATATTAAAATATTATTGACCTCAATAGATACAACTTACAGGAGAAAGAATTACCGACCTCATTTAGTGTATATATTGTACATATATATGATTTTAATCATGATATACTGCCACATGAGTCGCTCTGCATGAACTCTTTGGTTTAAGAGAATATAAGAGCTATCAAAATTATTCTTCTTGCCATGCCATGCCCCTTGCCCCTTTCGAAGTTAACGTATTAAATGTTCCGAAAAATTCGTATGAAATCTAGCATCCGTCTGACCGATTTAAATTCGAAAAAATTAACAGTTTGAAAATACTTCGCGCATATTAATTAATGTCTCTTTCATTTAATAAAATATAATTCTAATTTCATACTATAAACAAAGACAATTGTGATAATATATTTTAAATTTTTTTAATGGGGCAACATTTTTGGTTTACCTATATTTATAAATATTTCTAAGTTAAAATCTTCATGTACATGTATGATTGACAAGAAGTTTAAATAACGCGCACATCGAATTATACTAATTATAAATATTTACTTATTTGCGCTTTATGTAAATAGCATTCGCAACTAGTTCAAACTCAGGACAGAATCCCAGAGCCGGCGAGTGCTAGCAGCGGCAGCAGTCGCTCCAGAACTTTACTGGCCATACCTTATTTTCAGGCGTTACTAAGTAATCTCCAGGTGAGCTCTAACTTGCATTGGATTGATTTTTCGATTTAATTTCACTTAATCAGTTACCGATATAAGTTTCCTCATTATTGTTCGAATTTTTATGATTTCGATGCACAAATAGTATATATTTATATCCTCTTTTACTTCTTCATTAAAATCATTCGCTTTGCGTATCACTTTTGCTATATGTATACACACATACATATGTAAGTACACATTTTCTTTTGTGTAATTGATATTGTAACGTCTAGTTGACTATGCCAAAGTGCATGTGGGAGCTCTCCATTTAAGCCTGATAGGGAGTTACAATGTGGTTATAATTGTGAATGTGAGACGTGCTAATGGCCAATAATGTGACCATAAATTTGGAGCATGAGCATATTTGTCTTTGACCCAATTCAAACTATTTCTCATCGCTGCTTTAATTAATTATACCCGCTAACATAGGGTAGAAGGGTATTATACGTACCTTTGTACCCGCAGGAACTGTATGTAACAGGCATAAGGAGGCATCTCCAAACGTATAAATTATATATATTCTTGATCAGCCATGTCCGTCTGTCCGTATCAAACGCACTTATCAAAAAAATTAAAAAATGCTTATAAGAGAATAATACTGAGAGCACAAAGTCTAATTGTTTTAAATACCGACAATTCATAGATTTTCTTATTATTAAGTTTTACCGGAAATATTAAATTTGTATAACAATCAGGCATGCTCTGGTATGCACTTTTCGTTTTCGTTTTGAAAAGGAAAAAAATAGTTGTCTCATTGGTTTTTAGTCGTTCTTTTAAGACCGCCAACGACTAATTTCTAACCCCACCTCAAATTTGGAAATTTTCTGAGCGACCGATAAATCCGACACCATGTTGGAATGAAAAAGCAAGTTAAAAATACTTGTATAATGAAACGGATGGCATTAAATTTGTTGAAGTTGGGTAAAATATGTTTTTTAAAAATTAATTTATTTATTTAAGTGCTAGGTTTAGGTTTAGGTAGGATCGGCCGCCCCTGCTAGGGGCGAAGCATAGACCAGTAGTGGTTCGTAGCTAAACCGGTAGAGGGTGTCTTCGTCTCATAAGTCGCACAGTATGGATGCATTTTTGGCAAAAGCCAGCAGCATCTTAGGTGGTAACCGAGAAACATCACAAAGTTCGTTATAATTCGGCGAATCAAGGTATTTCGTCCGGAGCCGAGATAACGCTAGACATCTACAAAGAAGATGCTCAAGTATTTCCTTGACTCCGGACTCGTTGCATTTCCTGCACTGGTCACTGTTCGTGATGCCCATCTTTACAGCATGTACAGTCGACAGACAGTGGCCAGTTAAATTGTCGAGCATTAGTCTGCAGTCTTTTCTTGAAAGCAGCATAACGAATTTGGTTAAATTAGTATTAATTGAAGCACACATCAGCCTTGCAGTTTTGCACGAGTTGGTATTGCGCCAGCTCGCGTCCCACTGAAGTCTAGAGTGTACTTCAATTTCCCTACCTAGAGATCTCAGGGATATCGGCACATTGCACATGTTACCGACATCATGCCTTAATCCCTCTTTGACAAGAGTATCTACGATCTCGTTGCCCTGGTGGCTTGGGATCAAGTAAATACGTACGACCGCGGATGCGTTCAGCGACTCTACTGCTCTTCTGCTTTTCAGGACAGATTTGGACTTGACCACATCTGAGGACATTGATCTTATTGATGACTGGCTGTCAACAAAGATGTAAATATAGTTGTGATTGTTCTGTATACCCCGAGCCACTTCTGCAGCCTTACCTTGCCGAAGATTTCCGCCTGGAATATGCTGCAATGGTCAGGGAGTTTAAAGGAGTGTTTGGAAACCGGGTTGAGGCAGTATACGGCCGCGCCGACTCCGTCGTCCTTCTTCGACCCGTCGGTGAAGAGGTTGAGGGCTTAGAGAATGCACAACCCTTCCCTCCAGAAGCCTAGTTCCATGTATATCGTATTAATATGGTCAGTACAGGTAAGGGGAATAGTATAGTCCAAGTCTATTCTAGTCTCCCTACCAATGCTGTGGCCGTAGCCCGATAGACCCCGATTTTCTGTTGCAGCGATCCTAAAGGCCGATTTTGATGCTATGGATAAGGACCATAAGGGTACCTTATATCTTTTCATGAAGAGGATAAGGTCCGTTTTGTCCGCGTTAATGCTGAGCCCGGCTGATTCGGTCCATGCTTTAACTTCCCGTAAAGTAAGTTTCATTACAAAACTGAGGGTGGTTGGGCATTTCTAAGTTAACAAAATGCTTATATCATCGGCAATTAACTTGCGGGCCCGTCTAATAAATTTTTTAAGTAGGCTGTTCACAACCAGATTCCAAAGGAGAGGCGAGAGAACCCCACCCTGGGGAGTGCCACCTCGCACTTCCTTTGTAATGGCCGAGTCGCCCCACGTAGCCACCACCCGCCTGACATTACGAAGGCGGTTAACCCAGTTGTGAATCGCAGAAGTCGTGTTCACTGAGGTAAGGCCCTTCATAATAGCGTTAGTGGTGACGTTATTGAAGGCGCCTGAAATATCTAGAAAACACACAAGGCATATTCTTTAAAGTGGTCCTCTTCATGAGGTCCGACGCTATCTACGGTTCTTGGACCAAAGCCGCGTAGGCGGACTTTTCCTCTACAGCGAGGAGAAGCTCCGCCGACGCCGTTTTAGACTTATGGAGGTTGAGTTGCAGCACACTCATTAGAGGGTTACAAACTCGCGGGGGGGGCCTGCCTGCATAGACAGTTGCTCCCCCACCTCCTCTTTCTCGACAGTCAGGTTGAGGTGCAGGGTGGCGTCGGTCACGCTCTCAAGACGCTCCCTAAGCCTAAGCAACATTGGGTTGTCCTTGCATATTAGGATCTTGACACCATTCATCCAGCCCGTCCCTTCAAAAGTAGGCATTGGGGCATTGGGTCTGAAGCACTTTCCATCCTAACAAACAGTACGCCGACCAGCTTTCTATGGGTCAACCGTCACCGCTCTGCAGACATTTTTCCGTTAGGGTTCCCTTTGTTGATGAGAGCAAACCGCTAGGCGGCGGTTTCAGCAACCGTCGCTCTCTGTCGAGGCCTGTTGCCGTTACTGTCTCTGTGGTTTTTGTTGATGGAGCCAAATGCTCGCAGCCTCTTGCTCACTGAAGCCCCTTGCTTGGGACTCTCAGCAGACCGTTGCACTATGTTGAATTTGACCTGTTTTCGTGGCCAAAACTCATTTTTCGCAAGTATTCAAATTTCCGTTTTTTCAATGTTACAATGTTGAGATATTGTATACCTAAAATGTTAACTTAACAGTTTAGTTTTAAAATATCAGCTGTTAAAGTTAGCTGTTGCAAGCGGACACCACGTGCTGTGTTAAATGTTAAATTTGCGGTGAACTTTCAAATTAGCATATCTCCCACATAAAATCATTAAATAACAAAATTCAAAATTAATATTAATTCTTGAGGTTAGTACTATGTGTTGATACTGATAATGTGTTGCGTGTTTTGTTCGTATTTTTCTAACAATTTGTATATTTAGCAAGTGTTGTCCCCTTGTCACTTTTGGAAAGAAAGTTTAACTTTCCAAAAAATTTTAACAAAAAAGTTCAAATTGTATCAGTGAGTGTCCATATACATGTTGTCGATTTGCCAATTCTGAATTTATAATATGTAAGCTCATTATGTGTTTTTTGCGTTTTTTTGCGTAATTTGAATTATTAAGAAGCAACATTTTATTCAGCATTGCAGAACTGCTAGAAGTGTGGCGTCACTATTCGCAAAATGATAAACAAGACCGTGGTAAAGCCTTTGCGATTTTTTTTTCTTGAATAACTTCCATATTTATTATCCGATCTGGACCAAATTTGCAGGACGCATTTAAAATAGGACATTCATCATGGTCTCTAACTTCAAAATTGCTTTAGATATTCGTTTTTTTTCGATTTCTGTGTAATAACTAGCATACATGAAACCTGCATTCAAAAATCTTGTTAATTTCAAAAATTTTAATTTTGGCCACAGAAACCGGTCAAATTCAACATAGTGCGTTCGCTTGCCGTGGACTCCACCTTCGGGTTGGCAGAACCGGTCTGCACCTTATTGCATTTTGGCTGAGTTAGTTTTCTTGCATCCACGCATTGGCACAAGCAAGCCTCCTTGCCCTGGAAAGACAGGTTTGCTACGCCACTGAGCCTAGCGTGAATGAGGTGCAACCGTGGAGGTGCTGACGATAGGGCGAGATGACTGAAAAAGACGACGTTCCTCTTCCACCGTAGAAGTTGACGCAGCGCTCTCTTGGTCCGAGTCGGCTAAGACAACGGCATCAACCTCGAGTTGCTGATTGTGACAGTATTGTTACAACTGACTTGGCCTGCAGCCACCGCATCAGAGGTATGACCGCTGGCGACACGCAGAGAGGATCTCACCCCCCGTGCCCGCCGGTGGTAGCAGTCACGCCTTCCACCAACGTTTGGGCTGACATCTCAGCCTGGGTTAATTTTTTAAAATGCTTTTTTTTAAAATGACATTATAGCTAATTTTGTTCTTTGGAGCCCCCATAGCGTTTTCAGTCTGACCGCCAGACACCTCGTACCATGGATTCTGCTTCTTATCTACAGACAGATGCCGAAAGATAAGGAGCAGAGCCCTCAGCTAGGATCGGCAGTACCTGAAACGTCGGCGCATAGTAGAGATCTGCTACCCGATGACAATGAGGTAATACATATGCTACCCAGCCAGCACCCTCGGGGAGGGTTCAGTAGAGGATTATTGTCAGCCAATTGATTGAAGTGCTAAAATTGTATACAAAAAAGGTGTTGAAATCACCGGAATGAAATCGATTAATAAGGTGATCCCCATTTTTAGGTGCAAGCAACTGCCTGCCGTTCCACTGATTTTTTTAAAATAAGCTTCAAATCTTTCATTGCAAAAAAGACAAAATGGGAAACATAAATTATCTATGCAGGATAAAATTATCCTTATGTGAGTTCTATCGAGAGTCATTTCTTCACGTTGTTTACTTCTGACCAAAACAGCTGTTTCAGCAGTAAAAAATGAAACGTTTCAATAGCAAAATGATGACCAAAAACTTGTGAAACCCGGAGAAAGAAAATTAAGACATCAGTTCTGCTGTTTTTGTTCAGTTGTGGATCACTTTTCGAAGTGCATAACGAGCAATTTTATCTTGCCGAAATGAAAAGTAGACGCCTTTTTCTATATTAAATCAGATCTTATTTGCAAAAAGAAACAAATAGAAGGTCGCACTCGACAAGTTCCGTCAGATAATTACGCATATTACTTTCTATTCGAAAGATAAAAGGTGATTCGCTTGATTAAGCTATGGGGAAACGCTAAAGATTAAGTTTATACAGCAGGAGATAATAATTCATCAAGTCGAAAGCTGTAATATCCATTTTCATATTATAGTACACCCTATTTATTGCAAATATACCAGGTGTACTGGTATGAAATGAGCGGCTAGATAGAAATGTCGTTAGGGAACATTTGTTGTGAACGAGCCTTTATTAATTTTTTTTTTGATTGCTATGACATCTGTAAAACATATTTAGTATACATCAAGTCATTGAACAGACAACAACATAGTTTTTCATCGTGTTAAAAATATCGAATTTTGTGCCAGAAAGTGATGATTTGCGGAACGCAAAGAAAACCAGAAGAGTGTGGTGTACTACGAGCTCCTAAAACCTGGTGAAACCGTTAATACTGATCGCCACCGACAACAAGTGATTAATTTGAACCATGCATTGATCGAGAAACCACCAGAATGGGCCAAGGTAATTTTGCTCCATGACAATGCACCTGCCCACAAAGCAAAACTGGTTCAGGATACAATCAAAACACTTGGCTAGGAGCTGCTACCCCACCCGCTGTATTCACCAGAGTTGACTCCTTCCGACTACCATTTGTTTTCATCGAAGGGACACGCATTGGCTGAGCAGCAGTTTGATTCCTACGAGGAGGTCGAAAATTGGGTGTCTGGTTGGTTTGCTTTAAAAGACGAACAATTTTATTGGCGTGGTATCCACAAATTGCCAGAAAGTTGGTCAAAATGTGTAGAAAACAATTGCCAATACTTTGAATAAAATGTTTTTTACTTTCCCATTAATAATTAGTGTCTTATGTTCACAAAAAAACGCTCATTTCATACCGGTACACCTGATATTTATTTGATATAGAAAAAAGTATTTTTTGAAATTTACAAAAGTATTTTATTTAACATAGCAGGTGGTTTATGTTTACGAACTATCAAAACAGTAACATATTAAATTCTAAAATCGATATGTCGCTATACTATATATATTTACATTATATCATAGCACAAAAAATATTCGTTATTGCATCCAAAGGAAATAACACCTTACAGTTGCAACTTGCAACCATATTTTCCATACGGTCTCGGCTCGACAAATATGTATATGTTGGAGAGTGAGTAAAGCAGCATCTCGTGTCGGCACATTGCCACTGCGTAGTTGTAGGTGCGTTTCGGCACATTGGCACTGCGTAATTAAGAGTGTGCATGTTAGATTGCATCCTTTATTTGCGCTGTGATTGGTTGTCAGCATTTTGTCGCTTTGACAGGTAGAGTTATTGCAGGGCGACAGCGACGAGACGCTATCGCATAGTGTGGTTAGATGGCTATGGCGTAGGCTGTAAAAGGATCGAACAGGCAGTGTGCTCTAGAAATTGCCAGAGAAAGCATCGGAACTCGCTTCGCGATAATGAACGAACAGACTTCGGTAGAACAGACTCAGACATATATATATGTCGAATCATGATCGTTGTTGTTGTTGTTGTCTTCCATTATGGCGCATCGAGTTTCGGCCTTGTACACACTTCAAGTTCTGGTACGCAACTGCCTGCGTCTAATTCTCTACCTACCGTGCATACTACCGAACCACGATCGGCGACAGCGACACAACGCTGTCGCCTCGCTACAACGGTACTTCTTAAAAGCGACAACATCCAAGTAACGGTCGCCTGCCAACGGTTGCCTGGCAACCACACACTCACAGCCGCAAGAGGCTGATGCAATATTATTACTCTGGTGAAATACCCGAAAATGTGTATTCGCACCAGACATCGTCACGGGTGGCAATTTCGACACTCGACTCACACCCGTACTTTTTGAGTGCGAGTGCTACTCGTGCACTCGCAAACCGAGTGAGAGATACACACTCATTCAAAATCATGCGAGTGCTGCGAGTATGAGTCATTGTCATACTCGAGCCTTTCTTGCACTCGCCTATTCGGCACCCGATCATTTTAGGCACTCGGCTTGTACACACTTGTGTCTCGCGGGTGGTTGTTCTTCGTGCAACCGATCATTTTAGACACTCTTGACGAAATGCTCTGACACTCGCGAGTGTCTGAGCAAATACTCGGGTGTTTTTCCCCCACCCCTATTGATGCTTGTGTGTCGCGGCTCGCGGGTAGATTTTATGACTTTTGACTTCTTTGAATGATTTTGGGTGTTTTTTTACTTTGACAAATGATCAAATAAAATATCAGGTGGTTTTTCCTGAAATTTATTTTTTACATTCTTATTATAAGCATAAAAATAAAACAGATTAGTTGTATTTTTACTTGTTTTGTTCCTTATCAATATATAAAAATTCTTTAAAATTAAAATTTAATTTTTATTTATTATATAAGACATCAAATAAATACACTACACAAAGCCAAAAAATAGTTTTCGAATTTAAATTTTCAAGAAATAAAATGAGTGCAAGAACATCGCACCAGCAATAACAAGAACAATACAAAAAGCCGACGGCATTTCTTGCATCTCAATATACATACACACAAACGTACATATGTATGTACATACATACAATCGTGCCGGTCCACCCATAACCACCGGCACCGGCTTTACCGAGTGCATAGAATCACCGATCGCAAATTGCCGAGTATGCCTCGGCACTCGCACTCGCGAGTGTAAGGCTCGCGAGTGGCGATTATGCCTCGGCACTCGCACTCGCGAGTGTAAGGCTCGCGAGTGGCGAGTATGCCTCGGCACTCGCACTCGCGAGTGTAAGGCTCGCGATACACTTATTGCTCATGAGTATAAGGCTCGCGAGTGTGTGTATTTTTGGCCACTCGCACTCGCGAGTGTAAGGCTACCGAAAAGGCACATGAGTAACGGGTGCACCCGTTGAGTGTGTATACCCGTGCCGTTCTCTGATTCGCACACACACACACATACATTCGCAACCACGCAGTTTCAATGCGCCGACATATACATATATTTCAGGGGTCGGTTTTGCATCGTTCTGTTTATTACTTAAATTTCCTGTAAGCACAAAATGATAATACCGCAACCTCAGGGTAGAGTAAATATTTTTGAATTACGTAAATAGAAAAACAAGTAAGAAAGCTACAGTCGAGTTTACTCGACTATAAGATACCCGCAACCTATTTTGAATAAAAGCAATATATTTTTCGGTATTATTCTCAAAATATACCAAATATACTACAAAAATACTAAAAATATACCAAATTGTATATGTGGTATAGCGATATAGTACCGCATTCAAAATATACCCTCGACGGCACAATATACCAGATTGTCTGCCAAAGCAACTAAGACCCCTAGTAAGTAGGCGTTTTTGCCCATACAAAAGTATTTCTTTAATACCTTCCACAATTTTTATCTGATCGCAATTAAATTTTCAGGAATCATAAAATAGTTGTTATTGTATACACCAAAATTCGTACCTCTAGCTCCTGTTACATACATTTCCTGTCGGCACAAAGTTATAATAACCTTCTCCCCTATGGGTAGCGGGTATAATGACTGACGATCATTCCGATTATTGATAAAAATAGTTTAACATTTTATTCGCCACGTAACGCCATCGAATCATATAATAACTTTGTACCTCCAGGTATGTTAATGCAGGAGGAGGCATCTCCAACCCCATATATAGTCTTTATAATTTCTAAAAATTTTGTTCCGATCATATAAAAATTGTAGAAAAGTATTTAAGAAATTCTTTTGTATGGGAAAAACTCCTACTTACTACTGGACTTATTTGTTTGGTCTGATAATCTGGTATATTTTGCACTGTATGGTATATTTTGAATGATACTATATAAACATACAAAGAACAAAGCATTTAATATGTTTCAATATTTTTGTGGTACTTTGATTTGGTGTATTTTAGAAATAATACTGCTCTGGGTTGTCGAGCACACTCGATTGTAGATTTCTTACGTGTTATGGTTATACCTTCTTCTGCCTATTACGTACATTTTCTGCCGACCAAAGTTATGTTATCCTTCTACCCTATAAGTAGCAACTATACAAATTTGCCAAAATGAAAGCATATCCTATACAGACTCAATTTTTCAAGTTTAATTACTTAATTATTTTATTACCAGCAATATGAAACTAGGAGCAGGGTATCTTGACGGTCGACCAGTCTCATGTAGCGCTTTTTACTTGTTTTTGTTTATTAGTAGATGGTTAACTATGTATGTATATGTATATGTACATATGTATAAATGTACAGAACATAGTTGTCTATGGCAACGTTTTTCAAACTTTCCATGCGTGAAAATTTAATGACGTGCGTATTTAAATGGTTCCTTGCCGAGTCTAAAATAACCGGATCACTGGGCAAAAACGTTCACATTTTTCACTTATCAGCGTACTTAAGTTACAAATATTAATATCATACGTTAATAGGTTTTCATCACTAAATTTACCAAGAAATTTGTATACCTATTTATACCAAAACCAGTCACAACGTTTTGCGTGTGTATATTTTGTATGTTCGACAATGTTTTAAACATAATTGATAAAACATTAAATTAATAAAAAAAATTGGGAGCAGTAATTTAAGTTCTTTATTAAAATAAATATGGTTTTAAAGTAAAGTCAGTTCCGCTCTTCATTTTTGGTTCCATAAGAAAAACAGCTTCCTACCTTTTCTTTCGTATGCATCACGTGCATACTGTATTCCAATAAAAGTTTTCAATTTATTTTTTGAAATTGCTCATTTCCGCTCTCGAATACATTAAAAAAGACCGGGGCTTCGGTTTTCACATTCACATTTCGTTTTCATTTTAGAAACGAAAAAATTGGTGCTCCCATTTTGATACTCACAAGTTTGTCTTGCCGAAATGAAAAGTTAACGGAAAAAAATTGGTTGACTCATTGGTTTTAAATGTTAGTTTCAAATATATACATATTTGCGAAAAAGTGAAAAGGTAAGTATAATGATTTCAGGGGAAAGCATAAATCATCTATGCAGGATGAAATCATCTATATGTGAGCTTTATCCACTCAGGAAATTCAAAATGCGAAAGGCCAAAACAGAAGTCAGCTGTTTCAGCAGCAAAAAATTAAACGTTTCGATAGCAGAACGATGACTTATAAAAACCGGAGCAACTAAAAACGAAAATGTCGTTTTTGGTCCCAAAACATATTAAACACTTTACAAAGTTTCCAAAACCTTACAAATATCAATTATAGGTTGATTGATTTTTGCAAATAAAACAGTTCGACGTGTACTTCAACTAACGAGTAATAGGAAGGATATTTCGTTGTGTAACCAGTCAACGAGAGTGTCTTTGCAAAACATTCCATATTCAGATGTACTTTAAAAATTAAATTTCATACATTTTTATTTACATTTACTTCAAATTTGTATGCATGAGAGATTAAAAACAGCGCCCCATCATTGAAAATTTCTGAAACCTTCCGCTCATACAAAATACATATGTATTTATCAACAGGTCCATGTCGAAGATTTATGTATATATATCAGATTACATCAGAGTGTTAGTATTAGTAGTTTACAAATATATAAACCTTTTGATGAAATACAACAATTATAAAGCACATGACGCGGGATTCCCAAAAGTACACATACTTAAGAAAAAGTGGCTGACGAACGGACGCCGACCATGGCGACCGGTCATTACCCGAGATTCAATATTAAAGTTTTTTAGAAAAATGGATGCTAGCGAAAAGGAATTTCGAAGCAACTGTTAGCTATAATCTTAATAAGCCCTAATAATTATTACCTTTATGCTCTCTTCTCCTAACTTCCATTCAGTCATTAAACCATTTTATCAAGTGTAGAGCCACTTTTAGCTGATATTGTGTGTATTTTACTTATGATATACATATGTATGTATTTCAACGGTGATCGTGTTTCGAATTTCAGGAAAAGATCATTTTTCTAAATAATCATATAACAGCTTGATAAAGTCGCTGTCAAAAATTGTCTACTCAATAGAAAAAGTTCCAAAACAGAGATTGGTTTTTCCAAAAAGGGCGTAAAAGGCCAAGGGCAACAACATATTTACATATGGGTAATTCCATAACGGAATTTGTCCCGTGCGAGACTTTACATTGAAAATAACATAAACTGAAACAATTTTAAGAATAAGAAAAGTTTATTTTTATAGCTCTAGATAAGTACTTTAATTAGAGCTAAGAATGGTTTTGGAATTTTCTATTTTGTTTTCTGTTGTGATAATTGCAAAAATTAACCAATTCGTACGCAAAACCAAAAAATTAACGAATTTATATATTTTATCGTAAAACAGATGAAGTTCCTAAAATCAATCTTAGTTCTTAATATAGTGCTTATCTAAAGCTTTAAGAATAACATTCACTTATTTTTAAAATTGTTTCAGTTTATGTTATCTTCACTGCAGTGCACTGTAAAAAGTCTCGCACGGGACAAATTTCGCCATGGAATTACCCATATACAGGGGTGTTACAGAAAACACTCACTCGAATTTCACTTCAATTTCACTTGTAGATGCCTCAGACCCTTTTGACGCCGATTTTGATTTACAGTGATACTACCTTTTTTGAAAACGAATTTGGATCACAAGTGTTTAAACAAAAAAATGCATTGAAAATGTATTAATGGATTGACATTTTTTACTTATTTTCGAATTTATTGTGCAATTGGTAAAAAAAAAAAACATTTGCAGCATGTATTTTTTAGATAATGCGGCAAGAGAAAAATTGATAAAAGTTTGCAGTAAACAAAACAAGTAAAGTATTTTTTATGACATCGCACACCTCAACAAGATTCCGCAATGTCATGAAAAAGCACACCTACATATGTACATATGTATTTTATGTACATCGTATGTATGTACATCGCATTTTCTTCTGCCTCTGTCTAATTACTTTCATTTTTTCAAATTTGGTTTATTTTTTAAAGAATTGCATGGCAATTTAAAATTTTCAGATGGGATTATCAGCTGATTTTCATAGATATCGGACTTCTTTTTAACAAATATAGCAAAATAACATATGTTATATGCCAAAATACGATCACCTTTTTAGAATAATAGCCGCATGATCAATAATGCAGCTTCATTAGCCACGGCCTCTCTCACACCCAACCGCTTATGGAATTATGCAGCGAATTATGCTACTCAACTGTAATTTACATATATGATGAAGCCTAGTCTAAACAGCGAATAAACATTTGTTTAATAATTATTAAAATTTAATTTATTAAAAAAAAACATATGAAATTATATTCTTTGGTATTGAAGACAATATCCCAAGCACAGCATGCAATGTTTTTTGATTTCAAATTTCATATGCAGTCCTGCGACTACAGTTTTTTTTTCACGATAGAGGGCCTAGCTTCGTATGGTTAATGTACTCTACTCTGTACTCGCTTTTCGATTTCTCCAAAAACATAATATATAAAAATCAAAAATTCTTTACGTTGTATGTGAACCTTTAATGAAGGATTTATGTTAAATTTTAGTTTACCATAGCTGACCAAAGTTGACGACTTTAGCTTCTCTGAGAGAAATGAGGCCGTGAGGATATTTCATCAAAGAAAGCTAAAAAATAATGTGAAGATATCGATAATTTGTTACGTGTAAGAGTCTGGAATAACCGCGGTTCTTATTGTGTTTACAAAATAATTATAATTTGCTTTGGGTAGACTAGAAATAAGAGGATCGAATACCCGATACAACGGTAATATGAGCGAAAGTTATTATTGCAACAACAGCATATCATATTCTACAGTATTGTCGCTGTCAAATGACTCTTGGGAAATCATTTTTTTATGTTTGAGTCTGAATTCTAGCTTGTAATTTTGGCATTGCTGGTTGAAGAATAGGGCCCCAGGCAGCTTTAAATGAGTAATGCCCAGACTATAAAGACAATTCCTTTTGTTGGAAAGTTCAAAACAGCAAAAACCATATCCAACATCCAATAAATGGAATGCTACATATTAAGAAATGTACAACGTTGTGGATAAAACGAAATGGTATGAAGTCAAATACTAAATGTTCTTTTCTACTCACTGCCAAATTTGATAGTCATATTCTGCTTACCGAGGGCCACGTGCTCTTGTTGTGGTTCAATGGCTAATCGGATTTTGAAGTGGTGATTGAAAGACATGATACAATTGACGTGGGTAATTCAAGTAGATAGTACATGCATGAATGGCTTACTTACACATGTATATAAAATAACTAATGTGCATTATATACTTCACACAATTTGCAATTACATTTTATAAATACATATAAAAAATAAAAATTACCGAATTACTTGGCAACTTCTGTAATGATGAATGCTGTCATCATAACGTTTTTCAAAGCAAATTTTTAAGCTAAATATAACTTAACCATCTATATTCTTGCTCTAAATCTACAGCTATTGTGGCCGCTGCAGCCCTTTAGAAAGTCGCGCGGCCAGCAAATATGGCATGACGTACCTTTTGATTTGGAACGTTTGGAACAGGATGAAGCATTAAACGAAATGACTAAAGATTTGCAGACGGAGTCTAGTCGTATCATGCCCGTAAGAAAGTCGCCAATAAAAATAGCAGAGGCTTTTACCAATTTGAGACATGCAAAGAACGATCGATATATATACAAATGGCAGCTGGGGGAGTGGTCCAAGTGCTCACAGCAGTGTGGTGCCGCAGGCGGCGGATTGCAGGTGCGTATCAATATATATGTAGTTACATACATACATACACACATATGTATATACAGATATACATAAAGTTATCTGTCCCGACTGGTGATTTGCTTTCGAACTATAGCTTAAGGTAGCGCCTAGAAAGTTAATTCTTTCTCAATAAATTAAAATAAAAGTAAGATTGTTATTAGCAAATTTTTATTCAGTGTGTGTGGAAAAAGCGATTCTTAATCCATATAATAAATATTCGAAGGTACCGTTACAAAAAAGGGACAGCCTTTTTTAATAGTTTTTGTTTTTAAAATAATATATGCTTAAGATGGAACATGTTTCATAAGGTTTATTTTTTGGATACTTCACATGTCCCCTAATACTGAAAGTGGGAGGATATGTTTAGTCGTTTTTTTTAATGTAAAAACAACAATAGAACTACCTGCAATATTTTATGTTGCTTCTAAAAACGAAATAATTTAAACAATAGAAATCAAAGTAGAGAAAATGGAACCGTAATAAATGATTTAACTATTATATTTCGGCCTACCAAAGTTGGTAATCCCAGTCACTGATATTTGTCGAAAAATAAATTTGAAAATTCATCAACGCTTTAAGCTCAAAATTACATGAAATCGCATTATTTTGCGAGAATCCCAAATCAAATGATATATACACAAATATATTATGCTCTTCGGTACTATTAATTTCGTTAGTATCCGTCTTTTATATGGCCAAAGCTGACACTCAGATTTAATGTTGCCAGTCTGTCAAACCTTCTGAATTAATTAATGAGCGTGCCATAAGAAGCATTGTCAAAAAATTTAAGCTTTATCTTTTATCGTCTTTCAGACAGACAGACAGACGAATATGGCTATATCGTCTCGGTTCTTGACACTGTTAAGAAAATATATTCTTAATGGAGTCAAAAGTGCCTCTGTCTGCCTGTTACGTGCATAAAGTCCTGCTGACATAAAGTTACAATACCCTTCTACCCTATGGGGGGTATAAAAACACCAAAAGTAAAAGAACTAACATCGTGTTCATTTCATCTCCACAGCGCCGCTCGCTGAGCTGCCAGCGTACGGAAACAAAGGCATCGACATGGAGGACAACTGGAAAGACACCAACGACATCGATGTCAAATGGCAACAGTGTATATGTCGTTGAAAATGCACAGTGCACAGCCCAAGGGCTGGATTTGCCCAACACGTTCCAGAGCTGTGGCGACGAGCCCTGTCCTTACTGGACCAAAGGAGATTGGACGCTCTGCCAGCATTCGCTTTGCCATGAACGCAATATTGCCGTACAGCGGCGTGAAATAAGCTGTCAGTATGAAAACGGCAGTTTGGGTACTGCCTGCCATGAGTATCAGAAACCACCAGCGCGTCAAGAATGCCACAATGAGCGCTGCAAGGGTGTTTGGCATGTGGAGCCGTGGTCTGAGGTTCGTGGCGCCTTCCCTTCTCTTCTATATTCATTATGTCCCGACTCAACATAAAGCAAATATTTTATTAATGACAAATACCATTTCATTCTATTTCGAATTTGTTTTATAGTGCAATGCGCCATGTGGTCGTCAGGGAATAAAATTTCGCATTCTGCAGTGCGTCTGGTATGGCACTCATAGACCCGCGGGTAACATCTGCAAGCATCACCCTCGGCCAGTGGTAATGAAAGTGTGCAAAAGTCGGTCTTGTCAAGCCAAAAGTAAGTCCAGCAAAAAAAATTTAAATAATGTAAGCCGAAAATTAAATACCGCTGAAAGAGTACTCTTACTTATCGGGGTGACATTTGTTTTCACTTATTCTACATTTAATATACTACAAAATAGCATAAAAGAATTAAAAGTTAGAATAGCAAAAAAATGAAAAAAAACTCGCATGTACTCACTTATGCACCTTTGGCACTTCAACTTTCTTATCAACAAAAAAAATTATATACTTTTAAATTTACAATAACATTAATATGTTGTCCACTAGCCCTTATTTTTTAATGACCTTTTCGACTCGTTTTGGTTACTATCAACCAAATTTTTTAAAATTTTTGCAAAGATTCTCCGGATCGTCGCCAGCAATATTGACTGGAATCTATTGAATTTGGATTCGACTGACCAAATTACTTGTTTCCAGACTTCTATTGCTATGTTTTTATTTTTTAAATAGTTTTATTTTTTGATTGGATAATTTATAGGTGATTTAATTCAGTCTGATAATGTAATTCTGTAAAGATTTTGTAATATCGGTGGTTGTTTGTATTTTCTATTCAAGACAAGGGTATTTCCTTGCTCAGACGAAGCCCATGTGTTTTTGTCAATAACGGATCTTCAAACATATTTTTTATTTATGTAATGACATTGATATTAAATATTAAAAGACCATTCACAAATAATAGTAAAGGTAGGAGTTTTAATTTTGTTTCGAATTAGAAATGCAAGTTTCGAATGTGGTGCTATTTCGTCAATTTTTCTGCTAAAAAATTAAAAAAAACAAAATGACTAATCATGTCTCATCACAAAACAACAAAAACAAAATTTTATCAAAGGCTGTATTTGATATTTTGATATAGTACTAAATTCAAACCGAAAGGCAAGTGATTCTACTTTCCGAGTGCCTAATATGATCGGGTGCCGACAGCCTAATGCAACGGTGTGATAAGCACAAACACTTACATTATCGACATCATTTTGTGATCGTATCACAGATCGTATTTATTGCAAATACACTTAGCCCTCACTTAACAGGAACTCTTTTAGCACGAACTCGGTCTTACACCGTTACAAATTTGCCGCCAACTCCCTTTTAACACGCTAAAAACCTCGTTCTTACACGATTGCAAAATCCTATTTTTGATAAAGAGCCACTAAAAAATTAAACATGTTGAAACAAACTGTCTTAAAGTGTAAATATTTCAAATTTAATATGAATAGAAACATATGATCTCCTTACTTTTTAACATTTTTAAGTTTCTATAAAGTTTAACCTGTTACGAAGCAACTTTTTTAATTTAATACCAACTTTTAATTTTGAAAATATGAATGTTGGGCATTTATTAAAGGCATATGCATAATAACTTTTGGTTAATTTTGAACAAATGTATGAAACAATTTGAACAATAAAAAAATTTGTTTGCTGCCAATTTAGAATTTTGCGAACGTAACCCCTTATTTTGTGCGGAATCCATGTTTCGCTTAACAAGAAGATTTCTAGGAACGTAACCCCCGTGTTAAGCAAGGGCCAAGTGTATTCTTAAATAAAAAATACTCAGATTTTAAATTTATTGAATATTAATTTAAATAAACATATTAATATCAAGGTTTTTATTTTTACTATTACTATCAATTCTATTTTTTTTGTCACATTGAAAATATTGTAAAATTACATCGACCGCAATTTTTTTTCGTTTTTGTATTGCGGTTTATTGTGATAAGAGGAGCTTGCCAACGAACAACATCAACATCCATCAGCACAGTTAAAGTTCGGTAATCCTATATGTGTAACGCCGAATGGGTTCCTATTTTTATGAAGATAATATCCCAACCATATTTATTTATTTTTAATTTCAGATTCCATAGACACTCCTTTTTGAAATTTTTCCCTCGCGTAAAAATAAGTCCCCACGCGTTATTTTAAATATCTAAAACTATTCATATTTTATATTTGGCGTTGTTACCGATAATTAGAGCGAAAAAATTAATTGTTTCTTTTTTTGTTTGTAGAACAGATGATTTTGTGTTCACATAAATTCCATTTTGGAAGTATCGATCCCTCTTTAGTATGATATACTGTATGGACTTTTTTCATATTATGATCGGTAAAAACAAGGGATATAAAAAACGGACGTTAAAAATTTTTGCATGCAACAAAATTCCAAAGCGCATCGATACTCGATATGATATAATACTGGAATGTGGATGCCAAATCAACTGTTCCACTGACGACAAATAGACAACCTATAATTTCGCACTTAACACAAACATAAAGATGGATAATTTAAAAAAGATCGCGTGCTGGGCATTTTCTCTTGTAAAAAAATAGCATTAATTAATATTGTGGAATGGCAAGACAGTCAATTTTTTGTTTTTTACTATTTCCGTGCTAAATTTAGGGTCATAAAGGTAGCCAAAAACGGTTAGTTTAAAATTTGTGGCTGTTGTGAAATATATTGCATTTCTGCATATCAACAATTTTGCTTATCTGGGAACAGCGCTATTAAATTATGCTGAGCACAGCATGTTCTACAACTAGACCGATTGTATCAACCTTTATGGTACAATTTACATCAACTGCGAAATTTGCGTTCTTGTATTAAGAAGCATTTCAATAACCGAAAACCATGAACAAATATTTTTGTTGTGCCTTTAAAATTCCAAATATGATAATAACAGACAATGATGTCATCGGTATTAAGTAATAAAGAACAAAATTATTTTAATAATTATGTTGCTAAACAACGACAACTTCATTGTAAATGAGAGCAGATTTTATTTCCACACACATTATTTTTATCGCAAATGACATATGCACATACTCGTATGTATTTTATTGGTTTTTTCTGTTTTGCTGGGAGTTTAACAACCAACAACTGAAATATTGATTCAAAAAATATAAAAATCAGTCTTCAAATCGTGATGCTGACAATCGCACTTTAATATGTTCCGTTTACTGCGTGTTAATTATTTCGCCAATTGAAATATTATGTACCGCTTAAATTTAATCATTTAACTTAATACCTATTTCTATACTCAGGTTGTCTGGATACCTCACGATATTGCCACAATGCTTTGGCCATGGGTCTGTGTAGACTGCATCGTTATAAGGAAAAGTGCTGTGGTTCCTGTCAGTTCAATCAGCAGAAGCATCTATAGATCCTCAGCCAGACCAAACTAAAAACGACAAAACATTTATTAAGCAACTACGTAAACAACATGGCACTAATCTGAATTTAGATTTAATAAATTGATTACATAAGTTCTGAAATGCATTTGCAAAGAATGTAACTTAGTTAAATTTATAAAATATAAGACAAGTTTAATTAAAACTAACGATATTGTTGAGGATAGTGTTGACAAAACATCGATACTAGATGCTATTGATAACTCGGAATCTATGTAGTAATGACTATCTATAATTTCGATAGCGTTAGCGGTCGAATATATTTTTCTGCATTTTTCTCTGTTTAGACTGCCTGCCTGAATTGCTCAAAACTTCTGAAGTGTAGAACAAAGTGTACAAAAGCGTACAAGAGAGCGACAATTTATGAAGAGCACATTATCAATTATGGCAATGATTGACGATCACTAGCAATAAGCTGATTATTAAATTTACAAATTTTACTCGCTTTGAAATTATTTGTAAATTCTTGCAATTAGTTCAAATAATGCAAATAAAAAATATGAGAAAATAGTAATCAGATAGACCTTTTTGGAATCTATGTATGTAATTGTTTCAGAACGAGTTGCTTGATATAATGCAAACTCGAAAAAAATAGTCAATAGATAATACAAAATAAAAAATTATGTAATTTTTGAATGCGCCTAATAAAAAATATTTCATTTTATGTTTTTTTTGTTTGTACTACTATCTTTATTTGAATTTTTTAGTTTGTTTATTTTTGCATCCCTAAACACCTGTTCAAATAAATAGGGTAACTATTTTGTTAGCATTTCTAATAATATGACATGATGGTAGCTGAGAAAGTCGATGGCTAGCTACATTTTCAAACATCGATGGTACTATTGATAGTTTTGTCAACACTAGTTAAGGATAGATATTATATCAATTTAAATCATATTATAATATTATTCCCACGTGTCGACTTAAAAAGCCCTGTAATCGAGCACTTTTTAAGTGGACGTCCCTTGTGAGCACACAAACTTTTTAAAACGGTCCAAAGGTGAAAAGTGAAAGACGAAATATAACGCTTGGCTTTTTTACATCAATCCATTTTCAACCAACTTGTATACGTATGAATCAGATTATATGTATTTTTCAGGACTTCTTGATAAAAATTTAATGTAATCTGATACCAAAATGCTGTGGTTATTATCGTATTAAGACATTGTGGAGTTTGTAAAAGCCAAACTTTTCCATCACTCAAAAAGTGCTCGTCAGAATTAGACTTAAGCAAGCTAATTTTACAGATGCTTATATATAGATTATTCATATATACGGGGTGTCACGGAAATAACTGGAGATTTAAATTTGATTCAATTTTAGAGAGTAAAATTGCCTCTTATCCACAAAAAAAAAAAAAAATGTTTTAAAATGTATATATTCTCATATCTAGAATTGTTTTTCAGAATGTTAGCAATATGTATATGTACATTAAATTAAGAAAACTACAGCATTTGGGAATAGGACGATTGCCTATGAATGTTATTGTTCTTAGTCGAAATTTTGATTAGTAATAAAATACATAAAAAACATAAAGTATTTAAATTTGGCTTTCAAGCCTTCAGCATTCTCTTACTTTAGATATTAACACAATTTAAACCTTGTAAATATTGCAACCTTATGCTGCAGTACCATTCTTAAATTCACAATGAACTGGCCTCTTAGAACTGCAAAATATTAATGTATATTATTATTTTGTATGTTTAATTATGACAGCTGCATCTTTTGATGCCGATATTATCATTAGTGGTATTACAACTTTATTTTGAATGCAACTGCTGATCGAATTAAGAAACCCCGCATTTATTATGAGAGAATTAAGTTTTGAGGATTAAAGTCTCCAAATATTTTAAAATTGAATGAAAAATTATGAAAAACAAGATTTGTGTGGCACCCCTTATATATACATACATACAGATAAATGCGATAAAATGATGTACGTCGATAAGCGACTAGTTGTCGTCTAAGTAACAATGTCGTAAGATACACCGAATTTAAACTTATATAAAGCAAGTAAGAAATCTATAATCGAGTGCGCTAGACTGTTAGATACCCGCTATCCATTTTCAATAAAAGCAAAATATTGCGAAAGCGGTATTATCTTTGAAATATACCAAATTAAACCAAAATAAAACAAAAAAAATTGAAATATATCAAAAGTGGTCTATGTGGTCTAATGGCCTACCTATACATTAACAAAATACTATGTAATAGTGATCAAAATCTGTCAGATTGATCGTCGCAACGACTTAATGGTGGAATGAAAAATCGAAACACCCGTTAAGACTATGTACTCAGATTACTTCTTGGCATGTTGCCTACATTTTCAATGTCATCTTTTGTTCTGTGGGTACAATGCACAATGTCATCTTTCACGGGCATACGTAAAACAAATATGTATAATTTAATAATTTTCAATACTTTGCAAAATAACTTATATCAGTTTATTATTATTACTTTTTGGTTCTAGCAATTAAGAAATGTTACTCTTAATTGAATCTACAAACTCCTAAAAATTAAGCGAATATTTGAAAGTTCAAAATGGACGAAATGGTATATTCTTTCAATGTCCGTGGGTGGAATTTGACGTACAAAATTTAATGTAAAAATAATTGTTTAAAAAATTAAAACGCAGATATACTTTATGATGTCGAAGATTCATTCTTTGGCATGTTGCCTACATTTTCTTGTGGATAATTTTAAAAAACCTCTTTGTTCTGTGGGTAGCGGGTATAAAAATAATCTAAAGTAAATAAATAAGCTTAATAGTCAAACGATTGTATGGATATATGATTATTTAAACATGTGTGGTATGAACGTATGAAGGAGAATCTAGTCATTCACTGTGCGTTTCTGCCGGTTCCTAATTAGGGGAACACAAATTATTTGCAAAAACGTCCGTTTTGGCAGTCCTAGCACGTCATAAACAAGCACAAAATAGCTGTCGATACTTTCGATATTCGAGAGCACATCAGCATTTCTTTTAAACTAAATTTATCATATCCATAGATAAGATGGGAATGGATGAAATGATACCTCAGCTTAAATTTCCTTTAAACGGATGTGACCATTATTTCCATTATTTTGCAGTGTCAAATTTATGATGGACTATTAACTTTTGTAGGTCTGTTAAAATTAATAGCACTAGACAAAACTACAAATTATTTTATCTTATAATAGACCTTTTTTTAAAAGAACTAATCTAATCGAAAGCAAACTTATTTACATACATTTGGTTTTAGTGTAATACTTTGGGTTTTGTAACTAAATAATTATTCAAAATATTATGATCTCAAGCTTTTATATAATTATAAAAACTACAGCACTAATTAGTAAAATACGAAAAGTTAATTCAACAATTAACATATGTAAATATTTAAGAGAAATTAATAACAGTTAAGATAAGAACATCATAATAAAAGGCAATTGTGAAAAGAATAATAAAAACCTCAATTCTGTTTGTATTTCGCAAACTTGAATATTTCAATACCTTGAATGAAAATTAAAGCCTACTTCATATGGTTTTAAAATTCTAAAGTCCAAATTAATGTACATAACCGCTTTAGTTAAACATTGTTGATATATAATATACATATATGAATATGAATAATTGTAATTAGTTTATATTTTGTATGAGCAACTTATTTTATAAACATATATTTAAAAATTGAAAAGCAGACATAAAATGTAAACCGTTAGCTGCTAAATATAAGTAATATAAGTAATAATATTGATAAAGTATGAAATGTTAAAAACGATTATGTTTTGAGGGCTATAAAAAATGTTACAACATACTTTACACGACTATAAACGGTAATTCAGTAATAATATTTCCATTTGTGTTTTATTTGAATGCAATTCATTCGTTCTGTGCGGTTCGTTTGGAATATTGAAATCTTGACACAAACAACTAATCAAATTTATGAAAACATGATTACTTGGCTTTCATGTATTTTATAAAGAGTACAAAACTCAGTGACGCTAAGTTATCTATTCAGTCGTGCCGGCCTTCATGCCCAGTGTTAAAATAATACACAAATATAGACTTAACAAAACGCAAGCTTGTATTACAGATTATTATACTAAACATACGTATATTTATATCAAATACGAATAAAAAAATCGAAATCACCACTGCAAGATGTTTACAAAATAAATACAAAGGCAAAATGAGAAATATTGTAAGAAAATAGAAATTAAATAAATATTATTGATTAAATATAAATAAATAATTCAAGCAATTTATAAATGACTTTGTATTGGTCGAAAAAAAAAACAAAATAAAACAAATGCTGTTAGTTGTAAGATTTTAATTAATGTTTTCATAGTTTAGACGTGGAGAAATAGAAGGTAAGTCAAAAGTCTTTTCGATTCTAAAGTATAATTGCATCAATATTTTTATAACTAAGGGGCTGTCCATATATTACCCCAATTGTGTTTCGTGTCATGCCAAGACCGAGACTGCAAGAATTTTCTGTAGATCGTTAGATGAATCGTCTTGTAGAATGCTTCTTGCATTGAGTCTGGTGTACGCGCCCTCTTAGCGCATCGCGAAATTTCCCTAACGCCTACTTTTCTCGAACATGTGCAATTTTGTGTATCATTTGTCATTTGTTTTGTGAGTGCTGTACAAGAAAGTTGATTTTTTCCTACGCGTCTTTTATAAAACAATCAGAGGTAAGTTTATACTTTTTAACTCTATTTCTAATATTCTAATCTTATGTAAATAAAGAATACTATTTGCATTTATATTTACGAATAAAACACAAAAGTCTACTTTTGTTTACCAGGGGTGAGGGGGTCAAAAATCGCAGAAAACGTGATTACCCGATTGTGTTTTATTCGTTGACAATATACAAGTTTTCTTCCAGTCCCGTCTTGTGTAGAACAAGATGCGAAAAGTAAAACTCATTTCAGTTTGCCGTATATGCGGAACTGATTTACTATTGTATTAGTCGAGTATAAATTCAGGCAGAGGAATTTAAATTTCCATCGGCTGCGCTGGCAGAATTTGCACTCATGTTTCTTGTAGAAAATGTGCGGTCCCGCTCTTGCCGAAAATCTGTGCTTAGATTCTAGTGTGTAGTTCGGAATATGCAAAATAAAAATACGCTCAAAAATATATGCAGTAAATAAAATGTTTATTGTACTTCAAATTAAATGTATTTAAACTATAACAATGAGTACTTAAAATTATATATTATCTAAACAGTTTACTTATAACTAACGAATTATATTTATATTCTATTTATTATGTTCTAATTTTTCTAATTGCCTTGCCTTGGCATTGGCCTTATAATTTCTATTTTTAAATTTAAAAAACGCCTCTCGCACAGCTTTTTTGTGGTCCTCAAAGGTATAGTTCTCAGTCTTCAGAGCTTCAAACATAGCATTGTTCAAATGGCGGTACTTATTGAATGCCTTCATCCTTGCAGTGCCGGCGTAGTTCATGCCCATCAGCACATCCTTGTGGAAGATCCGCTCCAAGCTTTTTAGTATGCCATCTGGGCAGAGCATCCTCCTGAACATCGCCACATACTTTAATGGAGATTCCTCAATTTTTGTATTGAGTACGGCGATGTCCGTAAATGATGTCCGTGAAAATAAACTGAGATGTAAAAAATATAAATGCAAATAGTATTCTTTATTTACATAAGAATATTAGAAATAGAGTTAAAAAGTATAAACTTACCTCTGATTGTTTTATAAAAGACGCGTAGGAAAAAATCAACCTTCTTGTACAACACTCACAAAACAAATGACAAATGATACACAAAATTGCACATGTTCGAGAAAAGTAGGCGATAGGGAAATTTGCGCTAAGAGGGCGCGTACACCAGACTCAATGCAAGAAGCATTCTACAAGACGAGTCATCTAACGATCTACAGAAAATTCTTGCAGTCTCGGTCTTGGCATGACACGAAACACAATTGGGTACGTAATATATGGACAGCCTCTAATGTGTATTAGTGATCTACATACACGCTGTATGATTATGATTTCCGTTGATTAATTAACCGTTAGATCTTGACTAGTTACATCTAGTGTATAGCAGACTCACAAACTCTCGGCAGAGTCAACGCAGACCTTGTGCAGGCTTCATTTAACTGCAAATATCTAAGACACAATTGTGTCTAAGATAGCTTAAGCTATTGTTTTCGTCTTCTTCTTCGAGACTTTCGTCGCGGCAAAACAAAATTGACGTGCGTTAGCTGGTTGTCTGCGAGGCAACTGCACATTGAAAAATTTCATATGCATAAACATGCAAATATAGGCGAGCATGTAGATACTGTAACGTGCAACGATAAACAACGCTAGGGTGAACGGACGATCTGTGGGTGCGGGGCACGCTATAGCATCCGGCTCTAGCTCGTCGGTTTTGGGGTGGTGGTCTTGCTTCCACAAATCGATCCTCTTTTTTCGCTGCGCCCTTTTATTAAAAAGAGTAGAATTTAGCGTGCTGCGACATAATGTTTGTTTCTACAGAGCGAGACTCTTATCACCGGTGTTACAATCACAAGCATCAGAGCCTGGCTCTGGTGATCCCTTTTGGGCCCTACGACTGTGGAGCCTAACGGCATGACTCGGTCAAACAAAAGAGAAATTATTTCATATTTAAATTGATTTAATTAAGAAAAATAATATAAAAAGAAATAAAACATAAAAATAGAAGACAGAAAAATATAATTATGATTATAAGTAATACGTATACTTGAGGGTTATACAATGGTTATATTCTAAATCTATTTATTTTTAAGTTGTTCGAGCATTTGTTTTTTTTTAAATTGTTTCAATTTTAAATTATTATAATTTGTTTTTTTTCCGATTTCTTTAAATTTTATTTTTCAATCAATAACTTTTCATTTTTAATTACCTTATTCTTTGAGCAACTTTTTTAAAAGTTATTTTCATTTAACTTTTTTTTTCAAGTTAACTTGGCTGCATGAAAGCGTATGTGCGTAATGTGCAAGGGCGATACATTTTTATATCGGTGTACACTATTAATTTTCTTTATCGAAACTTAATCCCAGAATTCCTGCGGAGGTGGTCGATCTCCATCGTAATGCTGGAGCGGGCTAAACGGCGAGGTGATTTGTACAAAAAAAACAAATTTGTCACATTAAGCACATCCGCAAATTTATAAATTAAAGACTATTAACTTTTCCGAAAACAAATCATAAATTAATTTCTAAAAATTTTTAATTCATATTCATTTCACGTTGCATATTTTTAAATCTCATTCTAATATAATATATATATAATATATATTTAATTTATAAACAAATATAAATTTCTTTTAAACAATTTATGTGATAAACTTCTTTTTTAACATTCGCAAACTATTTTTTTTCTTTTTGCTTGTTTCACTATTGTTTTAATATTTTATAATTTCATTTTTGCATGGCACTTTTACTAATTGTTTTATTTATGTTATTTCATTTTTTGTTAACTTAACAGTGCTGCGTTTACTTAATGTTTGCGATCGTATGAGTAACTTTCTTTTTTCAAGTTAGCGCTTCGCATTTCATTTAATTTATTTAATCTAAATTCTTATATTTTGTTGCAATTTTTTCTTAATTTGTTTGCATACAAAAGCGTTACTCTTTCAACTTTATTTCTCTTAACTAGGTTTAACTTTAACTTTAATTTCCATTTCTTTCGTTTCCATTTCTGTATTTCATTTTTAACTTTGTTTTATAATTATACCCGCTACCCATAGGGTAGAAGGGTATTATAACTTTGTGCAGACAGGAAATGTATGTAACAGGTAGAAGATTAAAGTCTCCAAATATTTTAAAATTGAATGAAAAATTATGAAAAACAAGATTTGTGTGGCACCCCTTATATATACATACATACAGATAAATGCGATAAAATGATGTACGTCGATAAGCGATTAGTTGTCGTCTACGTAAAAATGTCGTAAGATACACCGAATTTAAACTTATATAAAGCAAGTAAGAAATCTATAATCGAGTGCGCTAGACTGTTAGATACCCGCTATCCATTTTCAATAAAAGCAAAATATTGCGAAAGCGGTATTATCTTTGAAATATACCAAATTAAACCACAATAAAACAAAAAATATTGAAATATATCAAAAGTGGTCTATGTGGTCTAATGGCCTACCTATACATTAACAAAATACTATGTAATAGTGATCAAAATCTGTCAGATTGATCGTCGCAACGACTTATTGGTGGAATGAAAAATCGAAACACCCGTTTAGACTATGTACTTATGTACAATGTCATCTTTCAAGGGCATACGTAAAACAAATATGTATAATTTAATAATTTTCAATACTTTGCAAAATAACTTATATCAGTTTATTATTATTACTTTTTGGTTCTAGCAATTAAGAAATGTTACTCTTAATTGAATCTACAAACTCCTAAAAATTAAGCGAATATTTGAAAGTTCAAAATGGACGAAATGGTATATTCTTTCAATGTCCGTGGGTGGAATTTGACGTACAAAATTTAATGTAAAAATAATTGTTTAAAAAATTAAAACGCAGATATACTTTATGATGTCGAAGATTCATTCTTTGGCATGTTGCCTACATTTTCTTGTGGATAATTTTATAATACCTCTTTGTTCTGTGGGTAGCGGGTATAAAAATAATCTAAAGTAAATAAATAAGCTTAATAGTCAAACGATTGTATGGATATATGATTATTTAAACATGTGTGGTATGAACGTATGAAGGAGAATCTAGTCATTCACTGTGCGTTTCTGCCGGTTCCTAATTAGGGGAACACAAATTATTTGCAAAAACGTCCGTTTTGGCAGTCCTAGCACGTCATAAACAAGCACAAAATAGCTGTCGATACTTTCGATATTCGAGAGCACATCAGCATTTCTTTTAAACTAAATTTATCATATCCATAGATAAGATGGGAATGGATGAAATGATACCTCAGCTTAAATTTCCTTTAAACGGATGTGACCATTATTTCCATTATTTTGCAGTGTCAAATTTATGATGGACTATTAACTTTTGTAGGTCTGTTAAAATTAATAGCACTAGACAAAACTACAAATTATTTTATCTTATAATAGACCTTTTTTTAAAATAACTAATCTAATCGAAAGCAAACTTATTTACATACATTTGGTTTTAGTGTAATACTTTGGGTTTTGTAACTAAATAATTATTCAAAATGTTATGATCTCAAGCTTTTATATAATTATAAAAACTACAGCACTAATTAGTAAAATACGAAAAGTTAATTCAACAATTAACATATGTAAATATTTAAGAGAAATTAATAACAGTTAAGATAAGAACATCATAATAAAAGGCAATTGTGAAAAGAATAATAAAAACCTCAATTCTGTTTGTATTTCGCAAACTTGAATATTTCAATACCTTGAATGAAAATTAAAGCCTATTTCATATGGTTTTAAAATTCTAAAGTCCAAATTAATGTACATAACCGCTTTAGTTAAACATTGTTGATATATAATATACATATATGAATATGAATAATTGTAATTAGTTTATATTTTGTATGAGCAACTTATTTTATAAACATATATTTAAAAATTGAAAAGCAGACATAAAATGTAAACCGTTAGCTGCTAAATATAAGTAATATAAGTAATAATATTGATAAAGTATGAAATGTTAAAAACGATTATGTTTTGAGGGCTATAAAAAATGTTACAACATACTTTACACGACTATAAACGGTAATTCAGTAATAATATTTCCATTTGTGTTTTATTTGAATGCAATTCATTCGTTCTGTGCGGTTCGTTTGGAATATTGAAATCTTGACACAAACAACTAATCAAATTTATGAAAACATGATTACTTGGCTTTCATGTATTTTATAAAGAGTACAAAACTCAGTGACGCTAAGTTATCTATTCAGTCGTGCCGGCCTTCATGCCCAGTGTTAAAATAATACACAAATATAGACTTAACAAAACGCAAGCTTGTATTACAGATTATTATACTAAACATACGTATATTTATATCAAATACGAATAAAAAAATCGAAAAAAATTCTTTATTTACATAAGATTAGAATATTAGAAATAAAGTTAAAAAGTATAAACTTACCTCTGATTGTTTTATAAAAGACGCGTAGGAAAAAATCAACTTTCTTGTACAACACTCACAAAACAAATGACAAATGATACACAAAATTGCACATGTTCGAGAAAAGTAGGCGATAGGGAAATTTGCGCTAAGAGGGCGCGTACACCAGACTCAATGCAAGAAGCATTCTACAAGACGAGTCATCTAACGATCTACAGAAAATTCTTGCAGTCTCGGTCTTGGCATGACACGAAACACAATTGGGTACGTAATATATGGACAGCCTCTAATGTGTATTAGTGATCTACATACACGCTGTATGATTATGATTTCCGTTGATTAATTAACCGTTAGATCTTGACTAGTTACATCTAGTGTATAGCAGACTCACAAACTCTCGGCAGAGCCAACGCAGACCTTGTGCAGGCTTCATTTAACTGCAAATATCTAAGACACAATTGTGTCTAAGATAGCTTAAGCTATTGTTTTCGTCTTCTTCTTCGAGACTTTCGTCGCGGCAAAACAAAATTGACGTGCGTTAGCTGGTTGTCTGCGAGGCAACTGCACATTGAAAAACTTCATATGCATAAACATGCAAATATAGGCGAGCATGTAGATACTGTAACGTGCAACGATAAACAACGCTAGGGTGAACGGACGATCTGTGGGTGCGGGGCACGCTATAGCATCCGGCTCTAGCTCGTCGGTTTTGGGGGTGGTGGTCTTGCTTCCACAAATCGATCCTCTTTTTTCGCTGCGCCCTTTTATTAAAAAGAGTAGAATTTAGCGTGCTGCGACATAATGTTTGTTTCTACAGAGCGAGACTCTTATCACCGGTGTTACAATCACAAGCATCAGAGCCTGGCTCTGGTGATCCCTTTTGGGCCCTACGACTGTGGAGCCTAACGGCATGACTCGGTCAAACAAAAGAGAAATTATTTCATATTTAAATTGATTTAATTAAGAAAAATAATATAAAAAGAAATAAAACATAAAAATAGAAGACAGAAAAATTAATTATGATTATAAGTAATACGTATACTTGAGGGTTATACAATGGTTATATTCTAAATCTATTTATTTTTAAGTTGTTCGAGCATTTGTTTTTTTTTAAATTGTTTCAATTTTAAATTATTATAATTTGTTTTTTTCCCGATTTCTTTAAATTTTATTTTTCAATCAAAAACTTTTCATTTTTAATTACCTTATTCTTTGAGCAACTTTTTTAAAAGTTATTTTCATTTAACTTTTTTTTCAAGTTAACTTGGCTGCATGAAAGCGTATGTGCGTAATGTGCAAGGGCGATACATTTTTATATCGGTGTACACTATTAATTTTCTTTATCGAAACTTAATCCCAGAATTCCTGCGGAGGTGGTCGATCTCCATCGTAATGCTGGAGCGGGCTAAACGGCGAGGTGATTTGTACAAAAAAAACAAATTTGTCACATTAAGCACATCCGCAAATTTATAAATTAAAGACTATTAACTTTTCCGAAAACAAATCATAAATTAATTTCTACAAATTTTTAATTCATATTCATTTCACGTTGCATATTTTTAAATCTCATTCTAATTTAATATAATAATAATATAATATATATTTAATTTATAAACAAATATAAATTTCTTTTAAACAATTTATGTGATAAACTTCTTTTTTAACATTCGCAAACTATTTTTTTTCTTTTTGCTTGTTTCACTATTGTTTTAATATTTTATAATTTCATTTTTGCATGGCACTTTTACTAATTGTTTTATTTATGTTATTTCATTTTTTGTTAACTTAACAGTGCTGCGTTTACTTAATGTTTGCGATCGTATGAGTAACTTTCTTTTTTCAAGTTAGCGCTTCGCATTTCATTTAATTTATTTAATCTAAATTCTTATATTTTGTTGCAATTTTTTCTTAATTTGTTTGCATACAAAAGCGTTACTCTTTCAACTTTATTTCTCTTAACTAGGTTTAACTTTAACTTTAATTTCCATTTCTGTATTTCATTTTTAACTTTGTTTTATAATTATACCCGCTACCCATAGGGTAGAAGGGTATTATAACTTTGTGCAGACAGGAAATGTATGTAACAGGTAGAAGGAGGCATCTCCGACCCTATAAAGTATATATATTCTTGATCAGCGTCAACAGCTGAGACGATATAGCCATGTCCGTCTGTGTGTCTGTCCGTCTGTCCGTATGAACACCTAGATCTCAGAGACTATAAGAGATAGAGCTATAATTTGTTTTCGACAGCATTTGTTATGTTTGCACGCAGATCAAGTTTGTTTCAAATTTTTGCCACGCCCACTTCCGCCCCCGCAAATCAAAAAAATCGAATAACAAGCGTAAATTTAAAGCTAGAGCTGGTATATACTATATTTGGTATATACTATAATTACTATAGTAGTTATGATTCCTGAAAATTTGGTTGCGATCAGATAAAAATTGTGGAAGTTATTAAAGAAATACTTTTGTATGGGCAAAAACGCCTACTTACTAGGGCTCTTAGTTGCTTTGGCCGACAATCTGGTACATTGTGCCGTCTATGGTATATTTTGAATGGTGTGCTGTATCAATATACCAAACATAGCATTTGGTATATTTTTAGTATTTTCGGTATATTTTGAAAATAATACCGCAATATTTTGCCCTTACTAAAAATGGGTAGCGGGTATCTCACAGTCGAGCACACTCGACTTTAACTTTCTTACTTGTTTTTAAATTTTCTTTGTGTGGGAGAGCCCTACACTTTTTATCTCGGTTGTTTCGTTATTTCAATAGATATTGTATAATTTGATTTAAATCATTTTTTGCCTATCACTTTCAAATCAAAAAAAAAAAATATATATTCAGGAGGTGCCTACCCACTGAACGCTGACAGGAATCCTTTGCGATCCTACGGAGAGACTGCCATGCTGCTGATCGTTAGAGTTGGCGCCTAGGGCGCTCCGTTGAATGTGGACTATATCGATATACTAAATATATCATTTGGTATATCTTTAGTATTTTTGTAGTATGTTTGGTATATTTTGAGAATAATACCGCAATATACATATGTATTATATGGTTAGTGGTATTATACATGTATGTATTATATGGTTAGTGATAGGATTATTGGCAACCCAAGCCATGACAACCACTGAGCGGCAAGCTGTGTCCGTTGTAAAAAATTTGAAAGAAGCCTTCTGCTCAGCGGTTGTTCTCATAACTTGGGGTACAAATAATTCTGATTTGAGTGAAACCCCAATTTATGCTGTTTGTATTCTTGGGTCAGAGATAATACAAAGATAATCCAAGTCTTGAAGCAAAACGTATTATTTTCAACAGTGTTTTTAAGACTCTAGAAACTCAAGGTTCTGTACATCAAGTTTTGCGCTACACAAATTTTCGTTCTTTTATGTCAAGTATGCAAGTATTGCTTTAATCACTGAAAGTTATTTTGTTACAAAAGGCTAAGGGCTCTTTTTTTGCAAAATCAACGCGCTTCTCTTTATGGACGGTTGATATGAGAGTCTTCTTCCGCGTAGCAGAGCTATGCAAGTCGTCCTTTTTCAAAAATTTTCGGACTTTGTTATCATGTAAATCCTTCTTGTAGTTCTCCTTTATGTACTGGCTAATTTTTGCGGCCGTTGACCTAGGATTACGCCTCACCGACTTCAAAACCTCCCGACCTCTCGATCGGTCAGCTTTGGAGGCCTATCAGAGCGTGTCTTTGACTGAACTTTTTTTGAGGTTTTAAATCATTGAATGCGTTTTAAAAACATGTTCGACAATTTTCTCCAGAGTTTTCCCCTCACGATGTTGCTTGACGATCAGTTCACTCACATCAGGAGCAATCTTGGATAATTTGGAATTTGCAATAAGGCGTTGTTTTGGTTTTTGTACAGACATTTATTTGTTCAACTTGTTAATCCTAAAATAAATTCTAATTTTAAAACAAAATACTTTTATATTTAAAATAATATTTAATTGAGCATAGAAAGGCGAAACGACAAAGAGTGTGTGGATTAACCCTTAGAAAATTCAAGGGAATTAAAGTTGCTCGTTATAAAAAAGAATTAGATTTGTTTTACAATTAAATTTTTAGCTATTCAATAATAATAAGCTCGCAGAGACTACCTTCTGTTACGAGGGTGGGCTGATAAATCGTCGACATAACAAAGAAAAAAATTTTTTAAAAATTCGTAAATATTTTATTCGATTAGTGTTTTCTATTAGCTGATTACTGTGAAAGTTTCATGCGGTTTTATCAACACTGGTAATTTTGGCGGGACTTTTAGCGCATTCACTTGTGCATTGTCGTCAACATGAATAAAATCGAATATCGTGAAATCCAACGACGATATTAAAAATGAGTTAGACAAAGTTTATAAGGATTCAGCTCCATCGTTTTCAACAATAAAATATTGGACTGCTTAATTTAAACGCGGACGGACAAGCATTTTTGACGATGATCGCCCGGGTCGTCCTAGAGAGGTGACAACACCAGAAATTGTGGATAAAGTCCATGGAATGATATTGGATGATCGCCGAATCAAGCTGCGAGATTGCAAATGCTCTAAACATTTCTCGGGAACACGTTGGAAACATTTTACACGAATTTTTACACATGAGAAAGCTTTCGTCAAGATGGGTGCCGCGATTGCTGTTCGCTTCTTGATGGTGAAGCCCATGTGCGGACAAATTTTTTTGTGAATTATTAAATTATTACAAATATAATTAAACAAATAAATATACATAAATAATAAAGAACAGAACGGAATTAATTTTTGCCTGCTACTACTATAAAAAAAGAGCAAACCTATCACCCTAATTAATTGTTAATCGAATTCTGTCGCTTTTAATATACATTTTTTATTTACAGAACAATTTAATTAATCTATGCAATTTAAACGATAACACACATAGATACGGAAATTACACGTTCATTTTTGACAGCGACAGTATGCAGTCAAATTTAATGCATATACATATGTATATGTACATATGTACATATATAGAAAATATTACTTGTCTTCACTATACACATGTTCTGTTTTTTACAAAACTATTTAGCATCTTGGTAATCAGTTTGTGCCTAACCGATGACAGCAATGATGTCTCACCACTTCTATCCATACAAATGTATGTACACATGTTCATATGTACGCTCTAATTATTTCGAAAATAATTAAAATACCCACCACTATACTCAATCTGATTGACAGTCTTACGTCACTTAAAGCAAAAAATTACATGTGAATGCGAATGGACGTGCATACATATGTACATATACACACACATGCATATATCTTTCAGACATTGTTTTTATAGTAGTCATGTCTACCGTCTAATTGACGTTAACTGGGAAGCTACAATTTTCGACGCTTGGCGCTTGGTGGGCGTACAAAAGGAAATGGTCGATTATTGTGCTATTTAGAAAACCGACTGAACGAATATTGGATGGGAATTGACATCCTCTATTTTGGGCTGTAGCTTTCCGTCCACGAATATACACTGGTTCTCTTACATTAGACGCAGACTTACTTGCTATAAAATTAGTTAAAGTTGAATTTAACAAAATTAAAATTATTCATATCACAACACGGCTACCATATTCGCATGGTCTTAACGTAATTGAAAATGTTTGGGGCTGGGAAAGCAATACGAAGATTAGGAAACATAAGCTAAACTTTAAATAAACTTGGAGGGAGTTCTCCTTGAACATACATATATACATACATATGTAAATTGCTGACAGGAAATGTATGTAACAGGCCGTTTGTATGAACATCTATGTAGACCTCAGAGACTATAAGAGATAAAGATATAATTTTTTCCCATAACACTTATAATGTTATGTCGAGCACACTCGGTTATAGTTTTCTCTTTTTTTAATAATGGCAATTATTTAATAGACAAACGTGTGTCTATAATTTTTTTACGATTTCTGTGCCAACTTTAGGATCATAAAGGTTTCCAAAAAAACGGGCACTCTATAATGTGGTGAAATTTTTGTTCATCTAGAAACAGCGCTTTAAGAAAATGTTTGAAAATCAAATTTTTGCTCAATTTGAATAATCATTTGAATATTATTTTAAAATTTAAATTAAATTTAAATTATTATTAAGTATATTTGCATATCAGCTTCATTTCAATTCTTATTAAATAAAATAAATATTAGGCAAATTTTAACGCAATTAAGCGTACTTCTAACCTAAGACCAGCAGTATACAGTGTCCAACTAAATTATTGCCACAGAATGCATATTTAATTTATGACCCATTTTCTGCTACTTACATAGTTGTACCCAAAACAAGTGAGAAAGTTACAGTCGAGTGTGCTCGACAGTGAGATACCCGGTACCCATTTTGAATAAAAGGAAAATATTGCGTGATTTTAAAATATACCGAACAATTTAAAATACTATAAATATACCAAATGGTATATTTGTTATATCGATATAGTACCACATTCAAAATATACCATAGACGACACAATATACCATATTGTCAGCTAAAGCAACTGAGACCCCTAATAAGTAGGCGTTTTTTCCCTTCCACAATTTTTATCTGATCGCAATCAAATTTTCAGGACTCGTAAATACTATAGTTATTATTGTATACACCACGCAGCTGTAGCTTGAAAATTACGCTTGTTATTAGATTTTTTTGATTTGTGGGGCGGAAGTGGGCGTGGCAAAAATTTCAAACAAACTTGATCTGCGTACAAACATAACAAATGCTGTCGAAAAAAATTATAGCTCTATCTCTTATAGTCTCAGATCCAGTGTTTCATACGAACAGACACACAGACGGACATGGCTAGATCGTCTCGGCTATTAATCCAGATCAAGAATATATATACTTTATAGGGTCGGAGAAGCCTCCTTCTTTCTGTTACATACATTTCCTGTCTGCACAAAGTTATAATACCCTTCTAGCCTATGGGTAGCGGGTATAAAAATGTAACTATCAAGTCCCTTTTTTAAATAGAATGATAAAAAGTTAGTTATAAAAAAAAAATGCCAGTGCCCATTATCTCACCAATTTATATGCCAAAAATATGCTAAATAAAGAAGTGATTGAATTTCTGTTAGAGCTTCATGGATTATGCCGAAATGTTGGCGCATCTTGGCTTTAGCACTGTTCCCAGATGATTTGCTAAAATCATATGTATTTCGCAAATTCCACAAATTTTAGGGTGGCTATACTTAGCATCCCTTATATAATCACACTTGACACGGAAATGCTTAATGCAAAATTAAAATTCTATAAACATATTCTGTTCGCTGTAAATAGGGCCATTTGTGTAGTTAGTTTCATAAAACCTTTATCCTATCAAGTCAACACCATTTTTAATTTTGCTGTTCGTGCTTAGTCGACTTTTATTTAAGTAATTCTTCTCTTACTCACTATATAGTAGAACCAAGCCAAGTGTTGTTTTTATACAGAGGCTAATTAATGGTGATATTGATTCTACGGAGCTATTAAACTAAATATGTTTTGCTATTCCGGTCAGGACCACTAGGAATCTTCTTCCTTTTTGCATTCCACGTGGAACTAACAGCTATGCTTGTAATAATCCCTTTCGTATTCTGTCTGGGAATAACAGTAATATTTATAACGTAATTTGTTTTAGTAAGTCTATACCTTAAAACGATAATATTATTTATCCATCTATCTAGTATTTAGTTATATATTCATGTATACATATATATATATATATATATATATATATATAGCAACATTTCTATTTTTCTACAAGTTACCAGTATGAAGTATATATATTTTTGATCCGTATGAACACCTAGAGACTATTAGAGATAGAGATATACTTTTTTTCGACAGCACTTTTTATGCTTGCACACAGTTTCTAAGTTTTGCCACACCCACTTCCGGACCGCACATAGATCAAAATCGAATAACAAGCGTAATTTTGAATATAGAATATGAATATAGATAAATATAGTTTTTACGATTCTTGAAACTTTGGTTCCGGTTTGGTTCTATGGTTAGCGGGTATAAAAAACGCAGAAAAGCAATATTTTATTTTTTGTGGTTGGGGGGCAACAACAAAACAATTTAAAGGTGATTTTAAAAATTTAATGAGAATGAGTGAGTTAAAGCGATAATTTTGCAATATATTTCTGTGCTTAGAAAATGTCAATTGGATAATGGGCTACTGCAGGCACGAACTTTTTTGACAGCGTTAGTGAGTACCAATAAACATACTCTTTCATATTTGGCAAAGATATTCAATATAAATTAAATATGTACAAGCATGCTTCGGTACAAGATCCTGACATGCAAGGACGACCCAACGTTGCTTTGGTTGAAGGCGACCATTCCCAAACTGGACGGCATGTGGGAGGGGGCCAAGCTGGACGTAGTGGATACGAAGAACATTCCGTCCGGCTAAGGTCCTGTTCCCTATAGTTGTGCAGGGCGAGCGAGCGCTTCAACTGCTTAGGAAGTAGAACCCGGCCATTCCGACGAGTGATTGGTCCGTGCTGAAGGTTGATGAACCTTCACCCAGTGGTGGGCAGCACGGTATCATTCAGATCAATAAGGAGGCCGAGGATTTGCTTTATAAGCGAAACGGCAAGATGGCGTGGGGCTTAGGGAGCGTGTACCTTCGCCTCAAAAAACGCCATCCCAACGACCAAGTCAGGGGAGTTTGAGGCGGATCTCGGTCTTGAGAGCGTCTTGAGAGAGTCTTGACCGACGCCACCCTACACCTCACACAGTGGGTGATTTAGTCTCGCTAGCGGCATTTAATTAATAACTTCTAAACTAAAATAGGTGTCTTCAGTCGTTTTTTTTTCACTGATCAGAGAAAAATCATAGAATTTTTTAAGTTACATTTTTTTTTTTTTAATTATTTTTATTTTGAATTAGAAAAAATTTTTTTAATTTAAAATTTTGTTGTACTTTTATTTTATTTGAACTTCAATTAAAATATTTCTTATATAAACTTTATCTAAAAAATGATGGGATGATGGGAAAAATGGGATGACTTCTGAGTGTCTTACTAAAAAAAGATCCCTTTTTGGTACTAACACTGTGCCTAAAAAGTACCATAGTTTGAAGGCTAGCAGGTAATAGCAGTTGATATTACACATTTTGAACGCCACTGATTCACAATTTCGGCTAATAAAAGAGTTAGACTGAATCCAATTGAATCAGGTAAGTTCTACTCCACGAAAGACAGGTGTGCGCTAATCCGGGCTTAGACTAGCCAACAGAGGTGAGGAATCTACCTATGTAGGTCCTACTTCTCGTAACGTGCTGGACTAAAGCATTGCGACTGAGTGCACTAATGTAGAGGAGTGGAAAGTCCTGGATAGACCCTCCTTCTCTGATCATAAGTATATTCAGTTTACCATTCCTTTAAACAGGGTACCTGCGGCTCAGCCGATCAGAAATCCCCGTAATACGAACTGGGTGAAATTCTCTAGCCTTGTTTCCAAGTCTCTTGGTCCGCCGTGCACCATCAACTCGGTACAGCACCTAGAAACAACTGTCAATGTCCTCAACTTGCTAAGAAGGCAGACAACGAATATGTCTGGGACGAGTACAGGTCTCTCATGAAGTCCTACAAGAAGATGATCCGATCTTCTAAAAGGTTTTCATGGAGAACCTTTTGCTCAGACCTGGACAATATTAAAGATACCTCCAGACTGAGGAAGCTGCTGTCCAAGCAGGATACCAGTCCTAGTCTGCTCAAGTCGGGCGATGGAGTGTGGACGGAGAGCAGTGCTGGTACTCTTGAAACATTGCTCTCAACTCATTTCCCGGGATGTATTGGAATAGAGAATAGTGACTGGCAGCTCTTTCCTAGTCTCCCGTTATGAGACCCCCTGCCGGTCTAATTACAAACAATAAAATAATTTGGGCTATCGACTCCTTTGCGAAGGTCAGGTCACTCGGTCTCGATGGACTTTCCCCAGCAATGCTGCAAGCCAGCAAGCGTACGATTGTTCCTTGGCTATCTGGAATCTATTCGGCGTGCCTCGCATGGGGTCATATCCCCACACTTTGGAGAACCTCGAAAGTCATTTTTCTGCCCAAGGCGGGCAAATGCAGTCATGTGGTCCCAAATGACTTCCGGCCTATCAGCCTAACCTCTTTTTCTGCTAAAAACATTGGAAAAGCTACTTGATTTGCACATCAGAAGCAACTCAATCCATCTGTTGTCCCCAAATCAGCATGCGTATACAAAGGGCAAATCCGTTGAGACAGCTCTCCATGCTCTAGTAGCCTCCATTAAAAAAGCAGACCATTATAAAGAATATGCCTTGCGTGCATTTCTTGACATTTCAGGCGCCTTCAACAACGTTACTACTGACGCTATTATGAAGGGCCTTACCTCAGTTAACACGGCACTAGTAATCCACAGGTGGGTCAACCGCCTTCTTTGTGACAGGCGGGTGGTGGCTACGTGGGACGATGCGGCCATTACAAAAGTAGTGCTAGGTGGCACTCCCCAGGGTGGGGTTCTCTCGCCTCTCCTTTGGAATTTGGTCGTAAATAGCCTACTTCTAAAATTTACTAGACGGGCCCCCAAGTTAATTGCCTATGCCGACGACATAAGCATTTTGATAACTGGGAAATGCCCAACCACCCTTAGTTCCGTAATGGAACTTACTTTGCGGGAAGTTAAAGCATGGGCCGAATCAGCCGGGCTCAGCATTAACGCGGACAAAACGGACCTTATCCTCTTCACGAAGAGGTATAAGGTACCTGCGTCGTCGCCCCCAAAAATAGGCTGCACTATGCTAAATCCGAACCAAACAGTAAAATACCTAGGTGTGGTACTGGACAGCAAACTGTCATGGAAGCTCAACGTGTTAGAATGGGGGAAGAAGTCCACCGGAGCCCTGTACATGGCCCTGTACATGCACTTGCAGGCCACAAAAAAAAAGGACGTACCTATCCATCATGGAAAGGGCAGCGTTAAGCGCTACTGTGTATCAGAGGCGCTATCAGGTCTACGCCTACTAAAGCCCTCGAGGTAATAGCTGGTGTCGAACCGTTGAACCTATACGCGCAATCCATAGCCGCAATCTGGGGCTACTAGGCTATGGTCACAGCGCCATTGGTAGGGAGACTAGTTCAGACTTGAACTATGTATACTATCCCCCTTACCAGTACCAACCACATTAACACAATATATATGGAACCGGACTGCTGGCGGGAAGGGTTATGCATTCCCGAAGCCCTCAACCTCTTCACCGACGGGTCGAAGATGGACGAAGAAGTCGGTGCGGCCGTATACTGCCCAGATCCGGTATCCAAACTCTCCATTGCCATTGGCTGCAGAAGTGGCACGGGGTTTACATCACAATTTCAATTCGATTAATATCTTTGTTGACAGCCAGGCTGCAAAAAGATCAATGAATTCCATGTACAATGTTCTGATATCCCTGCGAACTCTAGGCCGAGAAATTGAAGTGCGCTCAAGATTTCAGTCGGACGCGAGCTGGCGCAATACCAACTCGTGTAAAACTGCAGAAAACTACAAATGTTGTTTAGTTTTTAGAGAGCACTCTTAAGAGCGGTTAGAACCTCGCCTAACATTGATTTTACTAAAAAATCCGTAAGCTTTGCAAAAAATCGGGTGTAGAAAACGCTGCACCTCTTAATAGTTTTAAAATATATGCTTTCATACATACCGGGATATCTATCGACTTCGAAACTTGAATAAATGTTTTGTAATATGTACCTAAGTATGGTAGAATTTTTGTGATTCATGCGGAGAACTATGCAAGACCTCATGAGAAATCAAAATTTAATGAAAGAGCTGTTTAAAATAATGAAGCGCGCTTCGTACGGAACTATGGAATATCACAAGCTTAAGTTAGCTCCATTCATAATCCTACAAAAAATAAAATTTTCATATTCAAGACGCTTTCTACAAAATACATTTTCCAGATGGTATCTTATGGGGTCACCGAAATACTAGGAAATCGCATTTGGCCGTCCGTTCATAGCAATTTTCCTTTTCACATCTTCAAGTTGCACCTATAAATTTACAAATAGGTAATCGGCCGTATTCTGTACTCGATTTTCTATATCCAAATCTCGATTTGTGGAATATTTTAACTTACTAGGAATTGTAATTCTCAAGACGTGGCTCATTAAGAATCAAATCTCATGCTCTCAATTCTTTGAAGGCCTTCAAGCGGGTTAAATACCTTTATAATACTTTACTTCAAATTAATAAATTTAAACATGGGGTAATCGGCCAATGCAGAATTATAGATATTTTATATTTGTGGATTCAACAAACGCATAAGGTTAAGAAGAAAATTCTGTAAAATATTTATAAACTGATCGTTAATTGTGTTTCATCTTATGAGCGACGACCAGTTGTCGAATAGTATTTATTTGAAACAAATAGTAAACTTAATAGAAGTTGGATTACGGTACAACACAAACAAACATGAACTGTCGGGCATGCTCCGGTTTTCACTTTCGGTTTTCGTTTTGAAAACGAAAGCGAAAAAATTGGTGCTCCCGTTTTCACTTTCACAAGATTTTTTCGAATTCCAAAACGAGAAAATTTGTCTTGTAAAAATGAAAAGTAAATGCCTTTTTCTATATTAAATCGGATCTTATTTGCAAAAGGAAAAAAAGTAGTTGACTCATTGGTTTATTTTCGTTCTTTTAAGACCGCCAGCAGATCAATTAGGCTTGTAATTATTTTTAAAACGACTTATTTCTGACCCCACCTCAAATTTGGATATCAAATTTTGCCGTCGGCAACAACAATTTTCGTTTTGGTGAGCGACCGATAAGTCCGACACCATGAGTTATGGCCTAAGCTGCCATACTTTTGATAGAATGAAAAAACAAGTTAAAAATACTTGTATAATCAAACGGATGGCGATAAATTTGTTGAAGTTGGGTAAAATATGTTTTTTAAAAATTAATTAATTTAATTTATTTAGTTATGTGCTAAAAGTGTATAAAAAAATTGTTGAAAACACCGGAATGAAATCCATTGAAAAGGTGGCATCTTCTTTATTTGTGGGAAACAGCTGATTGCCGTTCAACTGATTTTTAAAAATGTGAGTAAAAAAAGTTTATTTTTATAAAAAACAAAAATACTAATATGTTGTTTGCAGGGGAAAACACAAATCAACATTTCAGTATGAAGTTATTCTTAATTTTATGCAGGCTAACGAAAATCTGGCGCGTGGATTTGCCAAAGGCGATCGTGTGGCTGCAGAAGCTAAATGGAGCGAGCTTGCCGGTGCATTGAACGCAATTGGGCCTCCAATTAAAGATGCTGCGGGATGGAAAAAGGTATGAGTATCCCCAGAATTATGACAAACTAATATATTATAATATTACATTCCAGGTTTGGTGCGATTGGAAGGCCAATATTCGCAAGAAAATTGCCCATAATAAGGCAGAGGTCAGGGCTACAGGCGGGGGTCCTTACTGCCAGCAACCGCTACAGCCATGGAGGAGGACGTGGCAAAGCTCTGCGGGCTTTTTGAGATGGTCGAGGGAGTTGGTGCTGTGGAGCACCAACCACCATGATAGAAGAAGAGGTGGCTAAGGAAAAAGCTGAGGAGATAGCCACAGAGGAGGAAGAACCGAGGCGAAAGCGTCGCCGCACAGCTGCAGAATTTGATTTGCAGAGTCTGTGCGTAGCTCAATTAGATGAAATGAAATCAATTAATTTAACAATGTCTGAGCATTTCCAAAAAATTAAAAGTCTTCAACAAGAAGGCTTAAATTTAAAAAAGGAGCATTTCCAAAAAATGGAAACTCTTCAACAAGAAGAGTTAAATTTTAAAAAGGAGCTACTTTCAAAGTTTGAACAAATTTAAAAAAAAATGAATAAATACATTTTAATAACTGCAATGAATAATTTGTTTATTTATTTTGTTATATTGGCAGAGATAGAGCAATTTCGTCGCGTACAGATGGTCCGTCATCATTTCCTTCAATGTCGTTATCATTTATAGCCTGTTCAATATCTTCCAATTGAAAGTCGTCACTTATTGACAAATTCCGGCTGATAATTTAAGCATCGTTGTAAACAACGGAAACGGCTATTAAGAACACCAATTGTTCGCTCTATTATGTTTCTGGCTGCAGCATGTCTTAAATTAAAGCGATGCTGATGCGTCCCCATCTCTCCTTAATACTCTCCTGTGCGTAGCCAGAATCTGCCAAAACAAAATATTCATTTATTGTTCTCGACAAATATTCCCTGGCGCTTGAATGATTCCAAATGAAAGAATCATGACAGGATCCGGGGTGCGTCGCATCAATAGCAATAATCTCCATATTATAGTTGCAAACCTGTAGGTAAAAGTAAAATCGTAACGTAACTATAACCAATTTAGATATTCTACTTACAACCATGGATGGCTTTCATTCGTACAGAGTAAAGTTTCTGATTGCGGTCAACTTGGTGGCCGCCAGTGCGATCTCTGTCTACGAATGATTGCAAGTTGACACACAGCCTCCTCGTGGCACCTCCTGGGTAGCTATCTTAGCATCCGCTAGATAGCGAGCTAATGTGTGCAGCGAGTCATCCGGACGGTAAATGGTTGAGCGCAGGGTTTGGAACCCGCCTCAGAAGGAAAACCAAAGCGAAAGCCTCGGATAGGATCCCCCCTTATGTTGACGACCACCGCAAAATGAAAAAGGACTACGATTTAAGGATATGCACCTGGAATGTGCGAACCCTTAATTGGGAAGGTGCCTCCATCTAACTGGCGGATGCCCTCGAAAAATTAAAGGCTGACATTACCGCCATCCAGGAAATGAGATGGACAGGACAAGGTTGCTCCAGGCGAGCAAACTGCGATATTTACTACAGCTGCCATGCGGAGAGGCGCGAATTTGGATGCGGATTTGTAGTAAGCCGGAGACTTTGCCACCACGTCTCCAATTTCACCCCAGTGAGTGAACGGCTGGCTACAATCCGTGTCAAATCTAGATTTTTCAATCTTAGCATAATTTGCGCGCACGCCCCGACGGAGAAGAAGGACGATGCTGCTAAGGATGCATTCTATGCGAGACTCGAGGACACATACGACCGCTTCCCAAACCACGACGTGAAGATCATCCTCGGGGACTTCAACGCAAAGGTTGGGCGCGAACGCATCTTTGACCACACCGTCGGTCAATTCAGCCTCCATGAGACCACCTCGAACAACGGTTTCAGGCTGATTGACTTCGCCGCGGCGCGAAACATGGTAGTGAGTAGCACCAGATCTCGGCACTTCGACATCCACAAGTCCACATGGCTGTCCCCTGATCAAAAAACGCGCAACCAGATTGATCATGTTGTGATAGACGGAAGGCATGCCTCAAGCGTGATGGACGTGCGTACGTTTCGTGGAGTCAACATAGACTCGGACCACTATCTTGTCGCAGCCAAGATACGCATGCGGCTATGCCGTGCGAAAAACGTACGCCCCATCACGCAACGAAAGCTTGACGTCAATAGGCTGCGATCACAACGGACAGCAACAGCCTACTCCACTCACCTCTCGGAACTGCTCCACCAACATACCCCTCTTCCTGTTGACGCCGGTGGACTCTGGCCGCACATATCCCACTCCATGCGAGCTGCCGCTGAAGCAGCCATTGGGTTCAAGCGCCCACCCACACGGAACCAATGGTATGATGAGGAGTGTCGCGTCGCAGCTGCGGCAAAAACGCCGCATACAGAAGAACGCTGCAGTCTGGCGCAACGCGAGCTACGTGTGAACGTTACAGGGAGAAAAGGAATGAAGAGAGGCGGCTTTTTAGACGGAAATAACGGGAGAAAGAAAAGCGAGAGTGCGAGGAACTCGAGGTGTTGCAGGACAGAAATGATGCTCCAAAATTTTACCAACAAGTGAACCGTCTAACACAAGGTTTCAAGACCGGAGCATCTAACTGTCGAGATTAAAATGGAAATCTGGTTACAGATGCGCAGTGCACACTGAGGTTATGGAGGGCGCATTTCTCCGAGCTACTAGCAGGCGATGACGGCACCAATCCCGCCATTGGAGGAAGCAGCCCGATACCACCAATCGACGACAATGTGGATATACTACTACCTAGCCATGACGAGGTCCGAGTTGCTATTATGTGACTCAAAAACAACAAAGCAGCCGGTGCTGATGGACTGCCTGCAGAGTTGTTTAAGGCCGGCGGCGAAGAGTTGATAAGGTGCATGCATCAGCTCTTCTGTAAAATATGGCTAGAGGAAAGCATGCCCAACGATTGGAATCTCAGCGTCCTTTGTCCTGTGCTGAAGAAAGGCGACCCGACGATATGCGCCAACTACCGGGGAATCAGCCTGATTTCCATCTCATATAAGGTCCTATCGAGCGTAATATGTGAACGACTGAAGCCGTATACCGTTCGAGGTTTCAGACAAGGCGACCCCCTGTCGTGCAACCACTTCAACTTCGTGATGGAAGGGGTCTTGCGGAAAGCCGGTGTACATCGAGCTGGCACTATTTTTTATAAAAGTGTCCAGCTCCTTGCTTACGCTGATGATATTGACATCATTGGCCGCAGCAAGCGTAATGTCACTGCTGCATTTTCCGCTATCGATAAAGAGTCAGCAAAAGTGGGTTTGGAGCAGTGTTGCCATATTAGCTATTTTATTGCTAGATCTAGCTATTTTGAAACTGCAAAAGCTATAAGATTTTGAGAAATGCTATTAGCTAGAATTCTAGCATTTTTTTTTTAGATTCGGCTACTTTTGGCACTTTTTAAATAATACCGATAGCGCTTCTATCGATAGGATGTATTTTGTGGTTCACTCAAAAAACTTGCATTATCGATCCTTTTTATAGCTCATGTGCGATATCGATAGGATGTATTTTGAGGTTCACTCAAAAAATTTGCATTATCGATTCCGTTTATAGTTCATGTGCGAACTTAGTTCGTTCACTCATGAGCTAGATACAAATTGTGAAATTTTTAAACGGTGATGAATCTGTTAAGCGAAATACTGGTGGAAATATTTAAAAGACAAGTTAGATAATGTCGAAAGTTATCTATAAACAATATTTTCACGACGCGTGGTTGCAGAATGAAGAGTTTAAGGATTGGATACGCTAAGATGTGACAGATACAACGAAGGCGCGAAGCTGCATGACATCAAGTCGTATTTAGCCAAGTGCAACTTGTTAAAACTAAAGTGAGGAATGGAAGGCATTTGAAAACTCTAAATGCTATTTTAGACATAAGGTAGGCTACATTAATAACTACAATTCTAAGATTTACACTAATAAAATGAATGTTCATTTACAGATATGGACTCAAAAGAAGTGGAATGTGTTGTTATAACTACACATTGCCAACAAAATATTTAAAAATGATATCTGAATCAGATAAATATAAAGATTCGGTTGAGGACACCATCGATATAGACCGAATTTCTGTTTTATTTTAATAAAAACCATTTAAAAGTAACACACAAAAATTAGCAATTTTTTTAGCAGTTTCATATTTTTTTTGAGCTATTTCTAGCATATTTTTTCTATCAATTTAGCTATTTCAGCTCATGAAATTCTGGCAACACTGGTTTGGAGTTAAGGAGGGCAAGACGAAGTATATGCTGTCGACAAGCAGGGAGGCGCGGCGTCTAGACTCCCAGGTGGTAGCAGACAACTATACGTTCGAAGTGGTCAAGGATTTCACGTACCTTGGCACTGCCATTAACACCAAAAATGACGTCAGCCTGGAGATCAAGCGAATAATCACACTTGCCAAAGGTGCTACTTTGGCCTGAGTAGGCAAATGTGCAATAGAGACCTCTCTCGCCGAACAAAATTAGCACTCTACAAGACACTCATCCTACCCGTGCTCTTATATGGCGCAGAAGCATGGGTAGTGTCAATGACAGATGCAGCAGCGCTTGGAGTGTTCGAGATGAAAATTCTTCGCAAGATCTTCGGTCCCGTTCGGATTGGGGACGACTTTCGCATTCGGAGGAACCACGAGCTGTACGAGTTGTACGACGATGTGGACGTGGTCCGGCGCATCACGATACAACGTCTGCGCTGGCTCGGCCACGTTGTGCGTATGGATGAAGAATCTCCAGCTCAGAAGGTATTCGAAGCGAGAGTCGACTATGGGCGACGACGAAGGGGACGACCAAATCTTCGATGGAAGGACCAAGTAGAGCAGGACCTCAATCTGCTGGGTATTTCTAATTGGAGGAGGCGCGCGAAGAGCAGAGGCGCCTGGAGGGAGACGCTGAGGTCGGCCAAAACCCGAAATGGGTTGTATTGCCACCTAATAATAATAATAACTTACAACCATGGCGTTCATGCTGTAATAGCCCTTTCTGTTAAAAAAACAGAGGCATTATTTACAGGTTTCACTATTTTTACATGAGTTCCATCCACGCAGGCGACTATTCTTGGTAGATGATGTTTGCTAAAGAAGTATTCGCTAGATTTCCGCATTTGCTGGCTAGACATCTGAAGGCAAATTGTGTCCTGACAAAGAAGCCTGTCCAGCAACGGAATAAATATGTGGAGAATTTTACCAAATGTGCTTCGTCCTATATTTATATGGTGGTCCTTGGTGATTGAGAACTAATAACATCCAGTAGCAAGATATCGCAATACAGAAGCCAATTGCATAGAGTGAGACGGTGTGGTTACTTTTAAATGTGGCTTGACTGTCTCCAATATGTTTTTAATAGTGTCTATCAATCCTAAATAATTGGACAAATCTGCAATAAACATAAATTTTGAATGTTGTAAATGTGACTTACCGGTCGTCAGACATATTAAAAACATATGTATTACATCTTAATTGCTTAGATTTTCTTAAGTCAAATAACTTTTGCTTTCTTTTGGCTTCGAAAGATGCAATTGAAAATAAAAAAGGCATTTTTTCGCGTTGTTTGCTGCTGACCAAACCTCAAATCAGCTGTTTCGGCAGCAAGAAATGATGAGAAATGAAACGTTTCGATAGCAAAACGATAACTAAAAACTTGTGAAAGCCGGAGCACCTAAAAACGAAAATCTCGGTTTCGGTACCAAAACGAAAACGAAAACCGAGAGTGAAAACCGGAGCATGCCTGTGTGATCTGATTTCGGCATAATTCACGCCTCAGTGAACGCCCACTATCAGCAGAAAATGAGCGACCGTCAGGAGTTCAAAAGGCAGTTAAACGAACGATCACCCAAAATTGGTGTCACACATATAGCCGCTCTGGAAATAAAACTTTATGAGGACGCGAAAGTGGTGCCAGGGCTGGCTTGTAATGAATTATTATAAGTTGTTCAATGCCTACAACCACTTTAGACCTTTTCATGGCAGCTTTATACCTTGCGACACTAGTACTACGATGAGGTGGAAAAAATTGACACTCCTTATAAGTAAATACATGTGTGAAAAGTTTAGGACTGATGCCCTTAGGTTATTCTTATAATGCTTGGAAAAACACCTGACAAGCGTACTCCTCTTCGAAACCATTCGTTCTACCTTTGGCATTGGCAATAGCGAAGGAAGTTAAGGCGATATGTGTCCCCTGCGCAAACTTCGTGAAGCCACCAAAAGACAAAACCACCAGAGAGGATCAAAAGCCTCAATCTAGGTGCAGCTAGACAGCATGATTAAAAAGGTGCAGGGGCCACCTCCTAGTGCTGACACAACAATCGTTCGTGGTAAATTCCATTCGCGTCTTCAGCACCATGGAATTAATATCTGGTTATCACAAGATACTCTTCGAGGAAAATACTCGTTCAAGAAATTAAGAAATATTTTGTCGTCAGAGGACGTCATGTTACTTACCTTGATTACAAAGCGACATTTGACTTAACAACAGGCAAGTCATGTCATTGGGCAGTTCTATCGCCGAACGGGCGTCCGATAAAAATATATTCGGAACCCTAAAATATATAGAAAATACCCACCTTAAGCGGGAGTTACTTGCAAGTCTTTGGGCCTTGGGGAAGTTCTAAAATTACCTATATGGAACAAATGGTATAAATACATTCACCGACCACCAACTACTAGCATATACGGTTTCGAAGGGATATCCGAAAGCCAAAACTAAGCGTTGGAAAGCTTTTATTAAAGACTATAACGCTATAGTCTTTTACAAGCCCCGGCTTGCGTACATAGCGCATCGCTGACGCGCGTTAAGGAAAAAGTCGAAGCGAACATGGTTCGAACTAAATGGAGGGTAGTCCATAAGGACAACATTAAGCAAGATCCTGTAAGTACTCGCAGGTTCTTACCCAGGATTCATTCTCTTTGCATGATGGCGCTTTTATTTCTGACATTGTAGTTTTAATTCATGCTCGGGCATTATGAGTATATCACTATAGTGGAGGGTGAGATAGTTGTTCCGAGGCACTACGGGTAATTAAGACACCCTTCTATCCTGTCCACGGCTATGCTTGAAAGGGTTAACAATCTGACTTCATTGCTTCCCCGAATTAACATGCAAAAACTAATATATAAGTTAATTATTTATTTAAAAATAATAACAAAAATATATTTGATTAAGATTCCGATTGGAACCGTTCTTTATTGAAATCAAATTAGAGACTAAAGACTAATTCTAAAGCTAGCCCTATATAAAGCTGCGAGTTTCAGCAGCGGCGTTGACAGCGCTGCTTTGGTTGGTGAATTGGGTGCAATGCTTCTTATTCTTGGAATTGCTTGCAACGGCATGTGGCGGATGTATTGGGCAACTTGGCTTGGGTCTTCTTGGAATGTTTGCAGGTGCACTCGGCGCGTGCAGGAAGTTGGTCAGACGTTTGGACTTGTGGGATTTGTTGTTTGGGTTTCGAAATGTTTTGTCTGTTAACTCTTCCCCCTCTAATTCGTGCTTGTCCTCAAGCAATTTTTATTTCTCAAAAGTATGGGATGTTGTTGAATTGAGGCAGTGGATTTTTCTGTAAATCTTCTTGCTTGCGGAGTGGTGGCTTCAATGTTTCTGATGGAGCTGGTGTTGGTCCAAGTTGAAGGGTAATGGTGTTCTTCTTCCGACTGCAAGCGTGAAGTCCTAACGCTGTTATCAGGATGACACCGAAGAGCGTTAACATTGTAATGCTATTGACCATGGAATGCGTCTGTATGTATTGCAGCTTGTTGGTGTTATTGAGATGAAGCGCCTCCAGTGCCTCTAGGGATAGAATCCTTAAACGTTCAGTTTCTTCGGCTGTTATTTGTGAGATTGGCACTTTTGGTTGCATAATGACTGGCTCCATATTGTTGAATAGCCGCTCTTTGATTTGCATGGAATCGTTGATTAGGTGAATTAGAAATGACCCTTCCAGATGATTTCCGGTTCCATTCCAGACCAAATTGCCGTTGAAGTTATTGAGGAGAATTAGACCATTGTCGATTTCCTCTATCTCCGGGATGTGATCCGCGTTGCTGAAACTACACAGTGCTCTCTCTCCCTTAACTAATTTCGGAATACAATGTGTTTGGCTTACATCAATAACATTCTTTTTGTCGCAAACTTTTATGTTTAAGTAGGTTTTACAATTTTTTGGTATGCCATATACTATATCATTATACAAAAATAGTTGACTTATTTCTAAGTGTACAATTGCGTTATTTTTTACTATTGGTTTTAATAAAATATCTTGATATTCAATTTCTTCTAGGTTAGGAATTTTGACAATATACAAAAGTGTAGTTTTATTATGAAGCATTGATATATCGGAAAATTCCATTATCTCTTCGATTGACAATGGTGGCATATTGCCTTTTCTAAATATTTCTCCAATTTCTGTTAGTTCATTTTCGTTTAGTAAAAGAGTATTTGCTATATTTAATTTGGCCCACTGAGTGGCATACTTGATATTTACTATTTCATCTTTTAATAATCGGATTTCATTATGAAGGCTAATGGCTACCTCGTTACTAAGAAAACTACTTTTTATACCCGCTACCCATAGGGTAGAAGGGTATTATAACTTTGTGCCGGCAGGAAATGTATGTAACAGGTAGAAGGAGGCATCTCCGACCCTATAAAGTATATATATTCTTGATCAGCGTCAACAGCCGAGACGATATAGCCATGTCCGTCTGTCCGTCTGTCCGTCTGTCCGTCTGTGTGTCTGTCCGTCCGTCCGTATGAACACCTAGATCTCAGAGACTATAAGAGATAGAGCTATAATTTTTCGACAACATTTGTTATGTTTGCACGCAGATCAAGTTTGTTTCAAATTTTTGCCACGCCCACTTCCGCCCCCGCAAAACAAAAAAATCGAATAACAAGCGTAATTTTAAAGCTAGAGTTCCGAATTTTGGTATATATAATAACTACTATAGTAGTTATGATTTCTGAAAATTTGGTTGCGATCAGATAAAAATTGTCGAAGTTATAAAAGAAATATTTTTGTATGGGCAAAAACGCCTACTTACTAGGGGTCTTAGTTGCTTTGGCTGACAATCTGGTATATTGTGCCGTCTATGGTATATTTTGAATGCGGTACTATGTCGATATACCAAATATACCATTTGGTATATTTTTAGTATTTTTGCAGTATATTCGGTATATTTTGAGAAAATACCGCAAATTATATTTATTTTATTCAAAATGGGTAGCGGGTATCTCACAGTCGAGTACACTCGACTGTAGCTTTCTTACTTGTTTGTATTGAATTAGTTAGGGAGTTCGATAAGGACGTAAGTTTGTTAATTCTTTGCTTCAGTTGTGTATTAACTATAACCTGTTGATTATTATTACTGATGAGATTATTGATATTTTCCTTTAACATGACGAGATCGTCATGATCTGGGTTGCCTGCTATGTACTTCCAACCTGTACCTAACCAATTTAGTGACCTAGATTTTCGTTTATTTGGGGAATCTGTTATTGTTTTGAGTGCGTTAGTGGTAGCGATTAACTCATGATGTATTGTTGAATATAGCGGACTACGCTTTAGGCCCTCTTCAGTGTGACTGTTAAGTAGGTCTAGTGCTTCCTGGATTTGATTAAGGTCTATTACATGTACTAATTTTGTTGAGGATGTCTGTAACTTTCCCAGTCCCCTATGAATGGTCACTGTCTGAGCGTTCGTGTAGTTTGTAATGTCCATCGTAGCTTCCGTTATTGTCCATAGTAATACCCTGCGAATATTATGATTTGATGTTACTTTTATGTACGATTCTTCCAGATTCTGTTAAAATGTTTGTATTTTTATCTTCTTTAACTAATTCTTTCTTAAATCTTGGGGAAAGTTTTGAACCTAAACGTGTGTTTACTTTTACATATATTTCTTGTCCTGGCTCATAAGTTATTATTTCGTTTCTGCTTTTGTTGTGGAATTGTAAATTTTTATTTTGTGCTATCTTAAGTTTGTCAATATTGTCTTGTCTGGCCTGTTCGTACTGGTCTGGGTTTGTCGTGACTCTCCTTCCGAAGAATACCTCTAATGGTCGCTTTTTGGTTGTGGAATGGAAAGAGTAGTTATATTCGTATATGGCTCTATCTAGTAGTTCCTCGAAGGTTCTATGGTGGGTTTCTTTCTGTAAGCATCTCATTACTTCGGAAAGTGTCGAATGGAACCTTTCTACTTGTCCATTAACTGTACTCTTATATGGTGGCGCAGTGTAAATTGTAATATTTAACTGGTCCTCAATCATGAATTTTATGGACCTTGAGTTGAGAGATTTCTCATTATCTATTACAACGAACTTAGGAACTCCATAATAGAAAATAATGTCCCTAAGTGGTGTTCGAATGTCTTCTATTGCTTTTGACTTGATTATGCGTGCCTGTGCTAGTTTTGAGAATTTATCTATTGCTGTAAGAACTAAATAGCCTTTGGTTGAGTAAATGTCGATGTGAATGATGTGACCGGGATATTCTGGTATTGGAGTTTTTTTTAGTTCTGGATTAGGGGGATGTCGGTCATATTTAGATTCCTTACAAATTTTGCATTGCCTTACTATGTTGCTTATTTTTTGTTTCATTTTGGGGAAGTAGAATTTTTCTGATAATTGAATTTTATTTTCTTCGGCACTGCGGTGTGCTCTATTGTGTATTTTGAGAATTTCCTCCTCTTGTCTAGATTCGTTGGTGAGGTCTACAGTCATAGATTGAGAGAATCGGGTTTTGATGTTTTTGAAATGTTTAGGATATAATAGTTGTATTTTCCCCATTATATCCTCAGTTGTTTGGATGCAATTTATAACCGAAGGGTTGAGGTATTTTTTAAGAGTTTCTACTAATTCTTTATCGTTAAATTCCTTTTTGTATATTTCGTGTCGATGGAACGTGGGGAATGGTATAGAGAATATGTAGTCGGATTTATCTGATTTGTTAAGAAATATTTGGTTCTTGAAAACATTAATGGGGACTTCCATACTGGGTATTAGTTCGTGACTTGAGCTTTCTGCACTATGCTGAGTTGAGGCTATGGAATTGATTTGATCAGTTGATATTCTCGAGAGTGCGTCAGCTACGATGTTCTCCTTTCCTGGTTTGTAGAATATTTCGTAGTCATATTCTTCTAGGTAGGATTTCCATCTTTTAATTCTAGCATTTCCGTTCCAACTGCTCAAGGAATGTGTAAGGGGTTGATGGTCGGTGAATATTTTGACTTTTGCTTTCCCATATAAATAATTTTTGAGAGCTTTAAGTGACCAGATGATGGCCAGCATTTCTTTTTCGTTAGCTGCATAGTTTTCTTCTGCTTTTGCTAGTGTTCTCGATAGGAATGAAATTGGTTGGTTATCTTGCGATAGGACTGCTCCTATTGCGTAATTAGACGCGTCCGTTGTCAAGTGAAATTCTTTAGTAAAATCTGGATAGCGAAGAATTATTTCCTTTGAAATAAGACAACTTCGTAGTTTTTGAAAAGCCTTCAATGCTTCGGAGTCAAGGGTAATTGGTTTTTTTGATGACCTGTTTTTGGACACGTGTCCATCTTCCCCTCTTAAAAGAGACGTAAGGGGTTTTGCTAACTTAGCATAACTTTGTATGAATCTTCGGTAGTAGCCGGAGAGTCCAAGAAAAGATCTCAGCTCTTTTAGTGTTTTAGGGCAGGGATAGTTGGCTATCGCTGCGACTTTATTTGGATTTGTTTCGATGCCTTTATCGGAAATTACAAAACCTATAAATTCGACTTTATTCTTCATGAACTCGCATTTATCTAACTGACATTTCATGTTGGCATCTTGTAAAGTTCGAAAAATTATCTCCAAGTTCTTGTAATGGGATTCATCATCTTTACTAAATATGATGATATCGTCTATGTAAATGAAACATATCTTACCGATATGTTCATGAAGTATGTCATCCAAAGCTCGCTGAAATATAGCGGGCGCGTTTTTGAGACCAAATGGGAGTCGTGTAAACTCATACTTTCCGTTATTGACGGAGAATGCGGTCTTTTCTATATCGGAAGGTTTCAAAGGGATTTGATGAAAACCACTTTTAAGGTCTAAAACCGAAAATACTCTATTATTGCCTAGCTGTGCAAGTACTTCACCTATCTCAGGAATAGGGTATTTGTCTGCAATGGTTACTCTGTTTATTTTGCGATAGTCTATTACGACGCGATATTTCTTTTTTCCTGAAGCGTCAGCTTTTTTGGGTACGATCCATACGGGAGAATTGTATGGGGACCGAGACGGTCGAATTATTCCATCTTCTAAAAGTTCTTTTATCTGTTTATTCACTTCATCTTTCAGTGACATTGGATACTGATAGAACTTGGAATATACAGGGGTGTCGGTTGATGTTCTTATTGTTGCTTGTACCTTGGTTGTGTAGGTCAGTTTTTGATTTGGATTGGCGAAGAGGTTTGGAAATTTTTTTAAGAGTTGGTTTAGATTTGTTTTCTGTGTTTCTGACAGGTGGCTTGTTCTTGGTACTATTGTATTTACTGCTTCGAAGATTTGTTCTTTTAAAGGGATTTTTATCTTGTTTCTGATTACCATTAGGTTTTTACTTGGATTTATTTCTGCTCTTAATTCCTTTAAGGTGTCGTTTCCTAAAATAGCATCAAAAGTTTCTAGGTCTTTTAATAAGAAAAATTTCACCTCAACATCTGTTATATTGAACAAGTTGGCATTTTTGTGGTGTGTTACCAGTGTATTATCTCCTATCGAGACGGCGTGAAAAGGGTTTTTATTTGGAGTGGGGTTTTCTACAAATTTCGGCTTGATGTAATTTCTATTGGATCCAGTGTCAATGAGAATTTTAATTATTTGGCCGTTCCTCAATCTACAAGTAAAGTATGGGAGAGAGGAACTCTTTACTCTAAAAAATTTAGTGCAGAGTAGTCATAAAATTCGCAAGTGTCATCTTCATAGTTGTTGTCATATTGGTCTACTTGTTCTACGTATTCTTCTATTGTTTGTTCTACGTCTGCGTGAGTCTCGTATTCAGCGACTGCTTGTTCATAGTTAGTTGTGGTATCGTAAGTTTCTGTCGAAGGTTCTGTTATTTCGTCGTTGTTTGTCTGTATGTTAAAGTTTCTCTGTCGTTTCTGTCCGTCTGGTATAGGACCGGGGGGTCTTTTCCCAGCTTCGAATCGTGGTCTGTTCATGTAGTTGACAAATTTCGTTTGAACGCTGGAATCCACATCCATTGGTTCTGGACGCGGTAGCGGTTTCGGGTCATTGGCCTAGGTGGTGCAACCTGTTGAGAGGTTGTGGCAACAGTGTATTGCCGTGGGTTGGCAATTGGTTGATACCCAGAATTTGGGAAATATTGTCTTGGTAGTGGAGTTGGTGGTAGTTGTCCGTAGTGCAAGTATTGTCGTGGCTGTTGTTGTCTGAAAGGGATTGGTGGTGGTTGTCTGTTTGATAAGATGACATTCCGTGGGGCTGGTATGGGTTTACCATTACTGTTTCTAAAATGTGTCGGATGTCCTTTAAAAGTGGCATGTTTCGACCTAAAGGTTTGATTTTCCATTTTTAAGCAGAGATGTAGTGCGGTAGGTAAGTCTGCTGGTTCTTTCATGCCTAATAGCCGAGGCAAGTCACCTTGTAGCCCTCGAATGAAAGTGTCTAGCGCTTTGTCTCTGTATAATTTTGTCAACATTGCTTCCCCGTTTCTGTCAATATCCATGCTACTCGTTTTATTTAAAATTAGAGACAAGTGTCTGTATACGTCTTTGTGGAAATCTTCCACTGATTGATTCGGACCTTGTACTAATGTAGTCATTTCATATTCTAGGGTTGCTATGTCTCGTTTATCTGCATAATGTAGTGAAAGACATCTGCACATGGCATCCCAGTTAAGCGGTACCTTATATGCTTCTAAAGCTTGGTCTGCACTTTTCGTTATCTTGTCTCGGATGGTGTGCAAGATATTATGATATTTGGGCGTACCTTGGTATGAGTTATATGCTTGTAAAACACGCTCTACACTTTTTTTCCATGAGCTAAATTCTTCTGGGTTTCCACTAAACTCACGCAAACCTTTTGCTATGTCGGGTACTCTGTCAAGATCTGTCAAATTTCTTTGATGTTCTGGCGCAATAACATGATCTGGGAGACTTAGAAAATCTTCTACAGGATTGGTATGTTGTCTTATTAATATTGGCAATTGTTCGGCTAATATTTCGCTTATAGCGGCTGTTAGAGCGGCTCTGTTATCTTCGTTCATGGTGGGTCTGTTTTGTTGATGTTCTAAATGCCTATTGTTTTGTCTCTCAATTGAACGTTGTCTTTGTGCTTCGTTCACTTGTTCTATTTCTTCTGGATTTAGTATGGGGGGTCGAATTAAGTTATGACGATTGGCCATAAGCGATAAGATGAAATTTAAAAGCTATTTTTTTGTTTTTTTTTTTTTTTTTTTTTTTTTTGTTTTATATTAAAGTTTATAACCAGTGGATGGTTTTTTCCTTCTACCTTGGAGGGTCCCTTGGGAATCGCAAAGTTGGAATAAGTTATATCACCGTTGTGATCTTTTTGTTTGATTTATCGCTTTACGCTTATTTATGTTATTTACTCTTTTACTATGGACTCTTTTGAGTCTTGTTTATTTTGCAATAATTTGTTTCTTTTCTTATATATTTTTTTTTAAATTTTGCTTTTCGCTTTTAGTTTTATTTATTTGCTTGCGATTTGCTATATTCTATATGGACTCCTTGGAGTCTTGTGTATTTTTACACTTTGCTTTATGTTTTTTTATTTCCGTTTTTGTTTTCTTTTCTTTGTAAAATTTCTTATATCTAACTTACATTAGCAATGATGTGGCCACCTTTCCTGATGGGACGGGGTTGTTCCTTTTTGCAGCTGCTACTGGGGCTCCGTGATCCATACCTCCTGGAGAGTATTCTGAGAACGGATCTTGCAGAATATGTGGTCCACCGATGCAGTTCTCACAATCTCACCTGTTACACTAGCTAATTTAATGGCTTGGTACAGGTTTGTGTTGGCTAACTTAATTGCCGAGATTGCTTGAACTGTTCCTTCAACTGACTAATTTAATAGTCGAGAAGGTTTTGCAAATTTAATTGCTTTGGTCGCACTTGGTCGAATTAACGTCCTTTTGGCTTAGTTGCACTTTGTCGATGCCAGATGATGGCAGGTGTGACCACTCAAAACAGCTGACAGTGTGGTCGCGATCAATTGATATCGATAGTGACAAAGCTAGTATACTGTGCGTGTGACCTTGTCACACGCGCAGTCACACTGATCTAGTTTATCCTCACGTTGGTCACCCTGCCCTCTTTTAGTGCTTTTTCCTACAACATATGTTCTACTATTCTTCTCAGCACAACAAGTGCATTTCCAAGTGCAATAAAAGTAATTGTAAAAGTTACAAATTGTATTAATTCTAAAAGTGATTGTGTTATTATTATCTGGAAGACGCCCCCCTACACATTTTGGTCCTTCGAGCCGGATATATGATTGGATTCGCTCGACCCCAGCAATAGCATTGGTTTTTTTCAAGATAAGTGATACACTTTCATACATTCTCCATACATTTTGTGCAAGTGTCGTGTTCGCGCCATACTCTTTTTCCTTGTACATTATATATATGTGACACAGCATATATATAAGTACATAAGCGTTCTACCGGCTTTCTTTCCGCAATCTTTTCTACTTTGTGTATACTTTGCACCGTATATATATATATATATCCTTATATGTATATGTATGTGTAAGTATTTATACAGTTTAAAAGAGTTCGCTTATATTTTCCAATTTGGCCGCTGTTGTATGTACTTTGTGACATCTCTGTCGTTTCGCGTTTGTCTGCTTTTTGACACACTCCAGTGTATGCGACCTCTTCGTGTTATTTTACTCTAAATAACAAGGAAGTTGCACTCTATTAAGAACAAACGCGCGTAGATCCACTACACTCCATATATTTATATATACCTATATATATATACATATACATACGACATATATACATCCACATACGACACACATACATACACGTACACTTCCATACACGACACTTACACACATATACACTCCGTATATGTTCCATATATACTGATAATATATATATATAAGTCCATTATTACACATATAATATACATATAGTATCACATACATACACGTACACTTCCGTACACGTTACATATACACTCCGTATATGCTCCTTATAAATTGATATTATATATTGAAATCCGTTACTACACATACAACATATATATTATCATATCCATTTCCGTATACGTCCAAATCCGCCACTCCTGCCGCTCAACTCCGAGTCAAAGTTGATCGTCCGTCGCCGTCTGCTTCTTCTGCAACTACACGATCCGTCCAGGCTAAACTTAGCAACACCCGTGCGATGGCTCTCAGCAACTTCGTCGCCGTCTCTGACAGACTGGTGCACTTTGAGAGTCGGGTCAGAGGGCCTGCAGCCGAAGAAGACAATGTACACACGTACGAGATCCGTCGTGACCGCCTGCAAGCCCTCTGGGACAGTGTAGAGACCGCTTATGCCACGTGCGCTGATGCACTGCATCGAGACGGCGACAACGAAGGCATACAGGCCATGGAGGCGAAATATGACCACTGCTATGCAGTGTATGAGCGGTGTCTCGCCCATGTAAAGGGGCAAATTACACAAGTTTCCGAATCAACCAGGAGTGAAGCATCCGCTCCTCCTGTGTACTCCAGTGGCTGCCGGCTCCCTCCAGTCGACATCGAAGTATTCCGTGGGGATTACTTGCGGTGGCCGACCTTCCGTGATCTTTTCACGGCCATCTACGTCAACAATCCGAGGTTGACTCCGGTTGAGAAACTATTCCATCTCAATTCAAAAACCGCAGATGAGGCCAACGAGATCGTAGCCAAATTTCCGCTGACGAACGATGGTTTCGCGTCGGCTTGGAGTGCTCTCTGCGAGCGATTCGAAAATAAGCGCTTGTTAATAACGAGCCAGTTAAAAATTCTCTTCAACCTGTCCACGGTTTCGCAAGAGTCTGGAGCAGCGATTAAGGAGCTGCATGGCACAATTCAGCGGTGCTTGACCGCTCTTGACCACTCAGACATTTCAGTCTCTAGTCCTTTCGCCGACTGCATCCTGGTCTTTCTTTGCTCATCCAAGCTCCCCAAACTTACACTCTCACTATGGGAGCAATCATTGGTGGACAAGACCAAGATTCCCGCATGGCAGGACATGAGCACATTCCTCAACGAGCGTTATCGTACGCTCGAGGCTGTTGAGGACGTGACGCATAAAACCTCGCAGAACTCTATCGCTGGACCATCCCGTCCACAGCAGAGTTCAAAGCGAATTAACTCTTTCAAGGCCCGAGTCACTCAGAGAGGCAAATCGTGTGACTTGTGCTCAAAAGAGAATCACCCTGTCCGGGTTTGTCCAAGCTTCCTTGAAATGTCGGTCAATGATCGGATGAGCTACATCAAACAGAAAAGTCTCTGTTTAAACTGTTTCGCAAGAGGTCACCAACTCCGAGAGTGTACGAGTGCGCACAATTGCTTGACATGCAAGGGGCGGCACCACACTCTTCTCCATCGGGGCGACAGTGCCCGCAATGGTGCCTCTTCCTCTTCCACTCCATCCACACTTCCCAACATACAGTCCACTCCGAATCAATCGGCAACAAATGTGCAAAATTACTTTGCCATTAACGCTCAGAACATCCTTCTCGGCACGGCGGTTGTCAATGTATGCCATCTAGGTACTACATACACCGCACGAGCACTAATCGACTCAGGGTCCGAAGCGACTTTCATTTCTGAGCGTTTATTCCAGCGCATAAAGTTGCCATTCCAATCCGTGCAAGCCCAAGTATCCGGGCTGAATCATGCAATTGCGGCCCAACCGCAGAAGTTATGCAACTTCAGCATTGGTTGTCCAACGAAGCCGAGGCTCCACATCGAGACCTCAGCGTTCGTTATTCCACAACTGGCAGACAAGGTGCCATCATTCCGTGTGCCGAAAGGCTTCCTAAAGGATCTACCAGCGATTGAACTGGCAGATCCAAACTTCTACAAAAGTGCTCAGATTGACATCTTAATTGGCGCGGATATCCTTCCGTCAGTCATCCTGAGCGGTTCCCGGCCAAACATTTGTGGCTCACTCCTTGGCCAACAAACCGTGTTTGGTTGGATTCTCACCGGCCCCGTCTCCCAGAATGTGTCGACAACTGTCTCTGCGTTTTCGACAAGAGTCGCTATCCAAGCAGACGATCAACTCGACAGACTAAACTCCAAAGTTTGGGAGGCGGAGGATATTCCGTCGAAGCTGGTTAGCTGCGAAAACACAACTTCACGCAGCAGATGTGGCAGATCTCGGGTGACTCTTCCATTCCGGAAGCCCGTCACCACTCCTAATTTTTATCTGCCTCATCATTCATTCAAACCAGATAGGCACCGACACAAAGACGAATAACATCCTACTTCGTTTCGTTTGTGCTGTCCTATACTGTCCTGTTCCATGTGTCATTGACAATGTAAAGAAGCTACTGTAATAACCATTTGTTCTTGTTTCGTTCCATGTTGCATGCCCGTCTCCGTGTGGATGGGCCTCAAGTCTGCACCAGGCGGCCACAGCACCTTCTTTGCCCTGCTCAACTCGCTCGATTGCTGCCATGGGATCCCAGCACCAGAAGTTCATTTGGTGAAAGAAGAACCGGACCACCTTCCAAATGTTGCAATTCGTGGCCACCTTTACGCAACAATTCCAGTTGCTGTTCCGCAACCAGCAGGGCCATGTTCCCGTTCGCCGTCCCCCCTCCGACCTGTCGATGGTGAAAACTTGGAGCAGTTCCGCAGCATTTCGCTTACAAATGCTGGTTCCAGCCATCGATGGTGTCCCTGGTGCTCGGCACTGATGTGTATCCTCACATCATTCAACCTCGTATCCTGCCGAGCACCAACGATTTGCCAATGGCCCAGAACTCCACATTGAGTTGGTTTCTGTCCGGTCCATGTGGACAATAAATCCGTTTGCAACTCATTGCAAGGGGGGGAGGATGTCGATGCCAGATGATGGCAGGTGTGACCACTCAAAACAGCTGACAGTGTGGTCGCGATCAATTGATATCGATAGTGACAAAGCTAGTATACTGTGCGTGTGACCTTGTCACACGCGCAGTCACACTGATCTAGTTTATCCTCACGTTGGTCACCCTGCCCTCTTTTAGTGCTTTTTCCTACAACATATGTTCTACTATTCTTCTCAGCACAACAAGTGCATTTCCAAGTGCAATAAAAGTAATTGTAAAAGTTACAAATTGTATTAATTCTAAAAGTGATTGTGTTATTATTATCTGGAAGACGCCCCCCTACACAAATTAATGTCCGATTGGCTGATTGTTATTTCCCAGTGATTAATTATCACGAGCCTCTATTGGGATAATAACTTGAATTGCGCACTTAGAAACTGTTTTGTTCTGTCGATGCACTATTCGTTTTCACGCACTTAGATACGGTTTTGCTCTATCGTAACGCGATTTGACCGAAAATGTTCTTTGGCGCACTTAGATACGGTTTTGCACTATCGATACGCGAACTTTCCGGTCCCTGCTCGGGCGCCAGTTAATTATTTATTTAAAAATAATAACAAAAATATATTTGATTAAGATTCCGATTGGAACCGTTCTTTATTGAAATCAAATTAGAGACTAAAGACTAATTCTAAAGCTAGCCCTATATAAAGCTGCGAGTTTCAGCAGCGGCGTTGACAGCGCTGCTTTGGTTGGTGAATTGGGTGCAATGCTTCTTATTCTTGGAATTGCTTGCACCGGCATGTGGCGGATGTATTGGGCAACTTGGCTTGGGTCTTCTTGGAATGTTTGCAGGTGCACTCGGCGCGTGCAGGAAGTTGGTCAGACGCTGAGTCTGCATTTTGGACTTGTGGGATTTGTTGTTTGGGTTTCGAAATGTTTTGTCTGTTAACTTATACAGGCACACAATAGCACACTTTTATCCGCCTTAAATGTTTATCAAAGCAATGCCAGGAGTTTAGCTAATTGCGAGAATTGCCATTATCGAAAACGATGACGTCCTCAGTCAACCAGTAACCATGGCCCCATACTGGTCTGCCAGCTAGGGTTTGCATAAAGTGCTCTTCGCAATTGTAAATTGCATTATAAAGTTTAAAATTTTTGCCGAATTTCAAAATTTTTCAATTATTTTTGACTTTTCAGAATATACTTACATTCACTGCACAATAAACACACTAAAGCCCAATTGGTACAATTATTCTTATTTAAATTTTCATTTTTAAATTGGTTAAAACATAAAAAAAAGATTTTTGAATACGTAAATTAAGACCGTTTTTTCGATTTGCGTATATTGAAGTGTAGTGCACAATTCTAAAACAAACTTGAGAAATTATAAAAATAAATGTAACTCAAATAGTCTCTGAGACATACAGTAACGAGCAGATGTGGATATACAGTAGAATCCGGTTATAGTGACATTCAAGGGACCGACGATTGTACGTCGTTATAGCCGGAAGACGTACTAACCAAAAGGAGCAACAAACAATTTTTTTGTTTTTTTTATAGTTGCCATGTTTGTAATGGGGTTTTAAAATAAAGCAAATTAATTAAAAAAAAAAAATAAAAAAAAATTAATAAATTTTATTAAATAACATGATTTTTTCATAATATGTAGTATACAAGTTAATTATTTGTTTTAAAATAATAACAAAAAATATATTTGATTATAGTTCTGGTCGGAACCGTTCTTTATTAAATCAAATTAGAGACTAAAAACTAATTCTGAAGCTAGCCCTATATAAAGCTGTGAGTTTCAGCAGCGGCGTTGACAGCGCTGCTTTGGTTGGTGAATTGGGTGCACTGCTCGATGTTCCTGGAATAGCTTGCACCGGCATGAGGCGGATGTGTTGGGCAACTTGGTTTTGGGTCTTCTTGGAATATTTGCACTCGGCGCATGCAGGCAGTTGGTCAGACGCTGAGTCTGCATATTGGACTTATGGGATTTGTCGTTTGAGTTTCGTAATGTTTTGTGTGTTAACCCTTCCCCCTCTAATTCGTGCTTGTCCTCAGGCCATCTTTTTTTCAAAAGAATGGGATGTTGTTGAATTGAGGCAGTGGAGTTTTCTGTAAATAATCTTGCTTGCGGAGTGGTGACTTCAATATTTCTGATCGGACTCGTGTTGGTCCAAGTTGAAGGGTGATGGTGTTCTTCTTCCGGCTGCAAGCGTGAAGTCCTAACGCCGTTATCAGGATGACACCGTAGAGCGTTAATGACCATGGAGTGCGTCTGTATGTATTGCAGCTTGTTGGTGTTATTGAGATGAGTGCCTCTAGGAATAGAATCCTTAAACGTTCAGCCTCTTCGGCTGTTATTTGTGAGATTGGTTTGCATAATGACTGGCTCAATATTGTTGAATAGCCGCTCTTTGATTTGCATGGAATTGTTGATTAGGTGGATTAGAAATGACCCTTCTAGATGATTTCCGGTTCCATTCCAGACCAAATTGCCGTTGAAGTTATAGAGGAGAATTTGACCATTGTCACTTTCCTTTATCTCCGGGATGTAATCCGCGTTGCTGAAACTGCAGAGTGCTTTCTCTCCCTTAACTAATTTCGGATACAATGTGTTTGGCTTACATCAATGACATTCTTTTTTTTCGCAAATTTTTATGTTTAAGTACGTTCTACAATTTTTTGGTATGCCATATACTATATTATTATACAAAAATAGTTGACCTATTTCTAAGTGTACAATTGCGTTATATTGGTTTTAACAAATAGATCTCCTGGGGTCGCAATAATGCTGTTGCGAATGATACGTTTCTGTTTTAGGAGGTGAGGCATCTATGTATTATATGGTTAATAGTTGTAGTACTCCAACGATATAATAAATAGGTGTAAATTAGTACTTTTGTGTTAGAATATTTGGTATATTGTATTTTAAGAATAATACCGTACGTTTTGCTTTTAATAAGTATATTCTGGTGAATTATTTATTTATTATTATATATGTATGTATTATACATAATGTATATATTCCCAAGGCAGCCTTTGATATAATTTTGTATTTTTCGGTATATTATTTGGTATATTATATAATTACTATCGAAGTGTTTTGCTTTTATTCACAATGGGTAGCTGGTATCTCGCAGTCAAGCATACAAGACTATAGCTTTCATACTTGTTTTATTTAGTTTTTGTATAAAATCTATGATGTATAAGATAGCATTTATAACGCTTATGTCCTTTTAAGGCTAAATATTTATTTTAAAAATGATTTCTACGTTTCTGGGATATTTTATATTGCTTAAAAGTTATGAATATGGAACGACAAATACTCATTCAGTGCTACCCAGAAGCTTTATTCGGTATATTTTTGCTCCATTTTTTAAGTTTCTATTAGCATAATGCCATTACTTATGTATGTTGTTATGAAACTTTGCTAACTTCCAAGTAATGTAGCAAGCAAGTATGACGATAAAATTTAAACTGGATATAATAGATTCGAACTGTTAGCTTAAAAGTGGCATTTGTATTCAGAGCCAAGCCAAAGCATAATCCTAACTCAGAGAAAATCATATTCTATTTGGCAATTAACATATAACATGAATATTTGTATGACATATATTTTATGCATTTTAGTTTATTTGAATGTCCTTAAAATAAGTATTTAATTTTCTCTTATGGTATAAGTTACAACTCGGAGTATGCTGTTGAGTAATTGTGTGAAACTAAGAATATTAATTTCCGCTAGTCCGCTTTTATTTTTTTTAATTTAAATACGAATTGTGTGACGACTTGTGCGTTAATGTCAAAAAGAAAAGCTTTTATAGTATAAAAAATATATATAAAATAAATAAATAAATACCAACTTTAATGCCCAATAATATACATATGTAGTTACAGAATGAAAAGTGTTTAGCACTACAGAGTCCAAGATTTTTTCCTTTAGAATTTTAGAAGAAGATATTTTATCGTATTTATTTTTGAAATATAGATTCTATAATAAGCACATTTTATGAATTGTTTGAATATTTGTCATCTATCTTTTTAATTGTGCTATTATTTTTAAAATTCTCCGCCACTCGAAGCGATTTGTTAAACATTACTTTAATTTGCATATATGTATGTATGCATCCTATGTATATACATATGTATGTACGTACATGTAGATGTAGATGTCGTTTACGTAGTCAGCATCAACGTGTGCTTCAGTGACATGTCGCTGCAACTTGTAGAACAAATCTGCTTAGACAAGGCTTCGTGTTCGTGCACGGGGCAAAGCAAAAAAAATCAAATTATTTATTATATGAATGTATATGTAACACTATGATGATCATTCGGTTGATGATAATGACCAACGCTTGACGCCTGCGACATCGACGCAGCTTAAATTTTTGCTTTGGTTTGGATTATGGCACGAGCTCAATTCAGTTGAGTCCAATTTCTGGAACGGGAAGTGTCGATCAGTCTCGTTGTGAAGAAGCCAAAAAGGCAACTTGATCGCATATAAAAATTCATAGGATTAAGATTAGTACAAGGTATAAGAACGAAAATTAAACGTATGTAATTTGTACTAATCTGAGTGAACGTAATAATCAGAATGCCAACCATTACCGAGGACTGCATTGATGGGTTTCAGCAGTACTATGCTAGGCCACTCGAGCGCCCAAAAAAGAAGTCATTTAAGCAAATGATCTATGACGATGAGGATAATTCATATTTCGGACGCACTATTGACAGTTGGGGTAAGTCTGGGATACATATATACATAGCTATATTTGAATGTGAAAGAATCTTTTTAAGTGTCTGCTTTTGTTGTCAACAATAGCGCGTTTAATAAACTACGCATGCATTTGCTCATTCATATACACATAATCAACTGTATTTTAGACATAAAGTAACTTTCTCATAAATTCATGTAAGTTATGAAAGCTTAAGGGTTTGTTTTTGAATAGCTCTCGTCAATTAGGGGTGGTAATTTATTTTGCACAGTATTGGCCGACATAAGTATCAGACTAATGTCGGGTCAAATATACTGCTCATCATGTTATTATCCAATAAATTTTACTACTTGATGCTGATTTATTGTGAAATTCCTGTTTATAAAATCCATTTGTTGACCAAAATAAATTATGTCGCAATTAAAATATTAAAGCATTTTGTTTTCCAAACAAAGACTAACCACAAAAAAAACTAAAGTTTGGATTAAATTTAAAATTATAAGTCTGTTTTATTTCTTGTCGTATTTAGTTGTTTACATAAGTATAAAATGTTACAAAATGTGATCTATTAAAAATGTATCCCAATTCTTGAGTAAGGCTTCCTTTCAAAAAAGCTTAAACAATAAAGAGTGTTGTATAGATTCAAATAATGTCATATCTAATTTATATTGCTTTGGAATAAATCAAATTGGCGTTAAAAAAAAGGTTGCTTTAAATGGAAAATTCATATTATCTGTAAGATGTATAGATTATACATTCTATATAACATTATAAAGTCAAAGATTTTGATTTCAGTTATTAGTTGAAATAAATATAAAAGGTTAAGATAACACAGATGTTAAATCTAGCATTTTAAATGCACGGCGGATGCAACTAATTTATGCCGTACTAAATTGAATGACCTTTTTAAATTGATGACCTCCAAGTTTATTATGTCTCTGATGACGACCTTTGTACGCATTCAAAGAGAGAAAAAACTTATGTCACAACTTTATTTTGTTTTCAAACAGGTAAAACTAAACTTGATTAGCTTTAAAATGGTAAGGGAAGCTCTAATTTAATTTTTAGATTCCAAGAAAACAAAAACGAGGCACTCGAAAATAAAAGAAGTTACGATGTTCGAGTGTTCAAACATAAATTTCATTTTTTTGTAAGAGAGGGAGCTAAAATCTTTTTTTAACAACAATTCTTGTTGCAAAATTTAGTGGTATATCAATCAAAAGCCTAATAGTAGACATGGGAATTTGGAGAAGAAGATTCACCGATCTACATTTAATTTAATTATATTTACAAATCACTTCAACAAAATTTGTTAGTGCTCTGCTATATTTTAACACTTTCCTTAAATTTACCTTTATATGTATTAGGTTGTTTGGTAATGACATACCCGTTTTTAGATTCAAATTTCGTGCTTCGCTTGTGAAGTCAAATATAGTCGTATTTACATGAGCTTCCACGTTAAAAAATTACAATCGATTGAAATGGAGTTCACAAACGCAGAAATTCGGGCAAATTTTAAATTTTATTTCGCACAAGGAAAAACTTCTGCGGAATCTCGCAGACAGATTATTGCTGTCTTAGGAGATAACAAACTTTCGATTCAAATCGCCGAACAGTGGTTTAGGCGTTTCCGAAGTGGCAATTTTGATACCGAAACACCCAAGCCTTCCGGACGACCAGTGACCGTTGATACGGATAAAATAATGGAAATAGTGGATCGAGATCGTCATGTGACATCGCAGAGGGGCTGCAACTAAGCACGGAAACCGACCATAGGCATTTAAAGTCGAAAAATTTAACAAACAAGCTCGATGTGTGGGTGCCTCATGTGTCATCCCAAAAAAAACCTTTTCGACCGTGTATCAATCTGCGAATCTTTGTTGTACCGTAATAAACTCGACTCATTTCTGGATCGGTTAGTCACTGGTGATGAAAAATTAATCACATATGACAACATAAAGCGTAAAAGATCCAGGTCGAAGCACGGTGAGTTGTCTCAAAAGGTGGCAAAGCCAGGACTGACGGCTCAGAAGGTGTTGCTGAGTGTATGGTGGAATATCAGAGGAATTATCCATTATGAAGTGTTGCCCTATGGCCACACCATCAATTCTGACCTCTACTGTGAACAACTAGAGCGATTGAAGATTGCACTTGAACAGAAGCGGCCAGCCATGGTGAATCGTAAGGGCGTTGGGTTCCATCATGACAACGCCAGGCCCCATACATCTTTGGTGACGCGTCACAAGCTACGGGAGCTTGGTTGGGAAGTGTTAATGCATCCACCTTATAGTCCGGACATAGCCCCAAGCGATAACCATCTGTTTTTGGCCATGCAAAATTTTTTTGACAGCTCCGCACCACTTTTGCAGCTTTCCAAATAGCGAAAACTTCAACCTAAGAAATGCTACCCCCACCCCCTTCCAACTTCGAGCCTTGATGGTTGTGGAGATCATTATGAATGCGCAGCCCTACATATATAGCAAAAAATATATTTATGTCGTCAGTACAAGGGAGGAGGGTAGTATAGTCAGACGCTACGAGATACTGGACTTCCAGTAATGACACTTGGCCCTCGCTTAACACATATCCTCTTATTTTGTACTGAATCCATGTTTCGCTTAACACGATGATGTATAGGAACGTAAACCCCGTGATAAGCGAAAGGGTTTAATGCAAAATAAGGTTCAATACAATATTCTAAATTGGTAGCAATAAAAATTTTGTATGGTTCAAATTTGGTCTGTTTTTATTAAAGTTTTCTACATTTAGTCAAAATTCACCAAAAGTTATTGTGGATATGCCTTTAATAAATGCATAACATTCATATTTTCAATATTATTATTTGGTATTATATAAAAAAAAGTTGCTTCATATAATTAATCAACCGGTTAAACTTTATAGAAACTTAAAAATGCTAAAAACTAAGATCATATATATACCCGCTACCCATAGGGTAGAAGGGTATTATAACTGTGTGCCGGCAGGAAATGTATGTAACAGGTAGAAGGAGGCATCTCCGACCCTATAAAGTATATATATTCTTAATCAGCGTCAACAGCCGAGACGATATAGCCATGTCCATCTGTCCGTCTGTGTGTCTGTCCGTCCGTCCGTATGAAACACTGGATCTCAGAGACTATAAGAGATAGCGCTATAATTTTTTTTCGACAGCATTTGTTATGTTTGCACGCAGATCAAGTTTGTTTCAAATTTTTGCCACGCCCACTTTCCCCCCCGCAAATCAAAAAAATCAAATAACAAGCGTAATTTTAAAGCTAGAGTTGCGAATTTTGGTTTATACAATAACTACTTTAGTAGTTATGATTCCTGAAAATTTGGTTGCGATCAGATAAAAATTGTGGAAGTAATTAAATAAATACTTTTGTATGGACAAAAACGCCTACTTTCTAGGGGTCTGAGTTGCTTTGGCCGACAATCTAGCACATTGTGCCGTCTATGGTATATTTTGAATGGTGTACTATATCGATATACCAAACATATCATTCGGTATATTTTTAGTATTTTTTAGTATTTTCGGTATATTTTTAAAATGATACCGCAATATTTTGGCTTTATTAAATTTGGGTAGCGGGTATCTCACAGTCGAGCACACTCGACTGTAACTTTCTTACTTGTTTTCTATTCATATCAAATTTGAAATGGATTTAGTTTCATTTATAGTTTAAACCAGTTCCTTTTTTTCAACATGTTTTCTTCTTTGGTGGCTCCCTATAAAAAAATCAGTCATTTTCGATTGTTTGGTGGCTTTTAAAACTTCTTTTAGCACTCCTTATAAGGCAAAAGTATTTTCGATGACCGGATCTGAATTTAAAAATTCAAGCTGCTAGCATATGCAAAACCTTCTTGGAGCTTTTCTATCGTTAAACCAATCTGATCGATTTCATCCGCGTTGAAATTTTGCTTGGGCAGGAATTCCTTTTCTTTAATGAACCTTTGTATTTCTTCTGGGTATGTGGTAGCAGCCCCATCATCGGCCGATGCCGCTTCGCCCTTAAATTTTAGGCAATGAATGGAAAACCTTTCTTTTATTTCTCGAACCATCCATTACTAGCAACGAAATCTATGCTGGAAGAGGGCTCTCCATTTTGCTCGAGCTTTCCATAAATCCTTAGTGCCGTTTCCTGAATGATCCGCTGTCTTAAAGGGATCTTTTCTTCGTAGCTATCGATATATCAATATATCAATATTTTGCAATCGTGCAAGAACGAGGTTTTTAACGTGTTAAATGGGGGATGGAAGCAAATTTGTAACCGTGTAAGGCCGAATTCGTGCTAAGACAGTCCGTGTTACGTAAGGGCCAAGTGTATGTCGATACCAATAATCTCTTCAAATGATTTAGTTGGGGTCAGCCTGAGAGCGCCTCTGATTAAGTAGCGCTTGACGGTTTGTCCTTTCCATGATGGTTAAAAAGTCTTTTATATTGCAGTTGCAAAATGCTTCTGTCCTCCATATAAGCACTTAACTGGAAGGTCCATCTATTGGATTAACAGCATGTGTTAAGGCTAGATTCCAATGAAGGAGCGAGAAGACTCCACCCAAGACTACCACATCGCGCCTCCTTTGTCATGGTCGAGTCACCCCATGTAGCTAACAATCCCATGGATTGAGGATTAAGGAAGCGATAGATCGCTGGTGCAGTGCTAATAAAAATAAGACCCTGCGTAATTGAAATCGCATGTCAAGGAATTATTGAAATCGCATGTCATCGATTGTCAAGGAATTTTTGGTTTAAATGATTTTTCTATGGAGAATACTAGAGTATAGAGAGGAGGCTCAATAGACACACCCTCTATGTACGCATGCTCGTTAGCCATCGGATGCACTGTAAGGCTGAATATCATATAATCGGTGGGAATCCAATGACTGTATTTACTTGCCTTCGACGAGAATGTTATCTTTGAGTTGCTCTAAAGGGTAAGGCATAAATCCAAGCGAAGGTGGAACATTTTAGTAAACTTACTAAAGTTGCATCGATCTTCTAGTTCGACTGCAGAGCCTGCACAATTTACGGAATGCGGTGAGGAATCCTTTTTATACCCGCTACCCATAGGGTAGAAGGGTATTATAACTTTGTGCCGGCAGGAAATGTATGTAACAGGTAGAAGGAGGCATCTCCGACCCTATAAAGTATATATATTCTTGATCAGCGTCAACAGCGATATAGCCAGTCCGTTCCGTATGAACACCTAGATCTCAGAGACTATAAGAGATAGAGCTATAATTTTTTTCGACTTTGCACGCAGATCAAGTTTGTTTCAAATTTTTGCCACGCCCACTTCCGCCCCCGCAAATCAAAAAAATCGAATAACAAGTGTAATTTTAAAGCTAGAGCTACGAATTTTGGTATATATAATAATTACTGTAATAGTTATGATTCCTGAAAATTTGGTTGCGTTCAGATAAAAATGAATTAAAGAAATACTTTTGTATGGGCAAAAACGCCTACTTACTAGGGGTCTGAGTTGCTTTGGCCGACAATCTGGACATTGTGCCGTTTATGGTATATTTTGAATGGTGTACTACATCGATATACCAAACATACGTTTGGTATATCTATTTTCGGTATATTTCAAAATGATACCGCAATATTTTGCCTTTATTAAAAATGGGTATTTTACTTGCGGACCTAGTCTGGATATTTACGTTTGATTCTAGCTTCTTCATCAAGTGGATTTTACTTGCGGACCTAGTCTGGACTGAATGTTGTTGTAATCCATGAATTCCTTCTAGGGCATTGGCGTCCGTGTCGATGATAAGCTACTTTCGGGAGAACCACTAATCTAATGAGATCTTCCGGTGGAGCAGGTCAGTCGTGCTAACAGCAAACATCCTACACAGCTATAGCATTACGACAGTAAGATCATAGGTACTGTAATAAGGCAGTATATGAGCTTTAAACTCCTTCCCAATAAAGATGGCAGTTCTCAATCTACTTACCATCGTCGGAATAAAATGGTTGTAGTTTTCGATTCCCTGTTGCCATTTGCTATGTACGGTTTCTAGACCAACGCCATGTAGACAACTCCTTTTTCTATGATAAAGAGGAGCTCCACCGAAACTGTTTTGAATTAATAGTGGTGTTAAGTTTAAGCACATTCAGTAGAGGTTCGCAAACACACTGTGGAGTTAGTGTACAGGAGGAGTCCGTAGCGCTATCTAGACCAAGATATATTTCCAAATCAACTAGCTACAACGGGTTCTCATTGAATGTTCTGAGGTAAAAGTTCACGTTACGCTTAAAGAACTTATCCTCGATTTTTTTTATCTGAAGGATCACGTGTCCTACTTTATTGGTAAGAGCACATTGAAACAGCCGGGTTCTCCTTCTTTACCTTCTGAAAAAGAACCCATTCTCCTGAACAACAATTGCGAATTGAATATTGGCTTTCCGCATGAACTTAATGTTGTGTCTATCCACTACGTCTTGCCTGACTCTCTCCTATAAGCCGACCAGTTCTTATGGTCTGCGTCTACAGGGACCTACGGCACCCGCGTAAATCAACCTCATGGTTGTGTTCGTGACAGTAGTGTTGCGGGGTAGCACCTATACCAAATCAGAAATGTGATCGTTGGCGATTTCCTTCGATTTCCTTCGACGTTTAATCTAACATCCTAGCCCAAGTTGTTTTCTTCGTATACATAATCAAAGATAAAATGGGTAATTTTATTCTTGTCAGAAAATAGGACACGAGTGGTCACAAAATTAATAAAATGGCGTAGCATATAAAAAACAAGTTAAAAAGGTACAGTTGAGTGTGCTCGGCTGTGATATACCCGCTACCCGTTTTGAATAAGACCAAAATATTGCGGTAATATTCTCAAAATATACCAAAATAATATACCTCAAAAATACTAAAAATGACAAATTGTATAATTGATATATTGATATGGTACTAATTTAAAGATAACCCATAGATTGCAAAATATACCAAATTGTCAGCCAAAGCATATAAGACCCCTATTAGGTAGGCGTTTTGGCCAATACAAAAGTATTTCTTCAATTTTTATCCAATCGCAACCAAAACCAGGAACCAAAATTCGAGAGTCTAGCTTTAAAATTACTCTTGTTATTCGATTTTTGTCGATTTGCGGGGGCGAAAGTGGGCGTGGCGAGAATTTCAAACAAACTTGATCTGCGTGCAAATATAACAAATGCTGCAATAGCTCTATCTCTTATAGTCTCTGAGATCTAGGTGTTCATACAGACGGAAGGTGAGACGGACAGACGGACATGGCTAGATCGATATATCGATGTTGGCCTGACAACTTCAACATCGATAGTGACATTACATCGACTGTTTTGACATCAGAGGCAAAATACGGAAATATTCTCCTATTTTTGAACAAAAATAACGATTTAATTTGATCTCAAAAGATCCCTAAATGAAAATTTAGTTAATGAGAAAAAACGAATTGTTAGTTTGTAAGAAACTGAAAATAGTGTTCTGTTATATTCATTTTAAGTTGTTTTTGAAATACATTTATTTACTTTTTTCGTCCATTTTTCGTTGTTTTATAAATTGAAAAAATTTGTTCGATATATCGATGTGTCTGGGAAACATCGAAAACATCGATATTGGGGAAACATCGATGTTTTTGCACCTCCAATAGTGATAGCACGATTAATCATATGATACCTCTCAATCGTTTAATTTTTTTTCAATTAGCGCTTTAATTGTATCGAAAAATGGAATTCGATTAATTGAATCACTAACGGAGTATACTACAAAATAATCGCGACACTAAATGTTTAGTAGCATTTTATAATGGTTCCAACAACCAGCAAAGTGTAGAAACATTTTTACAAAATGAAGGAAAAAAGTGCAGTGACGATTATGCGAGAAAAAGTTGAAATATTGCAAATAATATGTTTTAGCATTTAAAGCTGAGCTATACATTATAAGCTATATGTACATATATATGTATGAATATGTTATATCTGGCCTGTATTGCTTCCTTATTGGCTCATCAGTACTGGCAGAGCGTCTTTTTTATGGCGAATGCTACTTCTACAGAAAAGACTAATAGGCTAACTTCTTCGCGTCTAATTATTTTTTCTTCATTCAGTACTAAATAAATAAGTAATTGCATTACATTCACATGTAAAAAAAAAATTGCTACGCAAAAATTAATTAATCGATTATTTTTATTTTGTTTAGACTAATTGCAATTATAAATTGTATGGTTTCAATTAATCATATGATTTAATAATCGAATATATTAAACGGTAACCCAATATATGTACCAGAGAACGGCACGGGTATACACACTCAACGGGTGCACCCGTTACTCATGTGCCTTTTCGGTAGCCTTACACTCGCGAGTGGCCAAAAATACACACACTCGCGAGCCTTATACTCATGAGCAATAAGTGTATCGCGAGCCTTACACTCGCGAGTGCGAGTGCCGAGGCATACTCGCCACTCGCGAGCCTTACACTCGCGAGTGCGAGTGCCGAGGCATAATCGCCACTCGCGAGCCTTACACTCGCGAGCCTTACACTCGCGAGCAGTGTTGCCAATTCTTCTTCTCATAAAATAGCTAAAGTAACATATGAAAAACGCTAGAAACCGCCAGACAATTAGGATGATAGCCAAAATATAAAGCTACGTTAGTAAAACAATATTTGTATTAATTTGATTTTTTTATTAAGTATTTTTGATCAGTAAATTTCGTCAATCATGCCCTATTCTGGTGCAGTTTGTTCTGTGAAATTTGTTCCCGCACAACAATCCCAAATGGTCAATGGGCTGACCAATGAATGCGTCGCAATATATGGACATATGTATAAAGACAATGCCGCCTCTTGCTGGCAGGTTTTTTTTAGAGACAGTCGGTAACAATCGTTATTTTTTATTCGTCTGTGAAAACGCAGATGACGAAGATTTATGGTTGCGTGCAATTCACAAAGTTTCGTATTAATGGTGCATTTGCAATATTTACAAAAGCATTTGGGATCATCGGCTGCACCTAGAGGCAACCAATTCTTAAAGAAGGGCCTTGCAACTAAGCATGACGCGGGGTTTTTGTTTATAAATCTTGGTATTTTAACTGCCCCACACGATCGTTTTGGAAATTGTGAAATACCCAGATGGTCATGTATATAGAGTATAAAACTAGTAAAAACTATAAATCGATAAAAATGCAAAGATCTTTTGGCATATCGATGTTTTTTTTTCCATTGCAATGCAAAATTACTGCAAGGTTTTAAAGTGTGGCATAGTAAAACATAAAAATACACAAAGGTACCAGATGTTTTTAAAAAACTAAAGTTCCATCAGTTTTGTTTTGCAAATAGCTATAATTCCCGCTAGCCGCTAGTTTTCAATTTATCCCGCATTTTGCTTTTGAAAACCGTCAGATCTAGCGGGGAAATAGCTAAATATGGCAAAAGCTGCTCGCGAGCCTTACACTCGCGAGCCTTACACTCGCGAGTGCGAGTGCCGAGGCATACTCGGCAATTTGCGATCGGTGATTCTATGCACTCGGGTAAAGCCGGTGCCGGTGGTTATGGGTGGACCGGCACGATTGTATGTATGTACATACATATGTACGTTTGTGTGTATGTATATTGAGATGCAAGAAATGCCGTCGGCTTTTTGTATTGTTCTTGTTATTGCTGGTGCGATGTTCTTGCACTCATTTTATTTCTTGAAAATTTAAATTCGAAAACTATTTTTGGCTTTGTGTAGTGTATTTATTTGATGTCTTATATAATAAATAAAAATTAAATTTTAATTTTAAAGAATTTTTATATATTGATAAGGAACAAAACAAGTAAAAATACAACTAATCTGTTTTATTTTTATGCTTATAATAAGAATGTAAAAAATAAATTTCAGGAAAAACCACCTGATATTTTATTTGATCATTTGTCAAAGTAAAAAAACACCCAAAAATCATTCAAAGAAGTCAAAAGTCATAAAATCTACCCGCGAGCCGCGACACACAAGCATCAATAGGGGTGGGGGAAAAACACCCGAGTATTTGCTCAGACACTCGCGAGTGTCTGATCAAACACTCGCGAGTGTCTGAGCAAAACACTCGCGAGTGTCTGAGCAAAACACTCGCGAGTGTCAGAGCATTTCGTCAAGAGTGTCTAAAATGATCGGTTGCACGAAGAACAACCACCCGCGAGACACAAGTGTGTACAAGCCGAGTGCCTAAAATGATCGGGTGCCTTTGAATAGGCGAGTGCAAGAAAGGCTCGAGTATGACAATGACTCATACTCGCAGCACTCGCATGATTTTGAATGAGTGTGTATCTCTCACTCGGTTTGCGAGTGCACGAGTAGCACTCGCACTCTTAAAAGTACGGGTGTGAGTCGAGTGTCGAAATTTGCCACCCGTGACGATGTCTGATATGTACATACAATATACACACATATAGTAAGCAAGTCAGCGTATTAGTTGCCTAAAAATTGTCTTGTTCTTCTTTTATTATTCAGAATTATGTTTATGCAAATGATAATAGAAACAGCACATAAATATGGAATATTTTTTAAACACAAAACTACCAAAAAAAAAAAAAAATCGATGAGAATAAAATAAGTAACTATTTTCTTGGCGTCTCATTTAAAGTCGGCAATGGCGAAAAGTCAGCAGCAGACTGTATACTCGAGTTTCCAAGTCTGCTGCAGTTGTACAACCACCCGCGAGACACAAGTGTGTACAAGCCGAGTGCCTAAAATGATCGGGTGCCGAATAGGCGAGTGCAAGAAAGGCTCGAGTATGACAATGACTCATACTCGCAGCACTCGCATGATTTTGAATGAGTGTGTATCTCTCACTCGGTTTGCGAGTGCACGAGTAGCACTCGCACTCTTAAAAGTACGGGTGTGAGTCGAGTGTCGAAATTTGCCACCCGTGACGATGTCTGATATGTACATACAATATACACACATATAGTAAGCAAGTCAGCGTATTAGTTGCCTAAAAATTGTCTTGTTCTTCTTTTATTATTCAGAATTATGTTTATGCAAATGATAATAGAAACAGCACATAAATATGGAATATTTTTTAAACACAAAATACCAAAAAAAAAAAAACTCGATGAGAATAAAATAAGTAACTATTTTCTTGGCGTCTCATTTAAAGTCGGCAATGGCGAAAAGTCAGCAGCAGACTGTATACTCGAGTTTCCAAGTCTGCTGCAGTTGTTAGTTAAACGCTGTTCCCAGATGTGCGAAATCTTCACAACTCCATATAAAAAAACCGGCTTGAAAATTTTTGCGGCGACATTTCGTTCCGCAACTCCCAGTACAAAAAAAAAATAAACGCTTCGATTCTTCGAAATGGAATGAATGTGGATATCAAATCAGCAGATGCACATGCGAAAAAATAGACAACCTATTATTGCGCACTTATATCGGCAAAGTTTACAGAATCATCGATGAATGGGATTCATCGGTATTTTTTTAATTTCCTATATACATATTTAATAGCCAAATGTTTGAGTGGTGTGCCCATAATATTTTGTTTTTTTTAGCATTTCCGTGCAAAATTTAGAATCATAAAGTTTGCCCACAACGGTCACTCTAAATTTGGAACTTGCTAAATATATTGCTTTTCCGCACTTTAAAATTATGCTCATTTGTACATTTTTTTCGGTAGAGAAATAAAAAATGTTCCATGCAGTTGTAAACAAAAACTCATAAGAAATGTATTTACGCATATCTTTTGAATTATTTTTCCTCGACATTACTTTGGCTAAGATGGATCTTTTGTCTGGAATTCCCAGCATAGCGTCTATCAACACAGGATTAAGTCAGAAACAAATTTTTGCTTGCCCTTCCACAGAGCTTCGATCTTCTTATCGGCCTGGAGAGCCTGCTGGATTGGCGGGAAACTCAATGTAGTCCTTCTGAGAGGACATTCACAGATGTTTCTATTTGCTTTTCCGAGTTGGTTGCACTCGGCGGATCTAGAGTGTTTGTAACAATACTGGAGAACTCCATCTAGTCCGTATTGTAAGGGTTTCTGAATGTCTCAACCATGTAAACCCTGTTAAGTTCAATTTTAAACTGAGTTTACCTATTATCAGAGAGGGAGTATAATAGTACTTATATATGTGGGTTCCTCACCTATATTGCACGGTTCCTGAACCAAAGCATGCTCGCGAGGGATCTGTCTGCATGGACAATTCCGTCAAAACCTCTTCGGTCTTGTCAGTCAGGTTGAAGTTCAGAGGGAATCGGTTCCGCTCTCAAGACCGAAATCTGCCTCTACCTTCCTTGACCACAATATGTGTAGGACCTTGTCGGTCGGATGACATTTTTTGAGGCAAAGGTACACGCTTCATAAGCCCCAAGCCATATCACCTTTGCGCTTTTAAGGTAAAACCGCGGCTTCCTTATTGATCTCACTCTGAACGATTATCGGAAGGAGCACCTTTACCTCCGATATGGACGGAATATTATTTCTGTTCACTACGTCCAGGTTGGCCCCTTCCCATAAGCCGTCCAGCTTGAAGACGGTTGCCTTCAGCTAAAGCAATGTTGGGTCGTCCTTGCATGTCAGGGTGTTAACACCTTCAAAAGTGAACATTGGGCTGTCTCAGGCGTTCTCCATCCACAGTGTGTCGACCAGCCTGTTATAGGTCAACCGACATATCTCTGCAGACATTTTTCCGTTAGAGCAGCTGCTTGTTAATGGCTTCAACTAAAACAAAATTAAAATTATTTAGTTCAATAGACTAATTGGGAGAAGTGATAAGACTGCACGGAATTTTTAGAATTGTATCGGATTTATTTTGAAATTTTAAAAACCATATATTTTTTTTTTGGCAATGAATTTTAATTGTTTTTTCCCGGTATAATTATTGCGCTAAGAAAATAACGTTTCTGTTCCCCGTTCCCTTAGTCTTCCTCTCTTGTTTGTTTACTGCAATCTTTTATTCCCTATTTATTTTACTAGCCAAACCCCTGGAATATATACATACTTGTATTCTGCAGACCCATCTTTGCGATTTTGTTAAGAAATGTGGATATAAGGAGAGTGATATCACATTCCAACAAGATAGAGGTCCAAAACACACGTCCAAAATCGTCAAAGAATGGATCGCAAACAAAATGTTTAGTTAATGGACTGATCTCAATCCTATTCGATAGTGAAAAATCAATTGGGACTCTACGAATCGGTTTCAGTAAAACAGCACAAGTTGTGGCAAGAATGGAGAGCTATTCCAAAAGAAGTAATTCCAAATTTGGTAGAATGTATGCCAAATCGAATAAATAGTGTAATTAGAAATAAGGGTCTTTGGAACAAGTATTAAAAATAAGCGTGTGTTAAAAAGTTCATATAGAGCATAACTGAGCACATGTTATTTATTCCTCAATTAGATCAACTAGTTTATTTTGTTATATTTTGTATAAGAATTTGTTAATAAATATTCGAAGAAATAGCCCAACAAATTTAAGTAGTCAGTTTTCGAATTCACTGAAAAAGGGATTTCTGGCCCCGTAAAGGAAATTTTACAAATTATGAGTTAGCAGAGATTATACCTCTCTCACAGTTTGAATAATCAGTACTGTAGACCAGAAACTTGTAGTCGAGATTGAGGAAAGGTTATAATAATTGAAGATATAATTGAAGACGATTTTGTAGATCCTTTCTTTATTACTGTGCACCCAGTTCTTAGATTTTGGACGTTTAGTCTCTGCAGGTATGGAAGAATTATGTGTGGCCCGTGATATTCATTCCTGATATTCAGTCCTATATAATATGCGCCTCTTCGTTTTGCGAGAAACTAATGACGTAATGTACGTAATCGTTGCATGACTCCTATTTGCTCATTATTGTTGCCGGGAAAATAGTCTGCCCAATTCATATTTAACGTTTCAAACCAAAAATGCTGTTGCCTTGGCTGTTTAGTCCGTAGGATAGAAACGACATTTGTGTTATATGCAAGTGCTTTGTGAGATTTTACGAAAACACCTTCACACATTGCCATCATTTTGAATATGTTTGCCACATTCTGGAGAACCTCCTTCCTTATAATTTAAATTCATATGCGACTGTTTTTTTTCACACAACTCCATGCAAATTGTTGCAACTAAATTTCGTTCCGCAGTTCCCACCACTATAAAATTTTAAACGTATCGATACTCCGATATTGGAATGTATGTGGATATCAAATCATCAATTTCACACGCGAAAAAATAGAGAACCTATTATTCCTCTCTCATATCGGCAAAGTAAAGAGAAGCATCTAAATGAATAATTTAAAACCCAAATTAAGAAAAAAGCGCCTGAGGCATTTTGATAGAATAGGATAGAATATAACTTTTTTAATGATATTCCTCGCATTAATTAATATTATTGAGTAGTATATAATTGTAAAATTGAAATTGAATTTATTTAATATTATTATTATTATTATTTATTTAATGTTTTAGTGGTGTGTTTCTTACCGTTTCCGTACAAAATTTAAGGTCATAAGGGTTGCCAAAAACGATCACTTTAAGATTTAGGGAACTTGCGAAACGAATCGCTTTTCGCACGTTTAAAATTTTGCACATCTGGTTACAACACTTAAAATTAGATTTTGTGGTTGTCCGGGTCACCAGATCGATGCCGATAATCCCGTCAAACGTGGAAAGCGAGTGGAGCATAGCGAAATTCGCATTAGTTTCAGAGATAATCATTATACACTTTTGCGCGAAATTTATATATCTATGTTGTGTCTTCACTAGGAAATGTTTCTCCACGGATATAACAATACATAATTAATAAGTATTTGGTCTTGCTACTGTTCCACATGGGGAATCAGGACCTTATCCTTAAAAAATGAATATTGTCGGGTCCTCTCGATTTTGACTTTCTAGCATAGATTTTCTTTCTGGGTTGCAAATAGATTCTTTTTCTTCTTATAGTTGATTCCTTGGTTCCTTGGGTTAAGTGAATCTGATCGTGCTTATACAGATTTTAGGTTCTGATTTTATTATTGGCCGTAGCATTATCTTGCGACTTCCTGCAGGATTTAGCCACGATTAACTATTAAAATTTGGCTATTGCGGTTGTTATGGTTGGGGAAGTTAATTTCCAAAAGCGTGATGTTTTGAGTTGTGAGGATTTGTTAAAGTTTTTAGTTTGACAACAAAGTTAGTTTAATCGGAAATATTGTTATTTGTGCCATTCTATGAATGATGTTTATTCTGTTTTCGAAGCGAAGCTGTTCGAAAAGTTTCAAAATTTGTTTTAGCTTCCTTCGCTAATGCGAGGACTGAAGGGAAATGGACGAGAAGAGCCACGGTTATAACTGCAGTCTTTAAAATTTCTGACAATTTGGTTGGGATCAGATGAAATTGTTGAATGCATTAAAACAAATAAATTGTATGCGGCATATTTTGGCTAATATTTTGGTATATTTATCGAAAAAGTGCGATATCCATGAAAATCAGCTGGTTCACTTGCAAATTTTGACACCTTAAATTTATTTCAAATTGTTTTGTAATTCTAAAAAAATAAAAACCAAAGTCAAAAAATCAAAGAAAATAGACAGAGGCATACAAAATGTTTAATGAGCGATTTGCTTATTATGATGTAAAACAGAAAGAAGTAGAGGCATTTGATGAATAATAAAAGAAAATTATATATATCTATACCTTTTAAATGCCCTCTGTGAAATTGCTACTTTTTGTTTGATTTCTTTCCACTGTTTTTGATATTCTTCTTCCTATCTGAGTTTGTTTACTGTTCGCGTGATGCAGTTTGGTATAAACACTTGCATAGAACTGCATCATCAAAGCAAATATACTTGGTCTAAATACTCTTACTCTATTACACAAAATCTTAGAGCGACCGTTTTTGGCAACCCTTATGACCCTAAAAATTATGGCCACACACTGAACCATTTGCCTATAAAGCGGCTTTCCCAAATACGTGAAGTCGTGTTGTTTCCACGCAACTGCATATAAAAACAAGGCCTTTCAAAATTTTTGCGGCGTTATTTCGATTCGCAGTTAGTACAAAAAAAGTTTTAAGCGTAACGATACTCCGATATTGAAATGCATAAGAAAATTAAATCAACACATTTACTTGAGAGAACATAGACAACGTATTATTTCGAATTCATATCGGATGATATGTCATTGAATAAAAGCATCAGGGTGGATGATTTGAAAAAAAAGAAAGCGCATGAGGTATTTTCTCGTGAAGAGAAATACCATTAATTTATATTATTTAGTCGCATCTACATATGAAATTTAAAATAAAAAAAAATAGCAACACAGTTTCAGTAATATGTGGGATATTGTCGCCATAGAAATATAGTAGGCAATGAAGGTGATTTCATCTGTTGTTTTTTAACAACTACATTTATTTAATACGCAAATGTTTGAGTGATGTAGACATAAATTTTGGAATCTTCCAATTCCGTGCCAAATCTAGGGTTATAAATGTTGCCAAAAACGGTCACTCTAAAATTTTGGGAACTTGCGAAACGTATCACTCTTTCGCATGTTTGAAATTATGCTTATCTGGGAACAGCGTTTTAAAGGTTGTCGTATTTTTTGCATATGGAACTGCCGATTTGGCATTCACATGCATTCTAATATGGGAGTATCGACACGGTATTTTTTATATATAATATAATAATTAATTTGTAAAGAAACACAAATCTTTGACGCACTTGCAGTATCCATTTCCGATTTAATTTTTTACATTAATATAAGGAACGTGGTGTCATGTTGCACTGATCAATGCGTTTCATTTATAATGGTATAAAATAATCACGAATATAATTAAGAGTATTGTGTTTTTGGCTCCAATAATACATTTTTTATTTCATCTTGAACATAAGAAATGTGATAAAATTAAACTTTTTAAAATAGCTGAAAAGTTTCTTAAACCGACTCCACATCAGCTTTGTGTCACCTAAAATCTCATAAAGATAGTTGGTATTTGGTTGATAATGATTTCTGTGGCGCCTGTCAGTTTGGGATAAGATCTTAAAACACAAAGAAGCCACCAAAAAAACGTTTCCAGCTCCAATTTTAACATTAACTTAAATCATTTCTTTCCGTCGTATTTGACTGTTTTATGAATTGCTCATACAAATGTAGAATATTATGATATATGTATGTATGTATGTATGTACAAGTATTATTTTCACTCTGTTCTGGTATTACGTGGCACTGCTGCTCTTGAACTCAATGAGTAATGAGTGTAATTCTATTCTCTGAGACTAAAAGATGAACACATTTAGAGCTTAACCATTTTCCGTTCCGTAGACCTAACAGTTTTGCGCTCAAAACAAACTCAAAAGTCGCTCAGAGCGGATACCAAAGGCCAGGCTGAGAGAGCCCGCTTGCGAGACAAACACAGTGAAAAGGAGAATGAGAGAGTGAGGGTTATTTCTTTTTAATAATTTGCTCGCTGGTGGTTACGATGTTATGTGCTAGTAGCACAGTGCTACTCTGTTTACTTGTTGTTGTCAAAGTATCGATACAAAACACGACACGAGAATCAAGCCAAGCCAAGTCTGTTTCACTGTCCTATAGGCAGAGCTCAGTTTTGGTTTTCAGTCTTAAATTAGTTTTGAACGTCAACGAAACGTTCGACGCACAGCGTTCAGCGTTGGCAGCTTGACGGGTATAATTATTATTTAAACGAATAAATTATATGCAACGTAAATTTCACTAGTGCCCAGTAATAATGTAGTGCAATAACACATCCTTTTGTTTTGTGACAGTGCCTTTTATTCTGCTCAGTATTTCATTTCTTGAACGTGGTTGTAATGTTTTGTGTTCCTTGAAATAGTTGAGCAAGAAGTCATGCCTTGGCATTTATCGAAATTGTATCTATAGGGGTTACTTTAAGATATCAGTAGAGGATTTTGTCTTGAAGTACTATACTTTAACAAAAGAGATATGATTTATAGAGCAAAACATTTCTATAAGCTCAGCCTCATTGCGTTATCACATTATGATATTTGTAAGAGTGTGCGGGTCCAGCAAAAAAATGCCTCACTTGCAAACTAAAAGGTGTGGTTGTTTGTACATACATATGTATGTATGTATGTACGTGCAGAGCTAAGAGCGGAGTAGCCCCCGACAAAGTTAAGCAATTTTTTCTTTTTCTCTTTTATCAGCAAAGAGACTTAAAATACGCTTATAAATAATGGGTATGTTGTACATACACTAAGCAGAAAAAGTCTGCGTACAAACTTAACGCGCAACTTTGATGTTAAATAAAAATAGTTGTATTGAAGATATTGGCTTCATTTTTTTTTTAAATTAACAACATATCTATTATGAAAAAATATAACCAGTCTTCATTTATTTCCATCAGCAACTTTTTTAATTAAAATCAAAAAACAAAAAATACACCAGTTTTCGAATCAGAAAAAGTCTGCGTACAAACTTAAATTAGTTTAAAAAAAAGCCATTTATTAATAAAATATTACAAAAATTAGTACGAGGTAGGATAAATAGGAAGGTTTATTGTGCCAATCAAGCGTTTTGGCATTGATTAAACCAATTTTTGGTGAATTCTGGTGGTATTTCGATCCACTCATCCAAAATTGCTCCCGAGGGAGGAAACCGTTCGTCAAACTGGACCAAAAAGGGAAATCTCAGCGGGAAATTGTCGAATTTGTTTTTAAAACGCATTCTATGATTAAAAAAGTCAAAAAAAATTGGAATCAAACCGGCACAGTTCAATCAAAGCCACATTCTGGTAGGCCTCCAAAACTGACCGATCGAGAAGAGCGGGAGATTTTGATGTCGGTGAGGCGTAATCCTGGGTCAACTGCCGCAAAAATTGGTCAGGACATAAAGGAGAACTATAAGAAGGATTTACATGATAAAACAATCCGAAAAATTTCCGAAAAATTTCCAAAAAGTAGGACTTTCATGCCTGTGTTGCGCGGAAGAAGATTCTCATATCACCCGTCAGTAAAGCGAAGCGCTTTGATTTTACAAAAAATACATCCAATAGCCTTTAGCCTTTTGGAACAAAGTTATTTTCAATTATTGGAGCAATTTGACATAAAAGGGCGAAAATTTGAGTGGCGCAAACCTGGCACAGCCCTTGATGTGCATAACCTTGCGCCAGCAGTTAAGTACGGTGGTGGCAGCGTGAGCAACACAGGCATGAAAGTCCTACTTTTTGGAAATTTTTCGGAAATTTTTCGGATTGTTTTATCATGTAAATCCTTCTTATAGTTCTCCTTTATGTCCTGACCAATTTTTGCGGCAGTTGACCCAGGATTACGCCTCACCGACATCAAAATCTCCCGCTCTTCTCGATCGGTCAGTTTTGGAGGCCTACCAGAATGTGGCTTTGATTGAACTGTGCCGGTTTGATTCCAATTTTTTTTGACTTTTTTAATCATAGAATGCGTTTTAAAAACAAATTCGACAATTTCCCGCTGAGATTTCCCTTTTTGGTCCAGTTTGACGAACGGTTTCCTCCCTCGGGAGCAATTTTGGATGAGTGGATCGAAATACCACCAGAATTCACCAAAAATTGGTTTAATCAATGCCAAAACGCTTGATTGGCACAATAAACCTTCCTATTTATCCTACCTCGTACTAATTTTTGTAATATTTTATTAATAAATGGCTTTTTTTTAAACTAATTTAAGTTTGTACGCAGACTTTTTCTGATTCGAAAACTGGTGTATTTTTTGTTTTTTGATTTTAATTAAAAAAGTTGCTGATGGAAATAAATGAAGACTGGTTATATTTTTTCATAATAGATATGTTGTTAATTTAAAAAAAAAATGAAGCCAATATCTTCAATACAACTATTTTTATTTAACATCAAAGTTGCGCGTTAAGTTTGTACGCAGACTTTTTCTGCTTAGTGTACATATGTTCATGGGTGCATACATACAATGTTAATAAGTACCCTACAACGTGCGTGGTTAGCTATTTGTTTTAATTATAACAAAAAAAATCTGTAATTATTAATATTAATAAAAGGCAAAGATTCAAAAATATCTTATGGTCAACGCTAATGACGCGATGAAAATACCACTCCACCGGCAATTCCACTTCAAAAACACATGAGCATACATATATGTATGTATGTATGTTTATATTTACATATGTATGTATGTATGTATGTATACTTTTGTACATATCCTGACATATTTTCATATTGTCTTTAGTACATTAGCCACAGTAGTTTTATATGTTTGTTTCATTGGCATTAGCTCTAATTTACCACGATACAGATGCTTGATTTCTAACTAACAAAAAAAAAAAAGCTTCGCTGGTATTGCCTGAAAAGCGGTTAGTGGTGGTATATTGCGTCAGGAGCAAGCCAAAATGGCGCCAAGAGTCAAGCGGGGGAAACACGAGTGTAGAGAAATTCTCGGGATGCAAAACAAAGCATAGAGCCATTGAGAAATAAGCGGACATGTTATAAATTTAAAGTATTTCTAAAATAAAAAAACACATAATTTGAATTTTTAGATCGTCTAAATAAGTGCACTTCATTTTCGAAGTATTTACAATAACATCATATAAAAGAAACATAAACAACCCACCAAAATGTCGAAACCAGTACCAATGTCAACATCTAATACTGAAAATGACCTACAAAATCTTCGCAAACCGGAACCATTTAGTTTCAGTGATTTTCTATATAATCCCGAGAAGGGTACAGTTATGGGAAGAGATCGTAAATCATGGGGTAAGTTCAGTGGTTTAATTTCATCGTTACACCTGTAAATTGTAGTACAAAGTAATATTTCAGATTCAGAACCAAAAAAAGGCTACTTTAATTGTTTATTATATTCTAAAACAACAGAATATAAATACATATATATGTACATATGTACATAAATATATTTATATTGGACTCGACTGTAGCTTACTCGTTTCTATGAAGATACGATATTAGTAAAATATATTATTAAAATGACAACCCTGTCTAGGGAAATAAATAAGTACAAACAAATAAACAAATTTTAAATACCACATACGAGTAGCTGATGCAAATGTTTATAGTCTACAAGTGTATGTACTATATACATACATATGTACATACATGAGTTTCGCATTACAAAACACTTACATCCCATATATTCGTATGTAAGCCTATATGTATATGTATGTACATATGTTGTTTATATATGTACATACATATGTACATATGTATGTAGCACTACAGCTTTGTTTTTTGGCTGTCAGAAATACATATTTTACGCTGGTACGCCCTGACACTGCAGTTAGAAATTAGTTAAAATTTGTATCTACATACATGTACATACATACATACATACATATATGTACCTAGTAGGTACTACCTACCTAGTAAAAACCTGCTGATCGATATCAAATTTCGAATTTAAAGAAAATTATCGAGTTTTGTAATAAAGTATTTAACAGAACATATGTATGTACATACATAGACATATATGAATATACATATTACACACACTCAATGTTTCATGCAATATATACATACATACATATGTACGCAAATGCTTCATTCTTTTCTAACTTACATGATCACAGCTCTATGTGAATAAAATGCTGAATGAATGAAACTGACATAACCAGACAAGTCAACCATTGATCCACCGGTCTGCGCGGCAGTCACTCGCGGTCGTCGCATAACACGAAAATCAATTAGGGACTTTGCACATAACACATAATAACACACATATGTACATTGTTTTAATTGCCTGAGTTTATGACAGTTATGCATGTGCATGTTAAAGCGGCTTAAAAACTGTTTCCCTAATTAAATTTGCAATGTTTTTTTTTAATTCTTCCAATTTTTATTTTTATAGATGAACATATTTATGTATATAAAACACATGTACATACATATGTATGTATGACAGCTTGGCAACGATCAGAGAGCTATATTGAGCATAGTCAAAGGCAGTCTTGCCAGGTTCTGAGCACCCGTATAAGCTAGATTTTTGAAAAAACAAGCTAGAATAAGCCAAATTTAAAAAAAAAAATAATGCAGAAAAATAACCTACTCCCAAATGAGAGAAAACATTAAACCTTATGTTTTTATGTGGGTTGCAAAAATCTTTGGGGGCTATATTTATGATTAGGTCTTTAAATTTCCATTGCGACAGTTTCCAAAAGAAAAAAACACCAATTGGTATGGATTTATAATAGTTTTCTGTATAATTGAACAAAAATCTAATTAAATGTCTTATTACTGCCTATTGCTAACATATGTTTCTTCGATGCTGCGAAAAATTTGTTTATACATACATACATATGTACATATATCTCTTTTGGCATTTTAACAAACGCTTTATTTAATTTCACAACTCCAAACGATTAGTGGTAACACTACAAAAGATCGTTCTTTGATGTCACTATTAATTAGAAATACATTCACGATCATACCAAATGCACATAACCATCGGCAAAAAAAGAACAGATGAATTTTAAAATAAGCTATATTTCAAGCTATAAGCTAGATGCATATTTTACAAGCTTTTCCATTTTCAAATATGCTAGAACTAGCTTATAATAAGCTAAACTGGCAACACTGGTCAAAGAGGCAGAGGTCACTCTTAAGTAAAGTGTACTCTTGAAACGAGAATTTAAGAGAAATCATAGAAGTGAAACATGTACATATATACCCACATACAATTCATAAAAACATTATTCATTGCTTAAGTCGAGGTGTTCTCTTATACTCTGCGCAAGACAACAGTCCCAATATGAATAAACTATTCAATTGGCGAAATCCAATTTTTTTTTTTTTAATTAAGTGAGGTCGGCTGCTCCGATGTCAATTTAAAAACGATAATTCAATCAAATCAATTGAGCCGTCGACATTGTTGATCCACAGCAATGAATTTTGAATTGCATTACTATTTAATTGAGTTGTTGGTTTACATATAATGACAACCTAATCAAACACTTCCCTGAATTTTTTACAGCTAAAATCGGCACGTTTTATTTTGCTTTCTATGGAGTTCTTGGTGCACTTGTTGCCATTTGCATGTGGGCATTCTTCCAGACATTAGACCCACGAATACCGAAATGGACATTGGATAGTTCAATCATTGGTACAAATCCAGGTAAGCACAATGTTGCAAATTACTCACACATATAAATCTCATCTATAACTTTTTTCAGGTCTTGGATTTCGTCCTCTGCCACCAGTTGATAATGTGGAGAGCACATTGATATGGTATAAGGGCACACAACACGAGAACTATAAGCATTGGACAGACTCATTAGATGATTTTCTTGCAGGTAAGTCCTATTAATTCCATGTCATTGTCACATGTAGAAAACTTGAGTAACTACACCATAGATCTGCAAGACCCATAAGGATTGCTGGTTTATATACATATAATACATAGAAAAACCATAGATTGACTGGAGTTCTCTTTGTTTTTGCTAGAACTTAATGTCAGGAAATCGTTATTTCGATTTGGTTGTGCCGACTTCTAAAAATTTATTTTTTATCAAAAAATTAGCTGAGAATCTCAAAAAAAAATAAAAATTAGTATAAGCAAATCACTGTCACCTAACGCACCAAAAGCTTAACTCTCTGTTATGTTAAGAACCATAAAAAGAAGTAAGAAAGCTACAGTCGAGTGTGCTCGACAGTGAGATACCCGCTACACATTTTGAATAAAAGCAATATATTGCGGTATTATTCCCAAAATATACCAAAATACAAGCTCTAGCTTTGAGGTCGGAGAGGGTTCATGTTTGTTGTTCTCCTCCACTTTAAAAGTAGGGGACAGTTCACCGAAAGTATTAGTAACTGTTTCGCAAAAGTATTATCCCCATTCGGTTTTTTATGGTCCATGCCGATCAAGGGTTTATTTAGCCTAATTTGCTGAACTTAGAATTATATAGGCTATGCTTACTTCCGATCCATACCAGACTGCACGTCAAACTATTTTTTGCGGCAAGCGCACTGGTAAGAGATGTTTTGATTGCCGGCTCAGCAGAAGGTGTTATTAGGTCGATGAACGGTTGAAACTGTTGTAGTTGTTGATAAAGTTCCAGTTACAGTTGCTAATGGCGTCACTGTACTGTGAACGTAGTTTTTTACTATCGATTGCAGCCGCACCAAATATGAGAGCGGACGATCATGAGTTATAGGATGAAGTTAATTGTTTGTAGTTGTTGGTTTTGATTTGTTGTTTAGATACTTGGCTGAAAACAATATTCCAACAAAAAATTAAATGAAAAAAAAGCTTCTTAGAACTGCAGTTATGCCCATTATATTTATTTAACATAAACAATAGCTAATAGTGAGACACATATGTAAGTATTATTGTTTCATAAGTATTATTAAATCCAATAACTTGCCTGGGACGAAAGTTATTTTGATGCTAATGGAAAACAATTTATTGTATTAATAATGTCAACCTTTTTTAGTGTACAAAGTGCCCGGATTGACTCCTGGACGTGGACAAAATATTTACAACTGCGACTACAATCAACCACCACCAAAAGGGCAGGTGTGCGATGTAGATATCAAGTCATGGTCTCCATGTACTAAGGAGAATAACTACAGTTATCACAAGAGCTCCCCATGCATTTTTCTCAAGCTAAACAAGATATACGACTGGAGGCCCGATTTTTACAATAGTTCGCAGGATTTGCCAGCTGCCATGCCCGAAAATTTGAAGACGTACATTGCCGATATCGAAAAGAAGGAGGCACACAAAGTGAGTAGTAGTACTATAAAAGACTCATAGTGAAAAAACAACTTAGAAGATACTAATGGAAGTATTCGTGTAACATAGCTTAACACAATTTGGGTCTCTTGCGAGGGAGAGAATCCGGCTGATCAAGAGAACATTGGCCCAGTCAACTATTTGCCCATTCGCGGCTTTCCAGGTTATTTCTACCCATACCAGAACTCAGAAGGATATTTGAGTCCCCTTGTTGCCGTGCACTTTCAGCGCCCGAAACGTGAGTATAACTCGAAATATGATGATTTAAATTTATATATTTTTATTCATATATTTCATCCTTTTCAGGGGGCATTATTATCAACATCGAATGCAAAGCCTGGGCACGCAACATTGTTCACGATCGCAAGGAAAGAATCGGATCGGTACACTACGAGCTTTTGATCGATTAATGAGAGACTAAAGAAAGGCAAGAAAATGTTAGTAACTAATAGATGTTTACTCTATTGTCTCTAATAGTCAGAATATAATAACAAACACAACACCATATTTATATTTTTCCTAACAACTACAAATAACATCAAAAACACAACTTTGCTATTATTATACATATGCATATATACCACCAAGATAAAAATCGAGTTTGATAAATGCAAAAAGAAAATTTTTTTGATAATGCAATCTTTGAATACAACTCCTTTTTAAATTATACAAAACGCTAAATTAAATGTAAGCTAATTACGAATCTCATTAAGAATGGTTCCATGCTATAACTATTTTACGTGTTATTGCTTATTTAAATTAACATTTAAAAAAATACAAAAACGGAGGCAAACTAAAAATAAATTAAATTTGAAAATGATAATAAAACTGCCATTTAGAAGTGGAAATTTGTACAAGAAAGCTAAATTCTTGTTGAATGTACTCTTCAATTATAGTTATGTGAAATCCACTCTAAACAGGAAACCGAATTATAATAATAATTTATTATTATAATAGGAGTTCACATATTTAAAGTTAACAAAGTAAATCGTTTCGACCAAGAGATGTACAACTTAGATCTACAGTTCAACTTCAATTTGGGAGCCAACAAAATTTTCCAAAAAGAGTGAAACCAAAAAAATTTAAATGCATAAAATACAACAAATTTTATACACAATATTTATATACAGTATCCTACGAAGAATATTTTAATCTATTTACAAAGAAACATAAATAAAAGATGCAAGTCAAATGAAATGTATAACAATCAACTCAATAAAAAAAAAAACAAAAATTTCACTTTGTGTTTAGTTTATTTAACTAAGATTTTTTAGAATATCTAAGAGTCGTATCGTAAATCTTTTGAAAATAATAATAAAGCGTATAACCCCAAATCCGCGTTATACTCCCATTGAATTCAGAATTTTGGACAAGCGTCATATAATTATGAAACTACATTCAAGCATTTACGTGGTCATATGCTATTGTCATATGTTACTGTCAGATAAGATAGGCAATATTACCTAATAAAGTAGACACATTCGCAACCAAGATAAAAATCATGTCAATGAATAGATAAGAGCTCTTATAGAGTGAGTTCTTATACTTTCTGCAAGACTGATTCTTTGTCATTTCTTTATCTCTTCCAATATAGTTCTGTTTCATGAATGCACTTAGTAATTTTCAATAGACCTCAGCGGCGATTATTATTTTTACTTCATTAGATTTTTTAGAAGGGATAATACGACGAGGAAATCGAATTGGACGAATTACGAACATTTATTATTTGCCAACAAATATATTTGGGAAATACTCCAAAAATTCCAGGTCCACAGCCCAACTTTTTTTTTGCTTAAAAGATTTGGTATCCAAATCTTTATTTGACTTTATTGACTAACTTTTAGGTAGAATATTACAAAAACTAGGTAACGAATCGAATTTATATTTTTGGGGTAATTGATATATTCATTAAATATATGTACATATCCCAAAACAACGTGTTGCTTGCTTTGGGTTGGTTCAGGTAAATTGCTAAATCAATTTTAATTTTTCTGTTTTTTTGGTAGGCAATAATAAAATATCCAGTAAATAGCACCAAATCCTTTTTCATTGTATCCGCTGAATGGCAGCGCCGACAACAAAAACTGGCAATAAAAGAAAAAATTGGTTTTGTGCACAAACTAACATGGTATTTATTGACAAAGATTCAAAACCGCTGATAACCCAAAAAATGCGAAAAATTATTGAAAAATAGTTTTTAATTGTTTGGTTTCAGTTTTATATGGTAAAAACAAAAAGTTAATTAAAATAGAAATGTTTCCCAAATATTAACTTTGATAACAAAAATGTGTTTGCTGGCATAATTTAAAAAATTGTATCCCGGACTTAGCACTAATAGTTCGCACGCTATCACAATTTCTAAATACATGTAATATAATGCAAATATTGTGTTCAACATTTTCATGCGTTGATAGTTTAAAGAAAGAATAGATCAGTCAATACAGAACATCAAAAAAGATTTAAATTTCCGGAGTTAAGACATGTTGCCAGGTAGTGGCAAGAGAAGAGTACATCATAATTTTCCTGAAATCAGCTTTCAGCTTGGAAAAAAGACGACATTTTTTGAGCATCAATAAAAAATATAATAATAGTAAACCAATGACAGATAATAATGAGCATAGCTTAATGATTTACGGTTTTACAATCAAAATTAAGGAATTTTGTAAATTTTCAAGACCAATAGTTATAAGTTTTTAATATTTTGACAATAATATTAATCAGGCGTGCTCCGGTATTCACTTTTCGTTTTCGTTTTGGGAACAAACCTAGATTTTCGTTGTTAGGTGGTCCAGTTTTCACATTTTTGTTTGTCATCGTTTTTCTATCGGAACGTTTCACTTCTTACTGCTGACTTGTGTTTTGGTCAGAAACTTACATTAAAAAAAAATCAGTGGATGGAGCTATTAATTTTAGTGAGACCGTTTTTATATCAACGTTTGTTTGATTAAATTTGGCTTTGCTCTTGGTTGGTCCCCATTCAAACTTATACATATGAAAGGGCCTCCGCTTAGTACGTTTCCGCTTTTATCGAAAAACTGGATATTGCAACGAGGCAAAGAAAAACAAAAAATAAAAATACTGCGAAATAATGCCATCAACGACGCTGTTGGAAATGTACATACATACATATGCATTTATCAGTAATCGGCACACTTGCTTGTGTGCGTAGCAGCGACACAAAGGTTCTTACATTCTCAGTCTCTCTCTCTCTCTGCTCTCGCCTTATGGTAAGCTAAAGCTTATGAATATGCATGTATACTACTTATTATGAAGAAATCATGTAATTGAATTAAATTTGTTACATTTTTTGTTTTGATTAAAAAATTATTTTATTTTTATTTTAAAACCCTATTACGAACATGGCAACCATAAAATAAACAAAAAAAAAAACAATTTCTTTTGTTCCTTTTGGTTAGTGGGTCTTCCGGCTATTACGACGTATAATCGCCGGTCCCATGAAAGTCGCTATAATCAGTATTTATTAGCAAAATACCAGTTAATAGTTTAGTTTATTGTAAATTACAACAAGTTATCCCAATATTGTCAAAAGATTGTCTATTCGTATTGTTTATGAGAAATGTACATTCCACTATCTCAGATATCGATACCTTTTATTCTGTTAATTTATGACGACTTCCCTTTGTTTTCTACATACAGTGGATCACAGCTTATTTCAACCACCACCAACCGACAACTTTGAGTTAGTATACTGGCCAAACTAAAAGAGGTATTAACTTTATTTAAACGCAGGATTGTAGTTTAATGTTTTAACATACAAGATACTTTTTCATTTATCCTCTAATTTTTTGTTTACTATATAAAATTATTGAAAAACAAAAAAATGCCAAAAAAAAGTACCACAGCTTATTTCAACCAGCAACTTTGCTGCTGTGCAAAGATCAGTTTCCTAGGAAAATAACGGTTCTTTATTGATCTATTGCATTGTGTATAGTATTTTTAATGCTTAGAAGTTAGATTTTCGACATTTTAAGGTTTAGATCTCGAAATACACGCGTGTTTTACGAAATGGGTCCGTGAACCACAATTGAGAAGGAAAATGACGTCTTAACTCCTTTAAAGAATGGATTATCCCGTCCAAAAAATTATGAAATGATGCATCTGAGTGCTTAGACGGTGCAGAGCATCATTCACGGTATTTTTTCGCGAAAATATAGTGCATTAGAAGGGCAAAAATGTATGTATGTGAGAGCCTTCGTATTTCGAAAAATGTTCCCATTTTTATGTGTGTATATTTTAAGTATACCGAAAAAAAATACCATTAAAAATGACAAATTCTAAACTCTACAAATTTGATATTAACTTAGAAACTATTGTGAGATGCGATTTTGAACTGGAAATTTCTATGCAGATTTCAAAAGCTTTCGTATAAACAAACGTAATGAATTAAAACAAATATATTAATAAATATATGTATTTACCCCAATTATTTGAAAATTTAATTACCTTTCGGGAATTAGCGTTCCTATAGAATAGAATAGTTAGATATTACTGAACTACACCAAATCAAAGTGATGGACAAAGTCCATCTCATCTCTGTGGCACCTATGTTAAAATATCCCAAAGTTCGTTTTCCGTTAGAAAATTGGGTGAACTAGAATGTCATAATATGTTCAGAATATGCCTTAAGTTATTCGAGGAGGCCACCGAAATCTCTGAAGATTTTGACCTACGGTGCCACAGAACGTTGTTTTATTTTAATGTTTTTCCGGAAAACTTGAACGGCAAATAAAATATTTGACTTCTCTTCAGAAACAAAAGTTTATAATATATATATATATATATATATGTATGTACATAATTTGCTTTGCCACACAAATTTAAAAAAATGCGTACATATATTAAAAATGCATAATTGAAAAATTTCGTTATCTTTTATACGAAGTTTTCAACTTACATAATATTGGTAAAGTAATAGCAAATACAATGAAAAGCAATGAAATTTTTGGCGCTTTATGTAGTTTTTCAAAAATATTATGGACACTGCCAATATTGTTACATAATAACAAAAGGATATGATGGAGTAACTTGTTGTAATTTACAATAAACTAAACTATTAACTTATATTTTGCTAATAAATACTGATTATTTTGAATATATGTATGTATATATTTTCTTTTGTTAAATCAAGGAATAACACGAAATAAGCTTTTGTGACTTTGGGCAACTCATTTATTAGAGAAGTTTGTGCACGGTAACACCGAATGGTGAGTTGAAAGGGAAGTGCATAAAGATTTGGTATGAACAAAAGATATGAATTAAAACAATTGTATTGAAAAATATGTTTATCCCAATAATTTTCGATCTAGAGCAAATCAAAAATACGATTTGAAAATCGTTTCCATCTAAGATCTCATTTGGAATCTGGTTGGTTATGGTTTCTGATTGTCAGCATCACTTTGATCACTTTGGAGGAACTGCTATCGGACTAACAACTAATTAGCGGAGTATATTAAAATCATCTAAAAATTAGTAAAGTAGACAGATCAAATCTATTACTTAAATGATAGATAAACAAACACAGTCAAGTGCGCTCGACTGTCCTACCTATTTTAAATAAAAACAAAACACATACATGTATGTACTATGTACACATATCATGTAAGAGTCTAGTGCGAAAACGGTATAATAGCTCAGATGCATCACTGCCATGAATATTTTCAACCAAACCAATTAAGTCAGTGCTGCAGCACCTGGGTTTCACGCTTACATATGTACATATTGTATTAGAACAGACATTGGAGTATCGTCCCAGCTGTTGACGCTGATCGAGAATTGAAATTGTTCTTTATGACGGGGATATGTACAAATATGTACCTCTTTCTGTATGTACCACATATTCAACATATGTACATATGTATGTATACTATTACATATTTAACGCCCGGATCAGATGTTTTATGTTTTATTATTACAAAAGTACATATGGGTGTGTATACCTACATACATACATACATGTATGTACATATGTACATAAGTTTGTAAGAAGTCACTTAAGTCACTTAATTTCCATTCATTTGCACTCTCGGAAATGCTTAATTATGTGAATTAATACATTTTACATTTTAATACATTTATGACAGTGAACATCTGCATGCTTACATATTTTCATATGTTTCATACATACATACATACGTACATACATAGATTCATAGAGAACATTTTACAACAAGAAATACTTTCAGATTGACAAAATAACAAGTTATTTGTACAAATTTACACACAAGATAAACAGGTTCACACATGCATACATACATATGTACATATTCCATTGCATGTGTGATGCATATATGTATGAACACATGTCATCTCTTTTTTTTAATTTAGATTGGCACGAATAGTTGATTAAATAGTTAGTAGAAAAGAAGCGATTACGAACACACCAACATAACCTTAGCCCTAGAAAAAAATGCACCAAAACAATCTGTGGTATATGTATGTATGTATGTACACACATACTTATTTATTTATATCATGTAGATTGAGCGCATGACAAAGAGAGTGACAGAGAGAGAGAGAGAACCCAGAGAGAATAAGCTCGTCAGCATGTGCTTGCTTGCTATTTTGTTGCTAATTTTCATACAAACAGTGCTTATGGTTAAAAATATCACGCATGGCTGTATTTCATAATGTAAAGGCAAAATTTATTTAAAAAAAAAAACAGTATAAAACTTAAGTTTGCATATGTACGTATCTAAATTTTTATTCTGTATTTATACATACATATAAGTATGTACATACATATGTAAGTGCATAACATGTGCTGATCATCTTGCTTGTATCATGATCTTGCACTTTTATCATGTACATATGAGCTTACGTACATATACATAATGTATTTTTGTAATGCTTACTCTTTGGCTATAAACTTTACCGCCCACTAATCGTTTTGTTTATTATATGTACATATGTATGTATTTGTACATACAAATATTCCCGTCAAACAATCATAGATGATTGTCAATTTAAACACTGTTAATGTGTTGCTAATCCGATAAAAAATATGAAATACATGAATATGTGAATATGTGAATAAATACATACATATGTATGTATGTACATACATATGTATGTTAAGTGTATGTACATACATATGTATGTATATATTTGACTTGGACATATTGGCAATATGGAATTAAATTAGTTTAAAACATGAGAATTTACATATGTATGTACATATATAAACATTATGCAATTGAATGTAAGCGTTTGAGTTTAAAATTATAAAAAAATAAAAACGGCGAAGAGCATTCTTCTTACTGATTTCTGTCTATTTCTTAAAAAAAAGCTAAATTCACTTACTCATTTTGATAGGTTTTTATATTTTTTATTCTTTTATATAGTCAATATTAAAAAAAAAGTATTTGATCTAAAGGACAAAATTATTATATTCATAGGGACGTTTATGGTTTATGTTTTTCTAACTACATTTCAGAAAGTTCACGCAATATTTTTGAATTAATAAATGGCAAACGTCACTACGATTCTTCGGAATATTGGTTATCGAACTAAAAAATATAATTTTGAAATAGTTTTCTTCTAATTGAAATTTAATATTGTGATGTAGACAATATTCTTTCATCAAAATGGCTTCAAGTCAAGATATGTTACAAATAAAAAGATTAAGAATATGAACATAGTGTATAATTAGGTATATATAAGGCAGCCAAATGTGGCTAATACTTTCTAAAACAATAATTTTAAATCATACTAAAATAGGGAAGGTAATATTATGAAGTACAGTAAGTATAATTTGTTGCGTAACAATAACAATGTGGCATTGTAACTTTCTCAATTGTTTTTTACTGTGTAAACGGATAATATAAATATGTACATACAAATAAAAAATAAATTAAATGTATTATTTTGATCGTGGTTAGTGGCTGTTTTCTTGGAAATGTTTATATACGAAAATAATTTGTGTATATATTACATTATATACTTTATAGGTTGGTAAACGCGATTTTGAATTAAGATTTTTTATCAATGTCCGGTGAGTTTTTATATATCACATATCATTTTGACTTACAAGTTGCAAAGATATTTAAGGGTAGGGTACATCGTAGTCGACCATTATGAATGAGAGTTTGTACTTTCATTTGCTTGTGTTACGGCCGCATCATCGCAAAAAGCTTTCAATAGCTGTCTGCTTCATTCGAACACTCGTATCTTTCTATTCTTGTTTTTTTTGATTGTGTGCGTGTTGACTGAGAGGCATTGTTGAATGTGTGCGTGTTGCGCAGAGAGCACCGAAGTAACAGAAGGCCTTATCGACTCGATGACTTCGATGCCTCCACAACATTTTGTGGCTCAGTTGACGATCTTCCCTAGAGAGCGCAATACACGGCACGCAACGAAAATTGTGTACCGAATTTCAAGAACGCAATCCAAGAGTAGCTTTTTTGTGTTTTGTTTGTGTGATAGTTTATGTAAAGCTGAAAATACAAAGTGAAAAAAAAACAAACAAACACTTATAGTATTATGCCAAGTGATATAAATAATTTTTTCGAATATAATTAAAAACATTAAAGCTTTTAAACCTATACATACAAACAATCTCAAAAAGCACTAATATGTCGAAGAATAACGGAAAAGGCGATAAATGTGAGAACGATTTTCCTCAACCGGCCCGAAAACAGACTTTTTCCGAGATGATTTATGATCCCCGGGATGGTTCCTTTTTTGGCCGTACTGGAAAGAGCTGGGGTAAGATAAAAAAAATTGTTTAGATACCCAGAAAAACGTCATTTACGGATTTTTTCTGACCAAACAAACAAACAGAATTCGAGGTTTCTCTTTATCACATTCTCTCACTTCCAACTTGAAGTCTCTTTAAGTCTAATCGTAGGAGTGTGTAGCAGTATATATTACATATTATAATGTTCATATTATGTACATAGAAGAAACAGCAATAGTCGGCAAGAAAATGTACATATGAGAATATACTTAAATGCATACAGGCATTTCCAAAAATATAATTAAAAAATAATAAGAAATATTTTAATTTTACGAAATTAATGAGAAATATTATAATAATAAATATATATTTGTTTTTGTTGTAAAATATTTTGATTCTCGCTTTTATTCGTAATATTTTATCAAAATCTTTGCAATTTTATTTTTAAAATATTTATACCAACAAGCTTCAACAAAATTTAAACAGAGATAAGGCAAGCATCGACTATCGGTACATTTTTTTCATAAGCCCTTTGTAAATTTGGGCACGTTTGGGTTGTCACCTTACAAATATAAATATAAATTTTAAAATAAATAAAACAATAACAATACTTTATAACAATGTGAACTAATATAATAATATATAAGACTGAATTATTTTATTATGATTTAAATGTATTGTCAGAGTAATTATTTACTGATGATTTCACTGATTTTCACATTTTTCACGATTCAAGATTTCAGGAGCTCCGTTTTTTGTCTTAATATCTCGAAAGCGACAAGGCTTGTCTTTTATTTAGAAAAAATTCTTATACAATGCATTTATCATGTAAAACATGTAAGAAAGCTACAGTCGAGTGTCCTCGTCTGTGAAATATCCGTTACCCATTGAGAATAAAAGCAAAACAATGCGGTATTCATTTTAAAATATACCAAATCATTATAATAATAAATATACATTTATTTATATATTCAAAACATACCATTGAGTGCAAAATATACCAGATTGTCAGCCAAAGTATTCAATAGTATTTCTTCAATAACTTCCACAATTTTTATCTATCACAAATTTTTAGAAATCCCTAATACTATAGTTATTATTGTATGTTTAAAAAATCATTGCTCTAGCTTAAAAATTACGCTTATTATTAGATTTTTGTCTATTTGCTGGGCGGAAGTGGGCGTGGTACAAATCTAAAACAAACTTGATCTGCGTGCAAACATAACAAATGCTGTCGAAAAAGTATAGCTCTATCTCTTATAGTCTCTGAAATTCTGACAGACTTACATGGCTATATCGTCTCGGCTGTTGCTGTTATAGGGTCGGAGATGCCTCCTTCTGCTGGTTACATACATTTGCAGTAGGCAGAAAGTTCTTATAGCCTTCTACCCTATGCGTAACGGAAAATGTGCTTTTATGACATAGTTTTTTCAGTTTAAAGATGCCACGATAGTGAGTGATCCTGGAAATGCTTATATGTACATATGTATGTATATGCATACATACGTGTGCATGTATGCATGAAATTGTTTGATGTAGGTTGCAATGATGCAACGGAAAATGGTGTACACGAAAATCTGTAATTAAATGTTATTGAATTTAAATGTAATATAAATTCAAAGGCGTTTCTCCTTTTTCATTCCTTGTTTTGAGACAGTCGATAAATAAGATTCTAATTTGTGCTAATCAGTAGACTATAAATACTTGAATAAAATCATATAAAAAAATTTGACTTAATGGTAATTCTGAAAACGATTGTTTTGTACAAAGTCAGGTGCATCGTTACATCGATTCCCAAGAAATGTTTAGAGGGTCTCTTACTATAAAGTAAACTCTATTATAGTACACTACTAAATAGTAATGAGTATGGATATATAAGTAAATGTAAGATATTCAGACGACAACATGTGCGACTACGTTCTTTTTGTTCGTGCTCACAGTTGTTAGATAAACTTAAAGCGTGAACTACCTTCTGAATTAAATAAATTGATTTAGTCTATTACATAAAGTAATGGATTCTATATAGGGGTATATTACCACAAAATAACCTTTTACAAACTTGCTTTTGCGTCGTTTCCAAGACCAAAATGCATTTGAAGTGTTTACAAATTTACATCAAATTAAATGTAAATTGTTTAGAAATAAATACGTTTCAACAATTTTTGACTTGGTAGACCTATTTAAGTGCCTACATTTAACTGTTAAGTAAAATAATAACATTCGTTTTAGTCACATTGATTTGGTGATATTGTGACTCTTTAAGAGTAAAATGGTCAGTTGTTATTATATGTATATAGTTATATTATTTTATCTAGTTACATTATTTTATCATCCTTACTATTATTTCATAACTCAGACCAAATGTGATGTTTACAATTGTACATTTTAGAGCACACATAGCAAAATCACGAAAATAGCTAACTTGCATTCAATCACGTATGTGTGAATAAAACAATAAAATTGCACATTCTCGGCTTTGAGATACCCCTACCAATTTGGAGCAAATATATTTAAAATGCATACTTACATATGTACATATGTATGTATGTATGTTATGCATTTTCTGGTTGCATACTTAATTATGTTATGTATTTTCTGGTGTAAGTGTTAAGGAATACAATTCGCATCATTCAAACGATTGTTTGGTGGTGCAAAAGTAAACAAAGTTAAGCAGAAAAATTAATATATGTAGAAGGTAGAACAAATCAACCGAAAATGAACAATTTAATAAATAATGCGGGCCTGTGTGTATTCGAAAAGCATAAGTTTGTATATATTTAATTTATTATTTAATGTGGCCAATGTTATCGTCTTGGCGACCTTCAATAAACAATTTCTCATGCCCTCCATCAGAATTCCTCTATTTTGAGCTTTATTTGTTTTTTCTTATTTTTTAAAAGTTGCAAAGCAATTTGAAACAATTTTAAAGCGCCACTTTGTAAGTGCAATACTCATGATTACTTTCGATATCGCACTTTTTCGATAAATACACCAAAATATTAGTCAAAATACGGTCACCTTTTCATATCCATTACCGAATCATTAATGATGCGTTTTCATTAGCCGCATATGAAATGATGCTGCGAAAGGTTCCAATCTTCAGCAGATATAAGCTCTACCGAAAAGCATATTGATGTATTATCTGTAAAATTAAAATTAGGTAAAGCCTCGCTGGGTACCGGTAAAAAATGTAATTTTCAATTGAAAAATATTTGAATTTATTCAAATAGATATTAATATGTAATGGGATAAAATTAATACTAACAGATTGTAGATGCAGGCTGTTTTGATATCTTTTTCACTTTGCACATATGTAGATTTGATTTGCAATGTGTTATGTCATTCATAAAATGTGGTACTGTTCTGAAGATACGCGAACTTCTCATATATCTTGCTATTTTTAATGTTCTCTTTTATTCTTTTTGTTTTTTTTTTTCACACTGATTTCGATATTATTATCGTGTAGACAACCACATATGAAGTATCACCTAAAGATTTTTTTTATTTTTCGGATGAATTCACTGTGCCCAACTGCAATAAACTATCTTTTCAATTTATAAATGTGTGTTAAAAAAGTTTATGCTGAAGAAGCTTTCATAAATTCAAAATAAACTATCCAATACTAGCTGCACTTATGTCAAGAAATACTACAACATGTTTAACATAAACAGTTAGAAGAAATGTGACATATGTATTCAAAACTTCGAGTACATATTTGTAAATTATGTAGCTTAGAAACTAAAAGCAGCTCCACGAACAGAACTATTTTTCATAAATAATTCCATGAAAAATAAGGACGAATAAATAAAATATTTCGAAATTTTGTATAAAGTTTAATGATTGAGCTCATGAAATATGATTATTGATGTTATTTTAGTGATATGTTGAACAAATATGCGATATTTCCGACAAGCTATATTAAAACACAGATTATTTAAATAGTTAACCTTTCCGACATGGTGGCGAATTTTAATAACCCTTACGGGCATTTTGTGTCATGTCATGTCAACAGGCCCTAAGCCCATTGCTGCCACACCTGTTATTGCCCATATGGCAAATAAAACTAGGACTCATTACTACGCGTATAGGTTTATTTGTAAATATACATATGTATGTGTATTCCTATCACATATTCAATTGTCTAGTGGTTTTACTAACTTATTATTTATTCAAGGGGTCTCTTTTTGCAAACTACATTATTCGTACTAGATACACACCACTATAATATTGTTATTTCTAAAACGTAACATAGCAACAACACTATATGTATGACCGTAGATCATGTAGGTGGACAACAGACCTGAGTTCTAACATATGGGTAATTGTTGAGAACGGTACTATTTTAATAAAAAAATAGAACATAAACTGAAACAATTCTACAAATTAATAAAGGCTTTTGTTATAGCTCTGAACATCAGTACATATTATATTCTTAGAGTTAAGATTGCTTTTAGAAACTTTTTCTTTTTTACTAAAAAGTACATATATTCGATAATTTTGTTTGTATTTCGCACGAATTTATTCATTTTTGTAATTATCTTTACACGAAAAAAAAATCCAAAATCAACTACTTTTAAAGTTTTCCACGCCACATTTTCGTCAGACATTTTCGTAATATATATGTATGTAACATATGTATGTCGTTTCAACTATTATAATGTTTCGGATACGATTCAATTGTTAACATGTTTGCGAAATTGGAGAATGTGAAATAAGTTTAATCACAAAAGTGTCTAAACAAAATAAATAATGTATGAAAAGAAAATACGCTTTAATTTCCACTCATTTTGGACTGAAATACATTTTCAGCAAAGCAAACCGGAAAAGCTTTGAATTTCATTATATTATAAATACCGATTTGGCCTGCATTTCGTAATGTATCATTGTTGAAGTATTGTCGCACTCAACAAGCAAAATGCGGGTTGCAATAGGCACCTTTGTTATTCCATGTTACATTTAAAACCGGTTCGATCTGCTGATTGTCAGACTTTATTTCATTATGCATATTTATTGACCCTTGAAATCATTTGAGGTAACTAGTGCTATGGCTGCAACGAACAATGGAAGATGGTTATTGATTTGTTGAAATGTTTACATGAGACCTTCTACTTTTGTTTTGTGTTTAAAGCGCCTCTTATTTTCTTAAAAATGTATACCCGGTAAAACCAACATAGCACAATTGACTTATTAGCCAAGCTAGAAACATTTTTAATGTGTAACAATTAAGAAATATGTTTTTATATTACTTTGCAATAAATGTATGTGCATCTGATCGATTTTTTCGAATATGAACTTAACGGTTGCTCTGAATTAAATACGAAAACATAGCTTTTGTGACACCTAGTATGTTTACCAAGTCATAATTTCTAAAGATTTACACGGCATCCCGTATAATACGATTTTTGGCCATTTGTAAATGACAAACGGTGTATCAACCTTAGTGTTTACATTCCAAGTGAGGCAGTCACTTACGGGTGGTAAGACTTTATTACATTGGCGACGGTCGACGGTATACAACGCCTTAAAGGTCTTTGTGCAGAAGGCTAAATTGATGGACGCAGACACTCGCCCTTATTGACAACGCATAAATGTTTGTTTTCTCGTTTTCGTCTAATGAAAGGGAGATAGCTGATGTCATGAAATGCTAGTACTTACATACATATGTATATAGACATGTTATACTTCCTTAACTTAGGTACCGATGTGCTTGCAGCTCATGTAGTTTGACAAATAAGCAAAGAAGTTTCATTGCATTTAAATTTATCGCACAATCCAGTCTTAACTTCGTTCCTTTCTTCTCAAAATGTTCATTACATTTTAAAATCATTATTATTTATATAATATACATTTTAATTCATATTTATATTTGTGCATGCGAAAACCATTTGCCATTCTTATGATATCATGCTTTGACAATTAATCTAAAACAGTCGGAGTCTAGAATTTATCATATCTCTTCCTATCTATAGTTCTTGTTAAACATAATCAAATAGAGTATTAACTGGCAATACACATGTGAACATTAAATATTCTTTATAAGAGAGCTCCAAATTGGGGTTTCTTCGATAACACTTTTAATCTTGCACATTTATTTGCCATTAAATACAATGGTTATAAATACATAACCGGGCAAAATTTTATAGAGTTCTTCAATTTTACTTTGGATTTATGTTTCCTGAATGTGTTCCTTTGTTAAATGAATTATTATATATATTATAGGAAGCAATTCTTCTAGATTATCCGACACAATCTCATATCCATTATTCTCTTTGAGTTTCGATAATGGACTTTTTGTTTTTGGCAAATAAGTAAAGAATAATGATTATTTTGTTCTTATTTCTGATAGTTTTCGCATTTCTGGTGCAGTTTTCAAAAATATTGTCATGATTATTATCTTATAATTATAGTTAACAAAAAAGTGAAAGGAAAGAAGATCAGGGCCAATAGAAAAGTTCTTTGAGTCGCGAAATTTGAAGTAAGTAAAATTCAATGCCGCAATGCAATGCATAAATTCAATCAAGAGCGATTACGAATACCATCGGCCTGGATTTTCTTACTTTGACAGTCTGAAATTATCAATGGGTTGTAGTCGGAGTTAAATAGCTCCTGGCATTGTGCCCGATTGGAGCTTTGGGTTAGCTTCATTGTGCAAATAGTCAAATTCAATTCAAATAATTTACGGTAAGTGATTAACGATGACTGCACAGGCGTTTTCCGATACTAGGCATAACCTTTCAAAATCACTACCATTTTCCATATCGTTGAACATCTTTTGTAAATTTTTTTTTTAAATTAAGTAATCAAAAATGTCTATCTAATACGTTTTCTCACTAGGAAACCTATATACATATGTATGTAAATTGCTAGCGCCCAGACGATTTCGAAATACGCTGCAAACGGCATTGAATTCAATTCAGTTTCAGATCGACTGTGGAACGCTGAGCATGGATGTGATTTGTCGTACAGTCTTTTCTTTTGAATGCGTGGGTGTTTTTACATTTACCTGCTTGAGCATATTCATAAGCTAATACATGAGCTAATCCCATCGAAAGTCTCGTGTATTTTTTAAATCGATCTAAATTTTTTTTAACTTTTTGATCCTTTTTGCTTACTGATTTTTTATTACTTAAAATGTTGTATTTTGAACGTACACTTAGTCCTCCACAAAACTTACAATTGACATACGAAAAAGAAGATAAAGCACATCTACATTTAGTTAGTGTATTTATCGATTAAGGGAAACAACAGGCAATCATTTAATGTGTGAGCAATGTTGGGTGAGTGTGTGTGTTTATGTCCGAGTTCTTCTAATTGAAGACATATTAATGTCGGCAGCCACGTATTTGGGGTGTATAAACATATGTACATATGTATGTTTATATCGATATTTGTAACACACGCCACGGACGTCCACCTTGACCGGGGCCATATCGTGGAGAACCGGTCGTCTAACAGTTGCCGTAGGAATTGTCAGCGAGTAGACATTCATCATAGTAACAGCACTGAGCTACTGAACTTGAATAGCGCATGTTGTTTTGGTCATTGTCAAACTTTTTGCCGAATAGCCCATCCCGCAGAAATAACTTAGGCAATATTCTGTGTATTGTGTATTACAATGATGAAGTAATCAGTCGAAAACTTCCTTTAAAATTAATTGATGGCCGAAAACTAGGAGAGAAACGATATAGACAAAAAAAATTTATTGACCAAATTGATAACTTTTTACTGGAAACAGAAAGATAATTTCAGAATCAGTCCATTAAAATAATGCGAAACGCTACTAAGTCGGGTCAATTAATGAATACAGCATTAAATATAATATACATATGTAACACTTTTATATAAAAAATCGCGATCACTACCCATTTCTAAAATCAAAGCGGTGAGGTACACAAAATACAAAATCCGTATACTAAGTAAAAACAAAAAATAATATAGTAGATATACATTTAAGATATATTTAACATTTTGGAAACTGTGTTTCAAGCAGCTCAGACGGGTTTTGCAACGAAATCACGTTCTTTGCCTATTTCAATAACAATATTTTGCAATATTTTTTATTTAAAATTTTATATATATTATAGTTTTGCGACTTCACAATATTAATTAATGCTATTTCTCTTTACTAGAAAATTCCTCACACGTATTCTTTTTAATTTTTTTAATTAATCGTCATGATGCTTCTATTCACTTTGCCGATATGAGTACGGAATTATAGTTTGTCTATTCTTCCGCATATAAATGCATGCTAATTTGACATCTACATATGTACATTTCAAAATCGGAGTATCGATACGTTTAACAATTTTGTTGTGCTGGGAACTGCGGAACGAAATGTCGCCGCAAAAAAATGCTAACCAATTTCTTTCCACTGAATTCCATTATTTTTATTATACACTTTAAGCATTTAAGTAATTGAATTAAAGAAATTAATTTCTGTAATTTTTTTTTGTCATTCCAGGGGGGGGGGGGGGGGGGGTTTGTCAGAAATAAGTTGTTTTTAAAATAATAACATCCTTTATTGATCTTCTGGCGGTCTTAAATTAACGTCAATAAACCAAATATACAATTAACATATGTTTACTTTTCATGTCGGCGAGAAAAACTGGCTTAAGCATTTGTTTTCAAAACGAAAACCAAATGTGAATGTGAAAACTGGAGCCTCGTTGTAAGTTCTATCTTTGAGATCTATGTATGCAGTTTCACACCAACTGGCGGACATGACTAAATCTTCTCGGCTACTAGTGTTGATTGGATCTTGAAAAATATACCGACAAAAATGTTGGCCGATAATGTGACACTTCAAATTTTTTGAAATACATGGAGAAAAATCGAACTTTTGGTTAGTTTAAGTTTCACTACTAACTACATAATAGTACGTGGTTACTGGCTTTTCGGCTGATTTCGAAAATCGACGTCACACAGTATTGCTTCGGTTATTACATTCACATTTCGTTTTTGCTTATTTTCACATCCACTAGTTTCTTTAGATTTTCAAAACGAGTTTGTCATATCGAAATGACAAGCAAATGCCTTTTTCTATATCAAATCGTATCTTATTTGCAAAAGGACGAAAATAGTTAACTTATTGGTTTATTGGCGTTAATTTCAGACCGCCAGAAGATCAATTAAGCATGTAATTATTTTTAAAACATTTAAGTTCTGAACCCCACCTTGAATTCGCAAATAAAATTTTGCCGTCGATAATAACAATTTACGTTTTGGTGAGCGAGCGATAAATCTGTCACCATGAGATATCGAAAAAGTTTCTGTACTTTTGTTGGAATTAGAAAACTAAATAAAAATTTAAAACAACATTTAAATTCTGAACCCCACCTTGAATTCGCAAATAAAATTTTGCCGTCGATAATAACAATTTTCGTTTTGGTGAGCGAGCGATAAATCTGTCCCCATGAGTTATCGCAAAAGTTTCTGTACTTTTGTTGAAATTAGAAAACTAAATAAATTTGTTAAGTGTAATGGGTGGCATTAATTTATTTGAAGTTGTGAAAACATGTTTTTTTTATAAATTAATTTGTTTAAATTAATTACTTTATTGCTAAAAGTGCATAAAAAAGTATTTAAAATCAATGGAATCAAATCGGTTAAAAAGGTGGTCCCTTTTTTTGTGGAAAACAGCTGATTGCCGTTAAACTATTTTTTTTTTTTTAATATATGTAGTTATATTACTTTCAGGGGATAGTATTAATCAAGTATGTAGAATAAAATCTTTATGTCAGTTCTATCGAGGCAGGCAATTGAAAATACGAAATGTTTTTTTTTCGCGTTGATTACATTGGACAAAACCAGCTTTCAGCTGTTTCAGCAGTAAGCAATTCAAATAACAAAACGATGAACGAAAAGTAGTGAAATCCGGAGCACCTAAAAACGAAAAGGTACGCTTTGGTCCCAAAATGAAAACGAAAAGTAAAACCGGAGCACGCCTTACGGCGAAAGTCTCGAGAACGAAAATGATTTGCAGTGCTCGTACATTCCAGACGATGTCCGAAATTTTTTTTTCCCAAGGCAGCGTTAGGGCAATACGTAAATACATGCCATGTCAACCAGATAGTTTCGTTTTAATACATAATAGTTCAAATATAAAATTGGGAATATGCCAAGAAAAATGGTTCCAAAATGTAAGAGATCAAATTACATTTATTTAAACTGAACAAGCGTGTACTTCAAGTAATTTATTAAATTCTATTCTTCAGTGTCTCGCCAGTTCCAGGTTGCCGGGGTGAGCGTCGTTATCGGGACTCTATGAAGATTGTGCTGTGGAGGTGTTACTCTCCCAATGCGCTTGACTTGTGGCAATTAGAAGTTATAACGTTTTTTGCGCAGATGGCCGGAGAAATTATATTTTCAAGACTTTGCTTGCGTTAATCAAATATAAAACTAAAAACTCAAAGTATTAGGAATTACAGCTAAAGCTAAGCATGACCAGTGGAAAAGTAGAGGCAACGGTTCTTCCTATAAATCAGTTGATGCTCTCTCAGCAAAATATGTCCCAAATGCATTGCCACATACGATTGTTGCATTCGCGTGGATCCCTATATGACTTCGTCCTGCGAGAGTGCAAGGGTAGTTAGATGTTTACTAGCGAGTGACGCTTGTTAACTTGTATGTTTTTATACCCGCTACCCATAGGGTAGAAGGGTATTATAACTTTGTCCCGACAAGAAATGTATGTAACAGGTAGAAGGAGGCATCTCCGACCCTATAAAGTATATATATTCTTGATCAGCGTCAACAGCCGGGACGATCCAGCCATGTCCGTCTGTCTGTCTGTCCGTCCGTCCGAATGAACACCTAGATCTCAGAGTCTATAAGAGTATAGAGCTATACTTTTTCGACAGCATTTGTTATGTTTGCACGCAGATCAAGTTTGTTTCAAAATTTTTCCACGCCCCTTTCCGCCCCCGCAAATCAAAAAAATCGAATAACAAGCGTAATATTATAGCTAGAGCTTCGAATTTTGGTAAATACAATAATAACTATAGTATTCATTAGAGGTGGAGAACTATCGATAGTCTGCGCCATGATAGTGATTGATAGTTTCCATAAACTATCAACTATCGACGATATCATGGAAAATCTATCGTCGATAGCTGTCGATAGTGCAGTAAAAGAAAATAATTTAATTAGTTTTTAAAATAATACATATTTGTTTAAAGTATAAGATTATGAAATTGGTCCTCCAATCTTTATCTAAAAATAATAAATAATTATTATTCAAATAATATGAATTTTTTTAGGTTAGGTAGAAGTTAAGGTACTTCTATTTATATATTTATTTCAACTAATAATTTTGTACACCTATTTGAAATGATTTGTCCTGCTTTGCCGAAGACCCTCCCGACTCTACGGAGAGCGTGTCGATAGTGGCCAACCATCGATAGTCCCGATAGTGCCATCGATGATTCTCATCCTCTAGTATTTATGAGTCCTAAGAATTTGATTGCGATCAGATAAAAATTGTGGAAGGTATTAAAGAAATACTTTTGTATGGACAAAAACGCCTACTTACTAGGGGTCTTAGTTGCTTTGGCCAACAATCTGGTACATTGTGCCGTCTATGGTATATTTTGAATGTGGCACTATATTGATATACCAAATATACCATTCGGTATATTTTTGTATTTTGTAGTATTTTCGGTATATTTTTAAAATAATACCGCAATATTTTGCTTTTATTCAAAATGGGTAGCGGGTATCTCACAGTAAATTAATAATGATTTTGAGAAAAAAGAGCGAAATTAGACCTTGAACCTCGGACTGACATGTCAGCAATTGCTTTACTGGTCTGTACAGCATTTACGGTCATAGCATGAGTCGAAATTTAATTAGCTACTGGCAATTTACGGGTCTTCACATTTGAAATACGTTAGCTTGTTTAGTAATTTGTAACAACTTTGCTTTGCTCGGGTTAACTCCTAATCCTGTGGATATTTTATACCCGCCTCCCGTAAGGTGTCGTAACTTTCTGCTTGCAGGAAATGTATTTAACAGGGAGAAGGAGGCATATACGGCCGATAAAAAAAATATGATCATGACCAGCGTAAACTGCTGAGACGATAGAGATATAATGTTTTTTTGACATCACTTGTTTATATTTGAATGTAGATCAAGTTTCTTTTGAATTTTTGACCCGCACACTTCGGCTCTCGCAATTCGAAAAAAAAATCACGTCAGACCGAAATTGCCATTCGCATACCATTCATACATAGATGCATACATACAACCGTAAGCACAGCAGTGAATACCTCCGTATTTTAATGTAATTATTAATTCATTACTTCAGAGCATATTCAAAAAAATAAACTTTTGAGTAATTACATTGTCTTTTATCAATTTGCAGGCCAACTTTTTTTATTTTATGTCATCTTTTATATTATACTTGCAATTCTATTTGCAATTTGCATGCAGGGCTTGCTAGCCTCAGTTGATGATTATAAGCCAAAATGGCAACTTGAAGAGTCTTTGATAGGCACAAATCCCGGCTTAGGATTCCGTCCACTTAGTGAACAGACCGAACGAGGTTCAGTTATTGAGTTTGACAATAAGAAGCCCGCTGAGATTGAGTACTGGACTGGCTTGCTTGATGATTTTCTTAAAGGTAAGTTTCCGAGACTATCGAGCATTTTGTGAAATTTTTCTAAACACTATACCGAATGTCCTAGAAGAATTATCCACCAAAATAAATATAATATTAAAGAATATTACATTCGCATATACGTTTGTACATTCGCAGATTATAAGCAAACTGAAGGACGCAAGATGAAGCACTGCGACTACAATCAAAGCCGTAACCCTAACGACGTATGTGTTGTCGATGAAAATCAATTTGGACCATGTTCCTCTGCAAATGGCTATGGTTATAGGGTAGGAAAGCCCTGCATATTCCTTAAATTGAACAAGATTTATGGCTGGGTTCCCGAAATCTATGATACACCCGCACTTAATATGCCGGACGATCTTCAACATCTTTTTAACCAAACTAGTGAGGTTGAAGTAAGTTAAATACACATTATAATAATTAAAATGACTAAATAAACTAATTTATTTACCAAATTTGTAATTGCAGCGTCAGAAAATTTGGATATCCTGCAATGGCCACTACGGCAAGGATAAGGAGCAATTCCAGAATATAAGTTATTATCCAAGTCAGGGTATTCCAACATATTATTATCCGTATTTGAATCAACCTGGCTACTTAAGTCCCATTGTTGCTGTACAATTCAATAGTCCACCCATCGGCTCAATGTTGGATGTAGAGTGTCGCGCTTGGGCTAAAAATATCATTTATAGTGGAAGTATACGTGATCGCATGGGATCGGTAACTTTTCAATTTTTAATGGATTAGGATACCAACAATAAAACCATCATGTGATCGCAGCAAACAACGCAAGCCTTATGAGATCTGAATCCTTACCATCGATTAATAAATCAAATTCTTTATCTAAATACTTAAATAAAGTTTCAAGATTAAAATATGTCGTGTATATTTACATAAAAAGAATGTTACAAATGTCAATAGTTATACAAATCTGCCGATAAATAAAATGTGAAGTTATAATGTCGTCACCTCTACGATCATTCTAGTAAAACTATCATAAACACGATTCTAAACTTATCCATGCTCTTTTCATCTATATATTTTTAATTTTGGTTTAAACATTAAACAAAGCATCTCCCCGGTATGTTTCTTAAAGAATCTAAAAGTTTAATTAAATTACAAATAATTCAAAAAGTATCAATGGTGGTTCTTCTAAATATTTTGGGAAACGGTCTAAATAACATGATTGTCTAACTTAAATGATAACGAGAGCTACGTATAATTTGTATTGTATTAGTTAGAGTTTTCTGTTTACCAATGATATTAGTTATCAGTATTTTATGTATAATTATCATATACTTTAATTCTTTTAAAATGTGAATATTAAAGAAACCAAATAAAACGAATTGATGTACATAATGTACACCATTTAAAAATGATAATGAAGTACTTATATAAATAATCTTTAATAATATTAACAATTATGAAATTTCTTTATATTTTGTTTGTACTTTTTTAATAATAATTTAATAAATATTATACTAACTAACAATTGATAAGAACTTGAAATATTGCTTATTATACAAAGCTTAGGGACCGCAAATAATAATTCAAGCTGAAGTAAATTAAAGCCCAAGATAAATTTTAGGACGAGAAGAAAAAACCATTGATTTATTTTTTATATATATATATATATATATAGAAATATATATTTTTTGATAGAGTTGGTTTGTAGCTTGTATATTGTCTATATTGTTAACTTCATAAAATTTCTAACATCAAAGTAGTCATGGTTATATTGTTTATGTGTTTGTTTCGACAAGTTGCAGTGTGAAACTTTTTATCGAAGCTTTCCTGTAAGCCTTACATATATAAATAAAACAAGTAAGAAAGCTACAGTCAAGTGTGCTCGACTGTGAGATATCCGCTAGCTAGTGTGAATATATAAGCAAAACAGCGCGATACTCATTTCAAAAAATATTAAATTAATATACCCCAAAAATACTTACAATATATCACGAGATATATTTGGTATATTGATATATAGTAGGTAGGCAGGCTTTCCCTACAAGGGACGGAGGGTATCTTCTTCTCAGAAGTCACACAGTATCGATGCATTTTTGGAAAAATCCAGCAACAACCTGCTGGTAGCTCGAAGCTACAACGAAATAAAGATCGCTTAGACACGGCGAATCGAGGTATTTCAACCGGAGTTGGGATAACTCTGGACATACATAGACGAGATGCTCCAGTGTTTTGTAATGCCTATTTTTACCGCATGAGCAGCCGACAATTTAAACCATTTAAAATGCCGAGTAGCCTGCAGTCTTTTCTTGAAAGCTTCATAACGTATATGGTCAAATTATTTTTATTGAAACCTTGCAGCTTTGCATAAGTTTGTAGTTCGCCAACTCCCATCTCACTTAAGCCTGGAGCGTACTTCAATTTATCTGCTTAGATGGTATCTGTAAATGGTATCTGCAATCGTTTGCAAGAGAATTTGGATAACCAGTACGTATTGCGATGGCTTCTGAATGGTTTAGCCATGAAAACCCTGTTGTGGTGAAGTGAGACCTATGAATGTGGATTCCTCATCCTTATTGGCTAACTTTAATGTTTAGAATAAAATCTATCTATATAACTTTAGCTTATAGTTTAGAATGAAATCTATTGTTAAGGGAGCAGACCATATCCACCAATCTCCGCAGCTCTTTCAGTAAGGGTGCAGTCCATGGCAAGCAAGCGCATGAGAGTCCCTGAGAGCACCTGACTTCACAACATCTCAACTGGTATGGTTGAAATTTCAGTCACCAAACTGGAGAGTTCCTGACTAAGCAAAGTTTGACGTGGTTTACAGATTACAGGTTCCGACCGTGCCGAAGGTAAATTTCTTGTTCCCTATAGTCGAGCGAGCACTTCAGTTGCTTAAGCACGTGATCATTCAAATCAATAAAGAGGTTGAGGATTTGCTTTACAAGCGCAACTGTAATACGGCGTGGGGCTTAGTAATTGTGTACCTTCATCTCAAAAAACGACATTCAACGGCCAAAGATGAACACACATTGAAGTTAAGGAAGGTAGACGCAGATCTCGATCTGGAGACCTTGACCGCTATCACCCTCTAGCTCTTATTGAGCTTGCAAACTTTAAAACGCGCGGGGTTCCTTCTTAAGCTAGAGGCCGTTTACGTGGCTTTGTCTCACGAATCATTGATAACGTAAGGCAACACGGTCGCCGGGCTGAAGAATTCTAACTACAATCCCATTTTCCCGACAATAGTAATAGGATCGAGATTTGCCATCCTTATAAGAACTGTCATCCTTATAATTTTAGCACATGTTGCTGTAAAGCTGTGAAGGATGTATGCTGCTAGCATCCTGCTATATGGCCGACGACAAACCCGCTTTGCCAATGAAGATGAGGTAACCACTTACACTAATGTGCTACTCTCACGTCTAGTAATGTCCACAATTTTACATTAACTAGAATGAAGAGTATTTAACAGACAGTTTGCTCTGAACAGTTCAGTTAAAAATTCAATTTAACAGAGCTTCCACGGCTGTGGAAGTTCTTCTCCGGTTCTCTTCATGTTGTTGCAATACTCCGGCCAAACCAATGACACTGTCATCTGTATGATAACTAGCGATTACTGGGTTCGATATCAGGCATCTCTTCAACTCGTCAAATACATCTTGTTGTGCTGGCTTGCACATGAATTCCTGTTCCTTGCGCAATAGAAAACGCAATGGCTCTGAGATGATAGCAAATACAGCTTCGAATTTGCGAAAATAACCAGTGAGTCCCAGAAACTTTCTCACATCGGTTACATTGGTGGGCTTCGGAAACATTCTAATGGCATTCGTCTTAATATCCGTCTGCGTGTATTTGGTGAAGAAGGAATGTGATTGACTGCTTGTAGTTCACATTTATCCATATTTAAAGTCAATCCACACTCATGCAAAACTTTAAGGACTCGCTCTAGCTTCTCATACATTTCGCTAAAAGTATGGCTACCAATAAGGATGTCATCCATGTAGTGTATCATATCGCCTTTGTACACTCTCCTCTGTAATTCTGTTATAAGTCGATTAAAAACAGCAGGTGCGTTTTTCAATCAAAATGGAAGTCGCTTGAATTCATATAATCCATCGGGGGTGATAAATGATTGGAATTTCCTACTCTCTGGTGCTATTTCAATCTGGTAATAGCCACGTTAATGTCCAGGGATGAAAAGTATTTATATCGTTTTGCCTCCTGCAGTCGCTCCTCAATGTTCGGTACTGGGAACTTTTCCTTCTCGATCAACTTGTTCAGACGTCTGTAATCGACACACATTCGATCACTACCATTCGGATTTCTGATGAGCACTATCGGGCTGTCGTACTCTGATGTGGATAACGTTATAATATCCTGCTCCAACAACTCGTCGATTATTTTGCGAACAACTTCCTTCTTTGGCTCGTAAACTCGATAACGCACTTGAGAAACTGTCTGACCGCTCCTAACAATTATATGGGTTTGGACTAAATTTGTTTTTCCTATGGGTTCAATCCTATAGAGAAAACATTGGGGAATCTTTCCAGCAAATTACGTATTTGGCCTCTTTCCTGATCATTCTGAAAATTGACCAAAAGTTTGTCTATAGCATTGTCGATTGGAATTAACTGCTGATGAACTCCTTTAACTTTTGTGACATATGGCTGAAAACTTAGCGTGAGATAAGCGCTAATGATAACATCTTGACCCAAGCGAAATTCCTCCTGTAACAGGTCGTCGTCTGCTACATATACTTTGGCTGTGACCACTTTTCCTTCGATGTCCATATCCACAGTGATCGCTTCTGTGGGGATACATGAAACCCCGCAAATGACTCTTATTTGCATTTGCGTTGATTTTTCTGGCAACAGATTGGCGCGCGATACTAGACTGGCTACCTGTATCAATGAAGGCGCTATACTCGTGTGAATTTATAAAGATCCTGTAACAGGTCGTCGTTTGCTACATATACTTTGGCTGTGACCACTTTTCCTTCGATGTCCATATCCACAGTGATCGCTTTTGTGAGGATACATGAAACCCCGCAAATGCCTCTTATTTGCATTTGCGTTGATTTTTCTGGCGCGTGATACTAGACTGGCTACCTGTTTCAATGAAGACGCTATACTCGTGTGAATTTATAAAGATTTTTCTGATGAAAAGTTTGTCATGGTTGGTGGCGGATTGACAAGCTCCATTTGGCTCATGAAATTTGTTGCATTTATTACAGCGCAGCTTTTTCTTTTCCTTTGAGCACGAATTAGCAAAGTGTCCCAACTGTCCGCAGTTGTAACACTTCAGGATTTCCCTTGACGTTGATGACTTTACATCGCTGTCCTGCTTTTGCGCGAAGTTGCTGCCTTTTAGTAAGAATTCTTTTTTATTTGTGCTCGGTCGACCTCTATTTTCAAAATAAGATTCAGCTGCATCACGAAGTTGCTTCATTGACGAGAAGTGAATCGCTGCAATACTGTTTTGCAGTTCTCGGTGCTGTAGTCCTGATCTCACGTATCTTATAATAGCGGCTTCGCTTAGCTGGTACCGCACTCCAAGGGCGGACATCCTGAAACAGTACTCCTTGACCGTCTCCTTTGATCGTCTGGTTGCATTTGCCATATTAAAATGCACTTCTGCTTCGTCTGGATTTGCTCCGAACTCATCCAGTATAGCTTCAGCAAAACTATTCCATGTCGTGTGAAGAATAGGTGAGGAATCGAGCCACGTCTTGGCTGGTCCCGTTAGTATTGTGTATATTGCGAGCAATACAAATTTCTCGTCCCATTGATAAGCATCAACCACTTTGTTGACTTGATCAATGAACTGGTTTACGGAAATGGCGTTCTCATCACGATCGAACTCCGGCAATGTGTTGCAATTTCTTTCACTGATACTTGCCTTATGACCTGTCCAATATGTCTGTTATCATTGTTGATATTTTCGGGTTCCACCTCAATGATCTGATGCTGTTGATTGTTTGCCATTGATGCTTCTGCATTTCGCCTTTGCATTGCGAGTAGCTGACCCATCGTATGCTTCAATGCTTTCATTATACCCGCTACCCATTGGGTAGAAGGGTATTATAACTTTGTGTCGACAGGAAATGTATGTAACAGGTAGAAGGAGGCATCTCCGACCCTATAAAGTATATATATTCTTGATCAGCGTCAACAGCCGAGACGATCTAGCCATGTCCGTCTGTCCGTCTGTGTGTCTGTCCGTCCGTCCGTATGAACACCTAGATCTCAGAGACTACGATAGATAGAGCTATAATTTTTTTTCGACAGCATTTGTTATGTTTGAACGCAGATCAAGTTTGTTTCAAATTTTTGCCACGCCCACTTCCGGCTCCGCAAATCAAAAAAATCGAATAACAAGCGTAATTTTAAAGCTAGAGTTGCGAATTTTGGTATATGTAATTATAACTATGATTCTTGAAAATTTGGTTGCGATCAGATAAAAATTGTGGAAGTTATTAAAGAAATACTTTTGTATTGGCAAAAACGCCTACTTACTAGGGGTCTTAGTTGCTTTGGCTGACAATCTGGTATATTGAGCCGTCTATGGTATATTCTGAATGCGGTACTATATCGATACACCACATATACCATTTGGTATATTTTTAGAATTTTTGTAGTATATTTGGTATATTTTGAGAATAATACCACAAAATATATTGCTTTTATTCAAAATGGGTAGCGGGTATCCCACATTCGAGTACACTCGACTGTAGCTTTCTTACTTGTTTCTTAATTCGATCGTCTCTCTGTTGGCGTTGATTGCGAATTTCATCACAACTGAATTAATATGCCTTCGAGTGATAACTGTTTGTAGGCTTATTAAGATAATTGAGTGGATATGTTTTAACAGTTTAAATTATAATATTCTCCTGTAACGTGCTTCTTGCTCGAGTGCGTGCTTCATAATACTCGTGGTTGAATAAATTAGTGCGAACTCTTTATCGAATATGGTAGATTGTGAGATACTCACTACCCATTTTAAATAAAAAAAAGCGGTATTTTCCGTTAAATATACCAAACTAGTAAACTAAAAATGGTCAAAATACATCAAAGACTGTAGTTGGTATATTAAAATAGTGTTACATTCAAAATATACCATAATGTGCTATATGGTCTGCCAAAGTATGCTATGACCCGATTGGAGTAGTCGATTTTTGCATTGCAAAAGTATTTCTTAAATAACTTCTACAGGTTTATAATTATCTCTACTCTATGGATAGCAGGTGTAACAAACAATAAGCTCTATTGTATTTCTTCTGCCAATCCAATACATTGGTTTGCAGATACTAAAAAACTACCAAACTGATAAGCGTGAAATCTTTATCTAAGCTAAGACATATGAAGAAAAAGTTATATAATTCGCAAGTTACACAAATGTTAGGCTGACTATTTTTTTTTTTATCAACTTTTATGTAAAATGCAAAAAATTCATGGCCATACCACTGAAATGAAATTATTCAAAGAAACAGATGAACTCACATTCTTCTTGCAACTTTTATTGCAATATTTATTTGATTTTAAATTTTCTATGCAGTTCTGCGACTTACAAGTTTTATCTAATGCTATTTCTCTTCACGAGAATATGCATCAAGAGCTTTCTAGTCATTTGTTTTTAAATTTATTATATTTTTGCATGTGATCGCTTTGCTGATATCAGTCAGCAAAAATAGGTTATCTTTTTTCGTCAGTAGAACAGCCAAATTGATATCAACATACTTTTCAGCTTCAAAGTATCGGTACTCTTATTGTACCCGCTACCCATAGGGTAGAAGGGTATTATAACTTTGTGCCGGCAGGAAATGTACATATGTAACAGGTAGAACGAGGCATCTCCGACCCTATAAAGTATTTATATTCTTGATCAGCGTCAACAGCCGAGACGATCTAGCCATATCCGTCTGTCCGTCTGTGTGTCTGTCCGTATGAAACACTGGATCTCAGATACTATAAGAGATAGAGCTATAATTTTGTTGTTTGCACGCAGATCAAGTTTGTTTCAAATTTTTGCCACGCCCACTTCCGACCCCGCAAATCAAAAAAATCGAATAACAAGCGTAATTTTAAATCTAGAGTTTTGGTACATACAATAATTACTATAGTAGTTATGATTCCTGAAAATTTGGTTGCGATCAGATAAAAATTGTCAAAGTTATTAAAGAAATACTTTTGTATGGGCAAAAACGCCTAATTACAAGGGGTCTTAGTTGCTTTGGCTGACAATCTGGTATATTGTGCCGTCAATGGTATATTTTGAATGCGGTACTATATCAACATACCAAATATACCATTTGGTATATTTTTAGTATTTTTGCAGTATATTCGGTACATTTTGTGAATAACACCGCAATATTTTACTTTTATTCAAAATGAGTAGCGGGTAACTCACAGTAGAGCACACTCGACTGTAGCTTTCTTATAGCCTATTTCCACTGCACCAAAAAAACGCGGTTTTTTCCGTTCAGGTTGAATGGTACGTTCGCTCAATGTAAAAACCCATAAGAAAAAAAAGTCGTTTCGAAACGTAAAAAAATTGAGTGCAGTGGAAAAAGGCTATAATAGCCTTGTTTAATTTAAGATTAAATATCACGTCAAATTGCCAATATAAAAATGTTTTTATTTGATATTTTTGTATCGATATGTGACGCTAAAGTGGCTGAGCTAACTTTACGCACATTGAAAGTGCTGCTATTGTTTGTGTCCCGATAAACATGTCAGTCGAATGAGCTGTGTCGCCACGGAGTAGAATTAAGACGGAATTATTTTAAGTTATTGTTTTAACAGGATGCATTATTTATTATTATTTATTAAATGGCCCATTTTTGGTTTATTTATAAATATTTTTTTTTTGCACTCGTAAGCAGCTGTTCGAATGATGTGACTTTGATATAAGAACTTCCATCATATAATCGCATCATTAAATCATATGCGTTTGATCTAAATATAATATAAAAGTTTCTAAAAGCGCAGTCAAAACTGTCGTCTTGTCGTCGACAATATTTCGGAATTTTTATCTAAATCAGTACGATATTAATGGCAATTATTCCTTTTTTTAACTTGTTGAAATTATTAAATAATGAATAGATTATATATGAGTATATACTTTATAATCGTCCTAGAGAAATATTTTATATCGTTTGCGTTGCTTTTTTTTACTTCAATATTATTCTTCTGCTTGCCTGAGTTGCTTTGCCCTTGCACAACTAAACAGCTGTTCGTATAATTCGATAGTGGTGTAAACACTAAAATAACATAATCGAATCTTTCCAGCAGATGTCGTTGGTGTAATCAGGAAACTGAAGTCAAAAGGTAAAGTACATATGTGAAAAAGTGGCTAGTGAAGGGAAATGCATTACATTTGGATTAGAAATTAAATCTCTGACGAAATTTCGCGGTGGAAGAATGTGCAACTTTTCTTTTGTAAATAAATAATGAATATCAGTTTAGAAGTGGGCACATCTTAAACGAATGTCTATGCTGCAGGCTTTCACAAAAACAAATGTTCGCTTTGTGGATAGACTTGAGCACCCTTGCTCTGCATTAGTCGATTACTTGTCAACAAGTAAAAAGAACAAATACGCATTGTACATACATATGTATGCCTTATGTAGACGCAGAGTTTGTTTTTTTTGCAAGAAGACACTCAAGAAGGGATTGTCTGAAAAAAAAAACTCGCCCATATTGTTAGTATATTATAAGCATATATATTAGGATATAATGTACATTTTAAATTAGCCAGATTCTGTTGTAAAGCATTGCAATTCGGCTGAATACTGTTAAATTTATATGTATGTTGTATACACTTCAATCGAATAGCAAGATTCTGCGCCTGAAATCTACAATTTATATTAATATTTGTTATCTTACAGCATTTTCGGAATAACTGACAAAAGTATTAGTTAAGTAGTATCCTGTTCTGCGCTCAATATGGAACAAGTGATAGATGTCGGTTGCGTTAAGGAGGAGCAATGTGAGGTAATGTGCAATATGATAAGAGCACAGGATTGGCAATTGGCGATGAGACACAGGGACTTAGGACTTGTCAAGATTGAACAGGAAATGAATATTGCGTGGCCAGGGACAAACAATGCAACTGAAGAGATTAAAGAGTTAAATTTGGAGAAGATAAAAAAGTGAGTAAGCTGTAAAGGCATTAAAATGTGTTATCATTAATCAACTTTATTTTCGAATCCAAAGATACAATAATAATGTGAAATCGCAGTTTACTGTAGCTGCTATCAATAAACCTTTCAAGTGTTTACATTGCGTTAAGGACTTCGCCACCAGCAGCAACTTAAAGGTCCATCTGACTCGTACTCATTCTGGAGATCAAGAACGTCCTTTTGTGTGTCCGAATTGTCCAAAGTCATTTGCGACAAATGATAATCTCCAGAAGCATATTCGCAGGCATTCAAATGAACGAACACTACATTGTCCCCACTGCCCAAAAGCTTTTGCTACCAAGGATAACTTACAGAAACATATTCGCAGGCATTCAAACGAACGGACACTAGTTTGTCCACATTGCCCGAAAGCATTTGCCACAAACGACAATCTTCAAAAGCACATCCGTCGGCATTCAAGCGAACGTACGCTGCAATGTCCACACTGCCCAAAAGCTTTTGCGACCAATGATAATCTCCATAGGCACATTCGTGGTCACACAGGTGAACGGCCTTTTAAGTGTCCCTATTGTCCAAAACCTTTTGCGCAAAATAGGGATCTGAAAGCGCATATCTTGGAGCATATAGGTGAAAAGCCCTTTAAATGTCCACATTGTCCAAAAGCTTGTGTGCGGAACGAGGGATTAAAGAAGCATATACTGCGACTACATAAGGATGTAGAGCCGGAACATTCGACAGTGAATGGTTTTCCAAAACAGTGAGTATCTTTGTATCACCAAAAATACTTTAAAAATTTCTAAATCTTAATGTTCCAACAGCTGCTGGCAAGCAACAAAGGAAGCCACATACATTAATGATTCCAGCGGCAGAATTCTTATGTGCAAATATGATTTATTAAAAAATTCGACACTGATGCCCACAGACGAGGCGTAGTTATTTGAATGCTCCAAGCAGAGACTTGGGGCACGGAATCTTGATCTCAGTGAAACGGTTTTACAACTTATTCTCGCAGAGCGAAAATCTGGCAGTTTAACAAGGGAAAGCATGCAATAGTTCGATTCAGCAGCCGCCATGATTAATAAAATACTTCAGTAAAATGGCTAAATTCTTAACAATACGCATAAGCTTACGTATATTTTTTTATTGGGCATCTAAATTCAAAGCTTTTTTGGATTGGTTTGCGTTAAGTTCATTTCGGAATACTTAGGTATCGTTTTAAATAGTCTGTTCCCATAAAATATCTAAATGTTTTGTAATATTGCTGTTGCAAAATAATCCTTGGAACTTTAAAATAAAACAAATCGTTTCTCAATCTTTCATATTTCTTGGAGTATATTTGTTAAAGTTTATTTTTGAAATTAATCTTTGCGAATGCTTGGTTAACTTAGTTTTATTAAATTTTTATTATTTACCTAGAGAATTTTCTATAATTATTATACATTTTTTTTTAATCGTTTTAGCAAATTTAATTTGAATTGCAGCTTAGATTTTGATATATGTATGCGCAGCATAACGAAATCACAAAATTTTATCACAATTTGCGAAAATAAGTATTGTATTAATTTTAATTGCTACGTTCTCTTAGAGTATTTACCTTTACAATATTTGGAATTTAATCAATAACATTTAAATTTTTTTAAGAGAACAAAGTCAATAATTTATATAGGTTGAGATGAAAGTTTAAGTATTAAAGATTTTTTGGTGTATCTTTCGTACTACAAGATACACCTAACATTGCACAGCGCCCCAAAGTTTAGTCTCTTGGTACATTCGATTAATATTGTCCCTGATCAGCTTAGCCTTATCTGAAACGGTAAAACGATTGAATACAACTAAATTATGTAAGCTCAAGAGGAATAATATTAAAAGTTTTATATTTTTATAGAATTTACTAACCGTGGGATAAATTATGCACTATCAGATTTTTCATCAGAAAATCGATACACATTTCATGGCTGGCTCCAAGTGAGTGCATATTGCACGTGAAGGCACTGGTTGGAATATGTACGGGGATATATTGGAAGTTTGATTTTTGAGAAATGGCTCACCTAAGTTGCCGAAAGACAATATCCTCCCGATCCTTGACAGGCTGCTCTCCCTGTATTATTATGTTCCCTTTGTTTGACCTGAGATTATGCTTTGAAATCGTTGCCGTAGTAGCAGCACCATGATGCGAAGAGCTTGATGAGGACTCGAGCTTAGGAGTAGACATAGTCATATTCATATCTTTTGCGTCTCTGCTTGTTTCTACTATTGCTAAACGGTGTTTTTGCTTTGACTGGCTCCGTTGTTGTCGACGCAGTTGTTTTGTGTGACGATGCTCCCTCTCTGATTGGATGGCGTCAAGAAATGCAGCATTCCAGAAACGCATTTTCTGCCAAATGGGTTGCGTGCGCATTGATACGAAAAGATATTCGCGGTAAGGATCACAGCCAGGAACTTCAACTACAAGAAATTTTGAATATAAGTTTAATTATTTAAAATAATCAAAAAATTATTTAACCTTCGTGGTAAAATAAAAAACACAGATTCATGAGAACCGTTGCTGGTCCATAATCTTCAAACTCGGCACATTCGAATAATGCCAGGGCATAATATTGGGCCAGAGCGTTTAATGTTGATGACTCTAGACGTTTGCTCCTGTTGCGTTGCACACTAAGAAACCTTGTGAACCAGAGACGACCTATCTCCAAACGCAATAGAACACCAAATTCAGATTTTAATTCGAGGTTGACAGCCATAAAATTGTTGAAGAGCAAATGAGTGAAATGCTTCATAAATTCCTTGACAGGTTCTTCGCCGGCTCGGCAGTCTAGACTAATTGAAGAAGCCCATGACGGCACGGAATTTTGCGATTCCGAACGTATAAAGTTACGCCAGTCACTCGATTCCATGCTGGGACTGCCGTGGATCTGGTCTGGCTCATCACGTAGACTTGTTAGCGTGCTACTATTTGAAGTATGAGTGTTGCGCATTGGCACCCTCACAGCACCCCACTGTTGGCGCGCAATTTGTTCGACCAATGTTCCATTGCCAACACCTGCACCACAAACTGGTGTTTCTGTGGGTGATTGAACGTCAATTTGTGGTGGCTTAATTGATGCATCCAAAAGTTCGCTAATCCGTTGCATATCCTTCTGTAAATCCAGTTCACTGCGTCGGGCACCAGCAATAGCTCTAGCTCGCGCATAGCCTCCCGAGTTACGGGACTCGATTTCCATAGAGTTGGAATGTGTGGTGCTGCTACCAGCATCATTGGATCGTGCAGCTGACTGTTCAGGCAACGATAACGAACTGCTATCCTCACTGCTGCTGCCGCATGTGCTGCTTGAGGAATCGGAACTGGAGCGTAAGTGTCCTTTTCCCAATTTATCAGCAGAACGAACTCCCGAAAACTCCAATCGCGTGCCTGAAATAGGCTAAGTTAATTACTATGTTTTATATATCGTTAAAAACAAAAATAAAATAATCTACTAACGTGCCGCTAAATTCGGTAACCTAAAACGCCCCGATATGATCTCTTCGTGCGCCCGGCGTGCCTTTATTCGACGCGCTTCAAAATCAATTTCAGTATAGTCAATGGTCTCATCAACTGTTTGTAGAAGGAGTTAGATACATACATATGTACATAGATATTTACGTATTTTTTTTTTATCCACTTACATTTCGGCAATTCCTCTTCATCTTCACAGTAGTCTGAATCACTGCTGCTGCTACTGAATGTTAACTATAAGTAAATAATGATTTTAATGTCGATTACTGATAATATTATTTGGCATTTGACTTTTTGTTTTGTGAAACAATTAGAATTTAAAAACACACGCTTAACCCAAAACTTTGTTTCATTTTATCATACATAGCTGATAATTTTATCATTTGTTATTTAAATGATCTGTGTACAATTACTGTATTTACATACGTTTAACGATATATGTATGCAATTGATCTTTGACGAAATTTTGTTTTGTTTTTGTTTTATTTTTTATATGCTATTGTCTTAATCATTAGCCCGCAAAGTATGGAAAAATATGTACAAACTCTCATATAATGTACAATAAATAAGAATGAAACGCTCGCGATAGTTCATAAAATGTTTATAAAATTTTAAAATGAAACAATTTTAATTCTTCATAATGGTGCCTACTAATAGAAAAGTTCACTACTTTATTGTTGTCTTAGAAAGTACTAGCCACATTTTGGTGTCGAAATGAAGTCAAAAGCAGTGTTTTTCATTCATAATGGGTAGCGGGTATCTGACAGTAGAGTACAGTCTTAAAACTGTAAATAGCTACAATATACTGTTATAATATAATATATAATGTTATAATATAATAAAGTCAATTGCTGTCGACTACAGCTTTCTCTTTTGTTTTTATTTATATATTATTATGGTACTGATTAGCAAAATAAATATGCCACTACAAATTTTACTATATACACCAAGGGATAAGCGAGTTCTATAGCATTTCATCTTAACCTTACTCAATAAAATTACCTTATTTGATATGCCATTGATCAATTCATTACTGTTTCCAAGGACCGTCAATAGCTTTGACTTGAGTGTTCCAATACTAGGCGTTCTCTCAATAAGTAATTTGATTTTTGATCTCTCATTGGAAAATGCGGCAGTTGGAGTTCCTGGAGTAGGCGTGAGGGGTGGCTTTGCATCGACCATTATGATTTAACGTACATATGTTTATTATGAGTTTTTTTTAACGTTTTTACTAGTTGTTACTGTAGCCATTTAATATACGATTTCGTCTGAAACTTTTGTTGCTATTTGGACTGCGATAGCGAATGCGGTTTCAAATATTGATTTTTCGTGTATATTTAGAAAAAAAAAATAATCGAATCATCGTAGCACAGAGCCAAAAGCATGTATTCTTATTATTCTGTTTCTTCACTTCCATTAGGTATTTTTAACCTTAGTATGTACATTAAAGCAATTTGTCAGCTGTTACTCGTATTGGTTACAAATACATTTGTTTTTTTTTTGAGCTATTCTATAAAATAAACCATTTTTTTTTTGATATTTTTAAAATGTAAAAATTCTATATTGTTAAAGCACAGGTCCTTATAAAGAAAATCTATGTATACACACTTAAAAATACATTTGTAATTTTATTTTAAGTAACATTTATCCCCAATACTTTCACCGCACTCGATATACTAGTGTTTTATGTTTTAAGATTCCGTGTGTGTAATGCTTGCCTTACAAATACTTGCATGCAAAAGCTTTCGCAGAACTTTTTGCACAATAACATTAGCCGGCGTTTCTTATATGTGTCTAAGGACATCTGCAAGATTTGAACGGAAAGCTGACATGTCGATATTATAAATGTACGTGCGTTTCGTTATTCACCAATATTTATATGATTGGATGCTCATACATAAATATGCAAATAAATATTTTTTTGAATTAATTTCCCATTATTAAACACATCAAGAACAATTACAAAAGTTCGTAGATTTTAGATATGCTTGTATGTATAAAACAAAGAATGACATCATTACCAGAACCTTTTACAACAGTGCCAATAAAATTGTTTGTAGTTTCCAAATAATTATTATTTTTATATTTTTTTTTTTATTAGTAGGCAGCTTTTCAGCAGCTTCGCCAGCGTTTTTATGCCCGATATCCATAAGGTATTGAAACTTTGTGCATGCAGGAAACGCATATTGCAACTTGCAAGCATCTACTACCCTATAAAGTACATACATATATACATAACTATATTCATGATCAACGTCAACAGACGAGACTATGATACAATTATAGAAGGTATTCTCGTCTGCAAAAGCTTTCGTCAGTGCGTGTTGGTTTTTCGACGCAAGAGGTTGTCTGCGGACCAATTTTTTCTGCAATTAACCCTTGTGCAAAATTACATTTTGCAATGTATGCCGTAGACACGGATAGAATTAGAACATTTCGAGAATTAGAGAATTCTCATATATATTATTAATATTGTTCATAAAAAACTTACATTTTAAAAGTATGTCAAGGCGTCATTAATATTAGCTTCTAAATGTGTTAATAATGATTGCTTCGTTTAAGGGTGCGTTAATGCACATTTCATTGTCGTCTCGCTCACACTACTACGCTGAGACCCTTTCACTCGCACTCATTGGTATTGGTATTATAGAGGGACAGCTTTTGCCGACGAGACTACCTTCTATAATTGTATCATGGACGAGACTATATAGCCATGTTCGTCTGTCTATCTGTCCGTCCGTCCGACCGTATGAACATCTAGATCTCAGCAAGCGTAATTTTAAATTTTGTATGATTCAGATAAAAATTGTAGAAGTTAATAAGGAAATATTTTTTTATATTCTCAATGGTATATTTATACCCGATACCCATAGGGTAGAAGGGTATTATAACTTTGTGCCGGCAGGAAATGTATGTAGAAGGAGGCATTTCCGACCCTGTAAAGTATATATATTCTTCATCACCATCAACAGCCGAAACGATCTAGCCATGTCCGTCTGTCCGTAGGAAGCGCTGGATCTCAGCTACTATAAGAGATAGAGCTATAATTTTTTTTGCAACGCCCTCTTCCGGCGTCAGCCAAAGTAACTAAGACCCCTAGTAAGTAGGCGTTTTAGCCTATACAAAAGTATTTCTTTAATAACTTCCACAATTTTGATCGCAACCAAATTACTATTGTTATTATTGCTCTACCTTTAATATTACGCTTATTATTCGAATTTATTGATTTGCGTGCAAACATATAAAATGCTGTCGAAGAAATGTAAATCGCCTCCAAGAATTTTGTAGACCACGACAACGGCTTATCACTTTAATGAGAAGTTCCAAGCAGTATCGACAATTTTTAGCAGATGAGCAAGAACACATGCATAGGAAGGAAATGGAAAAATAATATAACTTTCAGATGTATGTATGTATTGCGGTGCCTCACAGGCCTTAGTGCGGCTGCGTTTGTTGTACAGCGATTGTCACACAATCTTACGGATTTTAAAAACGAGAATTTTAAATTACGGGAAATATTTTCTTTGAGAACTATTCGCTAAAATAAGCTACCAAGTGACAGCGACCTCAAGAAACAATGAGAATACTCGAAAATGTCGTTGTCGATTTGGAAGGACAATAAGGCAATAGGTTGATCCAATGCAATCCAAGAATATAACAGAAACATGGATAGTGACAACTCAATGGAAAAGATTATTTGTAAGATTTCCATAAGTAAACGAACTTTGTAAGGAAATATTTGAAATTTTGTAACAAGTAATAAGGCAACAGTCGTGTGTGCTCGATTGTGAGATACCCGCTATCAATTTTGAAAAAAGGCAAAATATTGCGTTATTATTCTCAAAAAATATTACAATTATAACAAGTGGTATATTTTGTATATCGATATAGTGACACATTCAAAATATACCATAGTCGACACAATATACCAGATTGTCATCCAAAGCAACTAAGACCCCTAGAAAGTAGGCGTTTTTGCCCATACAAAAGTTTTATTTAATAAAGTATTTATAAATAAAGTTTTTATCTGATCGGAACGAAATTGTCAGGAATCACAACTACTATAGCTATTATTATACATGTACATATTTATATATACACCCCCAAAGTGGGCGTGTTAAAAAATATGCGTGGAAACATAACAAATGCTGTTGAAAAAATAGAGCTCTATCTCTTATAGTCTCTGAGATCAAGTGTTTCATACGGACAGACGGATATGGCTAGATCGTCTCGGCTGTTGACACTGATTAATAATATATAAACTTTGTTGGATCGGAAATGTCTCCTTCTAACATACATGTTACATATGTTTCCTGCCGGCACAAAGTTATAATACGCTACCCTATGGGTAGCGGGTAAAAACTACAATAATTTTTTTTAAATCTGCTTAAATTATAATGCATTTAAACATACATACAGTTAAATCAGTTTCAAAATGATGTCTCGGCCATTTCCGGGGGCTGTGTTGTTGGAACTGGTGTCGATCTTAGTTGTAATGCTATTTTCTTGTCTTTTCAGCTATGCGCAAGCTGTCATTTGTATGGTTCCATAACCTTTTTCTTCCCGGCGCATTACATCGTTTGCTTTTTTAAATCTTGAAGAGAGTTTGCAACCTTATCGGGTATTCACCTCACGTACAATGAATATTTCTTGTCCTGGTTGATAAATATTATTATTAGCAATTATTTGTTTTCTATTTCTATTTTTATTGTTATTATTTTTATTTTATTGCGACTGTGGAGTTGATTTGATCACTTGGTACTCTGGAGATTGTGACGGCGACAACGTTTTTTTCCTGGTTTCTAGAAAAATATAATTATTCTAGGTAGGTCTTCCCTCTATAAATTCTTGCATTCCTATTCCAGTTGCTTAAAGAATGGGTTTGGGGTTTGCGATCGGTAAAGATTTTGAATTTTGCTCTGCTGTTATAGTAGGTAATTAATAGCTGATTGATAACATTTATTTCTCATTAGCCGCATAACTCTCCTCTGCCTTCGAAAGTATTGCAGAAAGGAATAAAATTGGATGTTTTATTTATGATAGGACTCAGCGTCAGCTGAACCTCTTTTGTAAAATGTGGATAACAAAGAATTATCTCATTTGACATAAAGTACCTTCTTAGTTTCCCAAAAGTTTTTAATGCTTCTACATCGACAGTAATTCGTATTTTGTATTTTTGTACACAGATTGATGAGTATCCTCATAAAGAGAAATAACGGAATTTTATATTTTAACAACATTGAATAAACTTCCTGTAATAGTAGGAGAGACCAAAGAAAGACCTGAGATCTTCCAGCGTTTTAGAGCAGGAATAGTTGGCTATTGCTGAGACTTTACTTGTGTTTGTTTTGATGTTTGGTCGGAAATAACGAAACCGAGAAATCACATTTGTCTAGCTGACATTTCATGTTGGTTTCTTGTAATGTTTGAAAGGTCGTTTTCAAGTGTTTATATTGAGACTAGTTGATTGATGTTATCTTATACAGTGAGTTGATAACAACTAAAAAGGGGAGGTATTCACGTACAAAGGTCCCAAAGGAATGTGCTAACGATTGCAACTGAAGTCATTTATGTAGAAGAACGGACAGTCCTCGACAGATTCGCCATCTCTAACAATGGGCACACTGCTATACCATTCAGCAACTCGTGGAATACAGACTGGATCAAGTTCTCTAGTATCGTTACAACTATTGTACACTAGGTCCACCGAGTATGATCCATTCGGAGCAGGATCTAAAAGAATATTTGCTCATCCAAAAGATCTTCTTCTTCCCGACATTTTGCGGAAAAAAGAATGGGATTGATAGTATTTTTCAAAACTCCAAAATATGACACCATTTTAACTCCCTTGCGAATGTCGGATCGCCCGGATTTCAATTTCGGCAAATCTACGACAACTCTATGATATCCCTACTCCCTGGAGGACCTTTATAATTATTTGTCTGCCGAATGTGAGAAAATCCATTCTTGTCCCTCTCAACGACTTTAGGGCAATCAGATTAATTTCCTATTTATTAAAAACTTTAAAGAAGGTAGGTGACATGCACATTAGAAGCAAAGCTGTCAACTGATGGCCGCAACCAGCATGAATATATACATATGACTGTCCACTGATTAGTGACAAGCGGATGGTATATAGGTTTGTCGATGCTAAGGTGGTGAAAGGAGGTACTCCGTGAAAATAGGCTGCCGAGCCAAGGAGTAAAATATTTTAGTATCATCCTGGTCAGGTGTAGTGTTGACGACGGGGTACCAAAGACGCGGTAGGGCTTGATAACAATATTTTATTATGCACCTCATGTAAATTAGGGAGGATGATATGAACTTTAAATAACATACACTTAATTAAGTTCATCATGTAGCTTGTCGGTTGTCAGTACAGAAAATGCAGAGTCCGGAGTCAAGGAAATGCTTGAGATCTTTACAATCGAATTGAATGTGCCTAATTGATATTCGTTATGTCTCACGGCTATTTCGGAGAATTATGTTGGATTTTGGCAAAAATGCATCCATATGCGACTTTTGACACGAAGCCATGGTTTTGTTTACAGCATTACCACACGCAGTTCTTTTTCGCATGTGTCTGCTTTTCTGCGTACAATTAATACTGAGAAAGAGATGGTCAAATTATTCAATAAAACTGTGAATAAAAGGAAGTATCAGATGAATTAATTTCCCATTATTAAACACATCAAGAACAATTACAAAAGTTCGTAGATTTTAGATATGCTTGTATGTATAAAACAAAGAATGACATCATTACCAGAACCTTTTACAACAGTGCCAATAAAATTGTTTGTAGTTTCCAAATAATTATTATTTTTATATTTTTTTTTTTATTAGTAGGCAGCTTTTCAGCAGCTTCGCCAGCGTTTTTATGCCCGATATCCATAAGGTATTGAAACTTTGTGCATGCAGGAAACGCATATTGCAACTTGCAAGCATCTACTACCCTATAAAGTACATACATATATACATAACTATATTCATGATCAACGTCAACAGACGAGACTATGATACAATTATAGAAGGTATTCTCGTCTGCAAAAGCTTTCGTCAGTGCGTGTTGGTTTTTCGACGCAAGAGGTTGTCTGCGGACCAATTTTTTCTGCAATTAACCCTTGTGCAAAATTACATTTTGCAATGTATGCCGTAGACACGGATAGAATTAGAACATTTCGAGAATTAGAGAATTCTCATATATATTATTAATATTGTTCATAAAAAACTTACATTTTAAAAGTATGTCAAGGCGTCATTAATATTAGCTTCTAAATGTGTTAATAATGATTGCTTCGTTTAAGGGTGCGTTAATGCACATTTCATTGTCGTCTCGCTCACACTACTACGCTGAGACCCTTTCACTCGCACTCATTGGTATTGGTATTATAGAGGGACAGCTTTTGCCGACGAGACTACCTTCTATAATTGTATCATGGACGAGACTATATAGCCATGTTCGTCTGTCTATCTGTCCGTCCGTCCGACCGTATGAACATCTAGATCTCAGCAAGCGTAATTTTAAATTTTGTATGATTCAGATAAAAATTGTAGAAGTTAATAAGGAAATATTTTTTTATATTCTCAATGGTATATTTATACCCGATACCCATAGGGTAGAAGGGTATTATAACTTTGTGCCGGCAGGAAATGTATGTAGAAGGAGGCATTTCCGACCCCATAAAGTATATATATTCTTCATCACCATCAACAGCCGAAACGATCTAGCCATGTCCGTCTGTCCGTAGGAAGCGCTGGATCTCAGCTACTATAAGAGATAGAGCTATAATTTTTTTTGCAACGCCCACTTCCGGCGTCAGCCAAAGTAACTAAGACCCCTAGTAAGTAGGCGTTTTAGCCTATACAAAAGTATTTCTTTAATAACTTCCACAATTTTGATCGCAACCAAATTACTATTGTTATTATTGCTCTACCTTTAATATTACGCTTATTATTCGAATTTATTGATTTGCGTGCAAACATATAAAATGCTGTCGAAGAAATGTAAATCGCCTCCAAGAATTTTGTAGACCACGACAACGGCTTATCACTTTAATGAGAAGTTCCAAGCAGTATCGACAATTTTTAGCAGATGAGCAAGAACACATGCATAGGAAGGAAATGGAAAAATAATATAACTTTCAGATGTATGTATGTATTGCGGTGCCTCACAGGCCTTAGTGCGGCTGCGTTTGTTGTACAGCGATTGTCACACAATCTTACGGATTTTAAAAACGAGAATTTTAAATTACGGGAAATATTTTCTTTGAGAACTATTCGCTAAAATAAGCTACCAAGTGACAGCGACCTCAAGAAACAATGAGAATACTCGAAAATGTCGTTGTCGATTTGGAAGGACAATAAGGCAATAGGTTGATCCAATGCAATCCAAGAATATAACAGAAACATGGATAGTGACAACTCAATGGAAAAGATTATTTGTAAGATTTCCATAAGTAAACGAACTTTGTAAGGAAATATTTGAAATTTTGTAACAAGTAATAAGGCAACAGTCGTGTGTGCTCGATTGTGAGATACCCGCTATCAATTTTGAAAAAAGGCAAAATATTGCGTTATTATTCTCAAAAAATATTACAATTATAACAAGTGGTATATTTTGTATATCGATATAGTGACACATTCAAAATATACCATAGTCGACACAATATACCAGATTGTCATCCAAAGCAACTAAGACCCCTAGAAAGTAGGCGTTTTTGCCCATACAAAAGTTTTATTTAATAAAGTATTTATAAATAAAGTTTTTATCTGATCGGAACGAAATTGTCAGGAATCACAACTACTATAGCTATTATTATACATGTACATATTTATATATACACCCCCAAAGTGGGCGTGTTAAAAAATATGCGTGGAAACATAACAAATGCTGTTGAAAAAATAGAGCTCTATCTCTTATAGTCTCTGAGATCAAGTGTTTCATACGGACAGACGGATATGGCTAGATCGTCTCGGCTGTTGACACTGATTAATAATATATAAACTTTGTTGGATCGGAAATGTCTCCTTCTAACATACATGTTACATATGTTTCCTGCCGGCACAAAGTTATAATACGCTACCCTATGGGTAGCGGGTAAAAACTACAATAATTTTTTTTAAATCTGCTTAAATTATAATGCATTTAAACATACATACAGTTAAATCAGTTTCAAAATGATGTCTCGGCCATTTCCGGGGGCTGTGTTGTTGGAACTGGTGTCGATCTTAGTTGTAATGCTATTTTCTTGTCTTTTCAGCTATGCGCAAGCTGTCATTTGTATGGTTCCATAACCTTTTTCTTCCCGGCGCATTACATCGTTTGCTTTTTTAAATCTTGAAGAGAGTTTGCAACCTTATCGGGTATTCACCTCACGTACAATGAATATTTCTTGTCCTGGTTGATAAATATTATTATTAGCAATTATTTGTTTTCTATTTCTATTTTTATTGTTATTATTTTTATTTTATTGCGACTGTGGAGTTGATTTGATCACTTGGTACTCTGGAGATTGTGACGGCGACAACGTTTTTTTCCTGGTTTCTAGAAAAATATAATTATTCTAGGTAGGTCTTCCCTCTATAAATTCTTGCATTCCTATTCCAGTTGCTTAAAGAATGGGTTTGGGGTTTGCGATCGGTAAAGATTTTGAATTTTGCTCTGCTGTTATAGTAGGTAATTAATAGCTGATTGATAACATTTATTTCTCATTAGCCGCATAACTCTCCTCTGCCTTCGAAAGTATTGCAGAAAGGAATAAAATTGGATGTTTTATTTATGATAGGACTCAGCGTCAGCTGAACCTCTTTTGTAAAATGTGGATAACAAAGAATTATCTCATTTGACATAAAGTACCTTCTTAGTTTCCCAAAAGTTTTTAATGCTTCTACATCGACAGTAATTCGTATTTTGTATTTTTGTACACAGATTGATGAGTATCCTCATAAAGAGAAATAACGGAATTTTATATTTTAACAACATTGAATAAACTTCCTGTAATAGTAGGAGAGACCAAAGAAAGACCTGAGATCTTCCAGCGTTTTAGAGCAGGAATAGTTGGCTATTGCTGAGACTTTACTTGTGTTTGTTTTGATGTTTGGTCGGAAATAACGAAACCGAGAAATCACATTTGTCTAGCTGACATTTCATGTTGGTTTCTTGTAATGTTTGAAAGGTCGTTTTCAAGTGTTTATATTGAGACTAGTTGATTGATGTTATCTTATACAGTGAGTTGATAACAACTAAAAAGGGGAGGTATTCACGTACAAAGGTCCCAAAGGAATGTGCTAACGATTGCAACTGAAGTCATTTATGTAGAAGAACGGACAGTCCTCGACAGATTCGCCATCTCTAACAATGGGCACACTGCTATACCATTCAGCAACTCGTGGAATACAGACTGGATCAAGTTCTCTAGTATCGTTACAACTATTGTACACTAGGTCCACCGAGTATGATCCATTCGGAGCAGGATCTAAAAGAATATTTGCTCATCCAAAAGATCTTCTTCTTCCCGACATTTTGCGGAAAAAAGAATGGGATTGATAGTATTTTTCAAAACTCCAAAATATGACACCATTTTAACTCCCTTGCGAATGTCGGATCGCCCGGATTTCAATTTCGGCAAATCTACGACAACTCTATGATATCCCTACTCCCTGGAGGACCTTTATAATTATTTGTCTGCCGAATGTGAGAAAATCTATTCTTGTCCCTCTCAACGACTTTAGGGCAATCAGATTAATTTCCTATTTATTAAAAACTTTAAAGAAGGTAGGTGACATGCACATTAGAAGCAAAGCTGTCAACTGATGGCCGCAACCAGCATGAATATATACATATGACTGTCCACTGATTAGTGACAAGCGGATGGTATATAGGTTTGTCGATGCTAAGGTGGTGAAAGGATGTACTCCGTGAAAATAGGCTGCCGAGCCAAGGAGTAAAATATTTTAGTATCATCCTGGTCAGGTGTAGTGTTGACGACGGGGTACCAAAGACGCGGTAGGGCTTGATAACAATATTTTATTATGCACCTCATGTAAATTAGGGAGGATGATATGAACTTTAAATAACATACACTTAATTAAGTTCATCATGTAGCTTGTCGGTTGTCAGTACAGAAAATGCAGAGTCCGGAGTCAAGGAAATGCTTGAGATCTTTACAATCGAATTGAATGTGCCTAATTGATATTCGTTATGTCTCACGGCTATTTCGGAGAATTATGTTGGATTTTGGCAAAAATGCATCCATATGCGACTTTTGACACGAAGCCATGGTTTTGTTTACAGCATTACCACACGCAGTTCTTTTTCGCATGTGTCTGCTTTTCTGCGTACAATTAATACTGAGAAAGAGATGGTCAAATTATTCAATAAAACTGTGAATAAAAGGAAGTATCAGATGAGGCTCTAATTGTTGGTAGTAAATTAGTCGTGTATAGTATGTAAGTTTTTAGTTTTGGTTCGCAAATAATTTTCGAAAGGATTTTAAAAGTTTTTATATTTTTCTCTACTTCTGGCCGATGGGTGGTTCCTCGGATTATTGTGTTTACTGTTTGGAACCTCCTTTCTTTAATTTGGACTTTAGGGGTCTCCGGTTTTCACATTCACATTTTCAATAAGGCATATAATTATTTTAAAAACAACCTATTTCTAACACTACCTGGAATTTGGAAATAAAATGTTGTCATCGGCAATAACAATTTTCGTTTCGAAGAGCGACCGATAAGTCCGTTAAATATATATTTTTCAAGGTAACGCATAAATCATCTATGCAGGTTGAAATCATCCTTATGTGAGCTTTATCCACGGAGGAAATTGGACATACGAAAGGCATTTTTTCGCGTTGTTTACTTCTGACGAAAGCACAAGTCAGCTGTTTCAACAGCAAGAAATAAAACTTTCCGATAGCAAAACGAAATAAAAAGCTCCGATGAAGAAAAACGGCGGTTGCCAAAAGGTATTCAGTGGAACCATATCAAAATTAGAGACTTGGGGGTGTCTTCATCAAAGATTGATGCTTTTGTCGATACAGGCTATAATTCTAATTCTCATCGAAAAGCCACAGACATGATACAATTATACAAGGTAGTGCCGTCGGAAAAAAGCTGGTACCCTGTCTATGTTAGCAATGAGTGCGAGTGAAAGAGGCACAGCGTGGTAGTGTGAACGAGACGGCAATGAAATGCGCGTTAACCCTTAGACGATGATATTAATATTTACATATTTTGAAGCTAATGTTAATGTCCCCTTCACATATTTTTAAAATGTAAATTGTTTATGAACAATATTAATAATATATATGAGAATTCTCTAATTCTCTAAATGTTTTAATTCTATCCGTGTCTACGGCATACATGGCAAAAAGTCATTTTGTATAAGGGTTAATTGCGCTAAAAAAATTCGTCCGCAAACAACCTCTTGCGTCGAAATACGAATGCGCACTGACGAAAGCTTTTTTCCGACTACCTTGTATAATTGTATCATGGCCACAGACATGCATCCGTTTTCAGTTATGGAAAACTATGGATTTCGTGAATACAGATCGTTTTTGATCTGCGCTATAAATTACCATCTCGCAGGGCATTTTGAAATGTGTCTATGGCAGAGCAATTCGAGGAGAAAAGAATTAAATTGATGGAATTATTACAAAAAATCTATTCTATTACCACGAATATTCGTACATCGAAGGCTAATGAAGCATTTATACCTTTGCCGGGCACTTTTGTCTCAAATGATTTTAAACTGTTTTGCCAGTTTGCAACACAGTTTGATACAGCTTCCAAACATTTTTGCAATAGTTACTTATAATGCTAAGATGAAAGCTGAACTATTTCAGAAATGCAGTCTGATTTGCTTATTTATTAATTTGGTAATTCATGGCTGTCTCCAACTTAATTGTTTTGAAATTCGACTTAGTAAATGTAAAAGTACTGGTAAGTTTGAAACACAGTTATATTCATATAAAAAGATGAAAGACTATCAATTGGGTGAAACAAAAATATAGTTTGAAGCAGAAAGTTCCTACTCGATTGAAAAGTTCATATATTATATGATATTGAAAACGCATGCGACTATCAGACTCTAAGAGATCAGTGACGATATTATAATGTATACTAACAACACAACACCTCATGGTCTTTTGCACACTTTAGAGTACATAAAGTCCACAACATCATAACGAGGCTGTCTGTCCAAATATAAAGAGAGTTCGTTGTCGCGAATTGCAGCATCGATAGTCCCAAGACTACAACAGCAAAGCTTTCACTCTTTCTTCAACGCTGTGCATGCCGGAAAATAATTCAAAAATGAGATGACCGTCTTTAGACGGTCAACCTTTATTCCAATTTATTAAAAAAAAATATTGAAATCCAAAAAGCAGGCGATCAACAATAGAATGTGTTTGTTTGGGGGGCGTCTTCACATAAATGTGAAGTATGGCACTACTGGTTGCTGGTAACGAGTGGCAACGCGAGCTTAGTGAAAGGATATAGGAGCACTGATCACGAAAGCAAGATCGTCGAGAAGGGAGTTGGTGTGTCGGCGTTGACAGTAACAGTTGTCCTCTAATCATGTTGATCATTAATCTGTTTAATTTATCATTACTTCATCACTTTTATATTTTCTATCAATAAATTACTCTACTTTGTTGCATTTGGGGGCTCAACCGCCTGAAGTTCGGTATTATAAAACAGAATTAATTGTTGCGTTGAAAACCAAATCGAGTGTACATATTGTCGAGTCGCGATGAATGTGTGTGTGCATGTGAACAATGAGAAAAATCGCTGCAATAGAAAAAGCTAAAGTTGAAAGAGGACAGACATACATGCTGCGAAGCAGAGAAACAGTGAAGACAGAAGTAAAAATCAAATCGGTGGAACTTGCGAGAAATAGCGCAACAAACAGAGTGATGAAAGAAGAAGGAAAAAAGAATTATTAGAAGTTGCAAGCAATAGCACAAAGAAAAAAAGTGAAATTGAACTAGAGAAAATGGAGCAGATGATTGAACAAAATCAAGTGAATTTGCAACAAATAATTCAATTATTAAACTTAAAAATTCAAGCCGATGAGATAGACCGGCAAGAGCCAAAAGTGTCGGTAGAAGGTTTTTCTAAAGTTGTACCAGATTTTGATGGAGAGTCAGGCCAGTGGAATATTGGTTTAATAACTTCGAGCTAAACGCAGACGCATACTGGTTAAACGAGAAACAAAAATACGTAAATGCGCGATCGAAAATGACAAAAACGGCTCTGTTGTTCCTTGAATCTGAATTTGTATGTAATTACGGAGAACTAAAAAGCAAGTTGTTAAAGGAGTTCAAAAGAGAATACGAAAGTGCAGAGATACATACAAAATTGAATGAAAGGAAGAAACAAGATGTTGAAAGTTTCCAAGAATATGTGCTGCAGATGAGAAAAATTGCTGTCTTGGGTAACGTCGAAACAAAGTCAATTATTCGCTACATAGTAAATGACTTAAATATTGCAAAAGAGTTTAAATACTGCGATTTTTCTTTTAGTTCCTCAAAAATTTTGCAACCGTACATACTATGAGTGTGTAAAAGATGTTGAAAACCAAAAAGACGATAATAATGAAAGCGTAACCAGAACAGCGACAACTCTAAAAACCAATCTCGTTGCTTTAATTGTGGTTCAGTCAATCATGTGCGTAAAGACTGCGTAGCTAAAACGAAGTGCTTCAAGTGTCAAGAAGATTGTCCTAACGCTATAAAAGCCATTCAAGTTGTTAAAGCAGATAAGCGACTAAAAATTATAAAACTAAACAACGTTGAGGTACCATGCCTGGTTGATACAGGAGCCGATGTATCTATTGTGAAATACTCCGTTTATAAACGCTTGCCTGCAGTGGAGCTCAATAAATGTACATCTGTTCTGCGTGGTATGAGAAAAGTCAGTACAATTCCATTAGGTGAATTCGAAGGAGCCGTAACTGTAGACGATGTTCAGTCGATTCAAAAGTTCGTTGTGGTACCAGACAGCAAAATTGAATTTGATGCGCCGGTTGGATACGATTTTGTGTCAAAGTTTCATTTTGACCTGAATGGGAATGAATTTACCTTTTCTTCGTCTTCAGCTCAGGAGGATCACGCCGACCTTAATCAGATGAGTATTTATAATATCGTTGAAACAAAAGTTGATATAAATGCTCTCCTGCAGAACAAACCGAGCATTGAGTCGCTGAAGCAGGAGTGGAGCAGCGTACGTGGCAATCCGAGCAGCAAGCAACGCTTGCAGCTGGAGCGTGAGCTACAGTCGGCGCGTCAACAGCTTCAAACGAGTAATGCAAACATGAGCGAGGCGCAAAATCGTGAGCAAAAGTTGCAAAAAGACTTAGCCAAGTTGCAACTGGAACAGCAGCAACAGAGCCGCGACAACGAGGTGGCCATGAGGGAGCTGCAAGAGCGACTGGAGATCACAAACACGGAGCTGCAGCACAAGGAGCAGTTGGCACGAGAAAATAAACAAAAGATCGCCGACTTGAAGACGCTAGTCGAGGCCATTCGGGTGGCCAATGCCAATTTATCGGCCAAAAATGCGGAGCTTTCGACAGTGCTGGAAGTGTTGCAGGCAGAGAAGAACGAAACGATGCAAAGCTTTGAGTTGTTCGAGATGGAGGCGGACATGAATGCCGGAAGACTTATTGAGAAGCTGCACGGCATGAAGCAGGAGCTGGAGCAAACGCACAGCGCACTTAAGTTGCAGAAGAGCAGCAACAAGCAATTGCAGGGGCAACTGCAGGAGTTGCAACAAACCGATCAGAATTTCCAAGGCACTGCTGTCGAGGTAGCTGAGCAACTGCGTCAGCTGAATCAGTCGAATGGTGAATTGCAGGAAACTATGCAACAAAAGCAGTACGACAAAAAGCGTAAACAGGTGTATGATTACAAAGAAGGTGACTTTGTTGCTGTGAAGCGGACACAATTCTTTGCTGGAAAGAAATTACAAAATAATTACCTTGGTCCATATGAGGTAATAGAAGTGAAACGCAATGGGCGTTTTGAAATCAAAGCTGCACGGACAGAGGGGCCCAATATTACTAACACAAGTTCTGACAATATGAAGCTGTGGCAGTACGTCGGGTACAACGATGATTGTTTGTCGTCTGGGACAGACGATGCTTATCAGGATGGTCGAATGTGAAGTATGGCACTACTGGTTGCTGGTAACGAGTGGCAACGCGAGCTTAGTGAAAGGATATAGGAGCACTGATCACGAAAGCAAGATCGACGAGAAGGGAGTTGGTGTGTCGGCGTTGACAGGAACAGTTGTCCTCTAATCGTGTTGATCATTAATCTGTTAAATTTATCATTACTTCATCACTTTTATATTTTCTATCAATAAATTACTCTACTTTGTTAAATAAATAAATCAACACTTTCACTTTTTACAATTACTTTTATTGCACTTGAAAATACACTTGTTGTGCCGGTCAGAGAATGAAGAACATATGTTATATAGTGTTGATGCCAGATGATGGCAGGTGTGACCACTCAAAACAGCTGACAGTGTGGTCGCGATCGATTGATTTCGATAGTGACAAAGTTAGTATACAGTCACACTGATCTAGTTTATCCTCATGTTGGTCACCCTGCCCACTTTTAGTGCTTTTTCCTAACAACATATGTTCAACTATTTGCTGACCGGCACAACAAGTGTTTTTTCAAGTGCAATAAAAATCATTTGTAAAGTTTACAAATCTGCTACAATTCCAAAGTTAAACTGTTATTATTATTCTGAAGACGCCCCCCTACACATATAGGAAAAAAAAACACTAAAAGTGGGCAGGGTGACCAACATGAGGAGAAACTAGATCAGTGTGACTGCGCGTGTGACAAGGTCACACGGCGGCAAAGTTGGGGATCAACTTGCAGCAGCACCTTTCGACGGAAGTCGGATGTCCGGTAACGGATGATCGCCGTGCATAAGCCCTCCGTACCAACGCGGGTGACTGAAAGCCGATAGGTTGTTCCCAAGGATGCGCTGGTTTGCAGTGCACGGGTCGATCAGAGCTCGTCGGGAGGAGGCTCACAGCCTTATCCTGTAGCAAGGATGTGAGCGAAGTTGGAAACGCCCTCGGGTAGAGGTGAGGTCGTTCGTTGGGGGGACGGCGAGCGGGAACGAGGCCTTGCTGGAGTTCAAGATCGAGTCGGTTCCAGCGGTAGAGTTCTGCCTCACGTCCTCAACAGCCTCGAGTGTACGATAACGCTCGTTGAGGAACGTGCTCATGTCCTGCCATGCGGGAATCTTGGACTTGTCCACCAATGATTGCTCCCATAATGAGAGTGTAAGTTTGGGGAGCTTGGATGAGCAAAGAAAGACCAGGATGCAGTCGGCGAAAGGACTAGAGACTGAAATGTCTGAGTGCTCAAGAGCGGTCAAGCAACGCTGAATCGTGCCATGCAGCTCCTTAATCGCTGCCCCCGACTCTTGCGAAACCGTGGACAAGTTGAAGAGTATTTTTAATTGGCTCGTTATCAGCAAGCGTATGTTTTCGAACCGCTCGCAGAGAGCACTCCAAGTCGACGCGAAACCATCGTTCGTCAGCGGAAATTTGGCTACGATCTCATTGGCCTCATCTGCGGTTTTTGAATTGAGATGGAAAAGTTTCTCAACCGAAGTCAACCTTGGATTGTTGACGTAGATGGCCGTGAAAAGATCACGGAAGGTCGGCCACCGCAAGTAATCCCCTCTATGCCTTCGTTGTCGTCGTCTCGATGCAGTGCATCAGCCACGTGGCATAAGCGACCTCGACATTGTCCCAGAGGACTTGCAGCCGGTCACGACGGATCTCGTACGTGTGTACATTGTCGTCTTCGGCTGCAGGCCCTCTGACCCGACTCTCGAAGAGCACCAGTTTGTCAGAGACGCTGACGAAGTTGCTTAGAGCCATCGCACGGATTTTGCTAAGTTTAGCCTGGACGGAACGGGTAGTTGCCTGACTACGTGCAGCAGTTGGAGGTTTAGGCAACGACGGAGTCTTTGCCGACGAAGAAGCAGATGGCGACGGACGATCAACTTTAACTCGGAATTAAGTGGCAGGAGTGGCCTTTTCCTTAACGGATTTGGACCCCGAAGGAGCGGGCGAAACGGACGACAGGCGACGAGCTGTGGTCGGAAGCCTTAGTGAAAGTTTAGAGTCTTTTTCACTCTTTTGGCTTACGGACACACTATGCTTCGGCAGTCACTTTAGAGTCTTTTTCTCGACAAAGACTCAAGATAAAGCAGACAGCCGAAAGTAAGCACAAATTGGAGAGGAACTTCGGCTGTCACAGGATAGTGAACAAGGCCGACACAAAAAACAGACGGAAATATCGCTGTTGGAAAAACACAAAATGTTAAATAAAACACAAACAGCAACTTGAATCTTTTTTAAACTCGTTTGATCACAAGTTGCTGCTGTTCATATACATATATGAAAATGTTCGGATATGTAATATATTTAATGTATTTCGTAATATATGTTGAATATGTGTTGGATAATATATATATATATAGAATGTATGTGTAATATATGTTGAATATGTTGGACAATATAGTTATATATATATAATATATGTGTAATATATGGAATGGATATGTAATATATACGGAGTATATGAAGGAATAAGTGTAGAAACAAACGCGTAGATCCACGTATACATATATATATCATATATATGTCTCACCACACTGTGCGTGTGTATTAGAGGGTGAGAAGGAATTGAAAAGGGATCGACATGAATTAAAAAGTCAGTCTAGTTGTGAAATTTAATCAACATGCCACGCGCCAAAAAACGTTTCGCCGAAAGTCCGGTAAAAGACTTGGATGATGAATCTTTGTCATCAGAAGAGGGATTACCTCCGCCTCCAGCCAATGATGCAAATCTTTTGTCAATTTTGGAGATGCAAAATCGTAATTTCGTTGAGCTTATAAAACAAGTGCAGTGCTCTCAAAATGAGCCAAAAGATGCCAAAAACATTGTTCTGCCAAAGTTCAATCCTGATCGTGCAGGATCAGACGCTCTCTCCTGGTGTTCAACGGTCGACTACATCCTGTCTGAAAACCAGCTAGCGGGCAGCGCTCTTGTAATGTCCCTCAGCAAATCACTGGAAGGCACCGCATCTCACTGGCTCTCGCAGACATGTTTTCCTGGCATTACATGGACGCAGTTCCGAGAATTATTTTTGCAATATTTTTCTGGAACGGAGACTTTGGCCGCAATTATGAATTTGTTAAATGCATGCCCAAACGAAGGAGAGTGCTTGTCGCTGTATGGAAGCAGAATGGTGCAGATTGCAGTATCCGTTACGAGCAGATTGCAGTATCCGTTACGTTGGCACATGCAGCTGGGATAGACAATGGATAATTATAATTTGTGGCAAACCCGGACACAAGAAGGCGGAATGCCGCTTTAATAAAGAGGCAATTCAGCGTCAGCAGCCCCGTAATCAACAATCTGGAGCAAAAGATCGATCATCCGTGATCTGTTATAAATGTGAAAAAGCTGGACATGTATCTACTGTGTGCCCGGATCGTCAGGAGCGTCCGCCGATCAAGAGCAATACCATCAAAGATGTAAACATATGCACGGTACTTGAGCCCTTAGGATCGTTGCTGCAGTTTGGTGAGTCGTTCCAATTTTACTTCGACTCCGGAGCCGAATGTTCACTCATCAAAGAGACTGCATCACTGATATTATCCGGCACTAGAATAAACAACGTAGTGACATTGAGGGGTATAGGTGGCAACTCTGTTTGCAGCACTTTACAGATATTAGCGAATGTTTTAATTTGTGAGCGTTCTTTCGAAATCTTATTTCACGTAGTTTTAGACAATCATATCAAATACGACGCTCTGATTGGTCGGGAAATTTTGAGCCAGGGCATCGACGTGACAATTACATCAAGCGCGCTTACTATGTTTAACGAAAAGTCTGTATTACCTGTCGTAGTCTCCGAATGCCATCCTGACCTGGCTGGTGTCGATACCGATTTACATGGACAGGATAAAGATAAACTGCTCTCAATGTTACAGGGGTGTGTACAGCCGCGTGACTACGGGACAGTTAGAGATTCGCTTGATTGATCAAAATAAGACGGTTCAGAGGCGCCCTTACCGATTGAGTGTGGATAAAAAGGAAAGGTTAGACATTCCATTCAAGAGCTGTTGGAAGCAAACACAATAAGATACAGCGCCTCTCCTTTCGCGAGTCCGATGTTACTTGTCCGTAAGAAAAATGGTACAGACCGTCTGTGTGTTGATTATCGTGAGCTTAATGCCAATACTGTTTCCGACAAGTACCCGTTGCCACTTATATCTGACCAGATAGCTAGGTTGAGTGGTGCTAGGTTTTTCACGTGCATTGATATGGCGAGTGGTTTCCATCAGATCCCAATACATACAAGCTCTATTGAACGCGTTTGAAACCCCAGAAGGGCAGTATGAATACTTGGCTATGCCTTTTGGGCTTAAAAATGCGCCTTCTGTATTCCAAAGAGCCATTAATCGTGCCCTAGGTGATCTGAATCATACATATGCCATCGTTTACATGGACGATGTAATGATAGTTGCACGCACAAAGGAGGAAGCTTTCGATAGGCTACAAATTACTCTACAAGCACTAGTCTAAGCAGGATTTTCTTTCAACTTCAAAAAATTGTCCTTTCTTAAATCAGCATTCTATGATTTCTGTTCTGTTCAAAAGATAGATTTGCATCTGATCGCCACGGGTGCTAGTCGGGCCAATGGCCAAGTAGAGGGTCAGGGTCAGGGGTCATGGCAAGATGCCTTATGCGACTAAGGTTAGCCCTTTAGAACTACTTATTGACAAAGAAGCAAGGCCGTTTGGTCTATTACTTGTTGTTGAAAATAAGAACGATGTTGATATTGATAAAGTTAGAGAAATGGCTAAGCAAAACATGGAAAAGAATGCCAATTACGATAAGGCTAGATTTGATAAAGATAAGGCTACTATTATAAGACATAAAATTGGTGATCACGTTTTGCTTAAGAACGAAGAGCGTCATCAGACGAAATTAGACCCTAGGTTTAGAGGACCGTTTTTAGTAACCGAAATATTGGAAGGAGATCGGTATAAACTTAAGGCACTAACTAATAATAGAACATATAAAAATTTTCACGAATTTTTGAGACGTATGCCTGAGAAGGAGATTACCACAAAGTTGGATGATGAGTGTGATGATGAAGAAATCACAGAACTGAATGATGAAACCAGTGATGAAGATGCCACAGATCAAGCCGGTGAGGGCTGTGATCTTGAAATAGAATAAAGACATTGTAAACCCCCGGATCAGTTCCATGTTTCATGACTTTCTGTAGAGGTGAGCGCCAGAGTTATGTGGTTCGCCATTTGCTGCATTAATACTGAAATTTTGGTAATGATCGGACGTCTGTTATTGGGCCGGCTTATAAACTAAACTGCGAGCTATTTGTGATGGCCGGTTTGTCTGGATATAAGCTGTGGGCTAAATTAACTTGTTTATTTACTGGCCAGTTTATTTCGTTAATGACTGTGTGCTAGTTGTTGGCATGATTTTTGTAAATGAAATGAAGAATATGATCGCCTTAAGAAAGAAAAGGCTGAATAATTTTAATTGTTTGGATTTAAGTTGGTGGTAATCTGGATCTCATGTCAAACGTTGTATAAGAGTAAGAAATAATTTGTTCAATTTTGATTTAAGAAGAAAAAAATGTATTTTTGCGAAACCTGCTTGAATTTGAATTTGTATTAAAAGGAAAATAATAATAATAATAATAATAAGAGAATATTTTGAAAAACCTTTATATTGTAAACTCACGAGGACGTGAGATAGGTCAGGAAGGCCGTGTCGCAGATTAATTTAAACATTCAAATTATAACGATTATGTGTAGGTACACATTTGTTTTATTTCTTTGTGGTTCCCCTTTCTTTCGTGCGAGGCAGATACATAATTCTGTCAACGTAGTTTGGCCGTGGGCATGAGTGAGACAGATAGTGTTCGTCATAGCTCACCACACTGTGCGTGTGTATTAGACGGTGAGAAGGAATTGAAAAGGGATCGATATGAATTAAAAAGTCAGTATAGTTGTGAAATTCAATCAACATGCCACGCGCCAAAAAACGCTTCGCCGAAAGTCCGGTAAAAGACTTGGATGATGAATCCTCGTCATGTATGTATATATATATGGAGTGTAGTGGATCCAACATTGACAACAACTAAGTATGGATAAAATAAAATTTTTTGTAATTTCTTAGTCAAAGCATATGATTTTAATTTTCTCATTTTGTTAATTTCCATTTGAATTTCTTATATCTAATTCTTCATTCTACATGAACTCTTTCTGGAAATAAAAAGTGTTCTGTGAAAACATCTTATAGAACTTGTCGTCCATCGAACCAAAACATTTCGACCAGCTAATTTAATGGATTTTTTGCGATAATTCTTAACAGCTAATTTAAGGGACGTGGTTCAAAACTGTGCTTTCGACTGGCTAACACGTTGTCTTCTTGAAAAGCTGGGCTTATTCGCCGTATGAACTTAATGTTCTTGGACATTCTTCTTTCGTCTACTTTAGATCGATCGCGCACTTAGTGACTGTTTTTTTATAATTCGATTATTATTCGTTGCTCGGGTGTAACGAGGATACACCCTCTAGGCGGAAAAATTTTGTAAAGCTTATTAGTTTTTGTGACATTGTCAATTTATAAACAAATAAAATAAAAAACAAGTAAGAAATTTACAGTCGAGTGTGCTCGACTGTGAGATATTCGCTACCCGTTTTTTAATAAAAGCAAAATATTGCGGTATTTTTCTTAATAATATATAAAAATACTAAAAATATACCAAATTGTATATTTGGTATATCGATATTGTACCACATTCAAAATATACCACAGACGGCACAATATACCAGATTGTCAGCCAAAGCAACTAAGACCCCTAGTAAGTAGGCGTTTTTGCTCATACAAAAGTATTTCTTTAATAACTTCCACAATTTTTATCTGATCGCAACCAAATTTTCAGGAATCACAATTACTATAGTTGTTATTGTATATTTAAAATTCGCAGCTCTAGCTTTAAAATTACGCTTGTTATTCGTATTTATTGAATTGCGGAGGCGGAAGTGGGCGTGGCAAAAATTTGAAACAAACTTGATCTGCATGCAAACATAACAAATGCTGTCGAAATTATAGCTCTATCTCTTATAGTCTCTGAGATCCAGTGTTTTATACTGACAGACGGACATGGCTACATCGTCTCGGCTGTTGATGCCGATTAAGAATATGTCGGAGTCTGTTCTACCGAAGTCTGTTTATTCATTATCGCGAAGCGTCTCTCCGCTGTCGCCCCGCAATAACTGTACTTGGCAAAGCGACAAAATGCGGACAACCAACAAAGCGCAAATAAAGAATAATGCAATCTAACATGCAAACTCACAACAACGCAGTGTCAATATGCCGACACGCACTCACAACTGCGCAGTGACAATGTGCCGAATCTGCATTACTTACTCTCCGACAAATATATATACTTTATAGGGTCTGAGATGCCTCCTTCTAACTGTTACATACATTTCCTGCCGGTACAAAGTTATAATACCCTTCTACCCTACGGGTAGGGAGTATAAAAAATGAACAGTGTTGCTTTGTCGCTGAACATAATTCTCAGTTCTACTAGCATAAAAAAAAAAAATAAAAAGTTTGAATTCTAGTGTAAAAATTAAAGCACTATGTTAACTATACAATACAATCGAGAATTTAAAAAAAATTCAAAAGTGGAGAATAGAATAATAATTGTGTATTTGATGTGCTCGCGCACAATTCTACATATGTATGTTGGTCATAAGAGTTTTATATTTAAGCACACTAGTCTTTCGTACACTATAGCACCTTGTTACTTTAGATTAGATGTATTTACAAAATATATAACGAATATGCCGCATGTTTACAAATAATCCAGAGACAATAATAATCACCAAAATCTAATTTTTTATATGAGAAAATATAAAACACTTATTTAATACTGCTTGTGATCAGAATATTAATTTAATCTAATTGTGCACTGGATATAATCTTCAAATATATATTTACAACAGTCTATTCTTGGCGAAATTGTTTTTTTTTTGTTTGTTTTACATTTCGACAAACTCAACACACTTTTGTAAGGTACAGGTTTCGAAAAACTAACGCACAACCCGAAAATAGAACAAAATTGAGAAAATATAATAATAGAGAATATAACAGAAACGATAGACACAATTCAGAACTGAGAAACTTGTACCGATGTCTTCTTTCTTGTGAGATGACAATGTTCCCAAAAATTCTACAGAGCGTCGTAAAATTTGTTTAGACTGCAATGGTAAGTCAGTTTGTTAGGCGACAATCTCCGAACGAGACGGTCAACAGATTCAATACATATTGTTGACTCTATATATATATCTGTATATCTTTATAAATATATAACTTTGCGAGTATATTAAAGTGAGCAGCGTTTTTTTTTTTTTTTTTGTTAAAATATAATTATGTAAGTGATTTGTTTAGATTTGTTTGTCTGAACAAGAATTAAATTAAATTAGAAACAGGGAGCAATATAAATAATATTGAAGTGTGTGCTAAAAATAATCAACATTTTTACTGTATGTTGAACTCCAAAAAAAATAATTTTAGAAAGTTTGCGAAACTCATCGTCATATTTGGAATTAGAGAATGTGTTATTTGTCATCAATATGCAAAAATTTATTATTATATATTTTCTATAATTTTAACCAACAAATAACCAAAAAAAAAAAAATTATTATTAGTTTGCATACGTTTTGTGAATGTGTGTATACTTGTAAGAATGTATCTACAATGCCCAGGGAAAACCGCCAAAGAGCAAAACGCGTGCAAAGAAAATTCTCCTTTGACTATACGCAGACGAAGGGCAGAGGGAAATTTGTCTATTTTAGGCTGCTGCATAATAAATTTGTGACCAATGTGGTTACAATTTTCGTTTATTGTTTATTAAATTCAAACAATATCATAATGTTTGTAAACTTAATTCAATAATTAAGGTTTATTTTGCCCGATGAAATATTTAGTTTTGACAATAATGTTAATCTTAAATTTGAATCTGTACCATTTTACGTACATACATTACAGAATTAAATGCTAAATTTCCTTTCAATCGCATTTTGATTCAAAGGAAATCTAGCAATTTGAGTCAAAAATTTGAAGTATGATATGTATAAAGTTTTTTATTCCTACTTTAATATAACTAGTACCAAAAACGAACACGTAGTTAAAGGCGGACTCAAATACGATGACGACATCACAATTGCTTAATAGGAGTATCCGTACAATGCCTACATGGGTAGTGAGTATTCTAATGATTTTGGGTAAATAGTGAATATGTATTAACCGGCTCGGTGCATTATCGTAGACTGAGGCAAAAGATCGATCCGGACCTCCGGCACCACTACCGCCTCAAAATGGGTCGAAGAAGGAGAGTCCATACAATGTGCCCACATTGCCCCCCAAAACAAAAGACACACCCGAACCGGACTATGAAGTGATCGAGTTTTCCAACCAACAGCCATACTCAAATGAACCAATGAAAACCCCACATTTTCGAAATAAGCCGCTAGGTTAGTATATACGAGTACTAATCATAGAATGATAGTCATATTAAATATAGTATATCATTATTTTCTTACATTAAACTTACATTGTTTCTTTCGTTTCTTGTATCTTTGTAGATAATAAATTGAAATGTACTTTGTGTGGGTCGCAGAATCCTTGGGTAACCTGTAGTGAGTGTGCTGGCCAAATCTTTTGCGCGTCGTGCGATGATATGTTCCATAAGCATCCCAAACGCAAGCAACATATTCGCAAGGTGCGTATAATTCTATCTTGACAAAACTTTTCAGCGCTTATCACTTATTCATGCATTTAATCAAAAACAACTAAAAAGCTACAGTCGAGTGTGCTCGACTGTGAGATACCCGCTACACATTTTGAATGAAATGAAAAATATACCGAAAATACTACAAAATATTTAAAATATACCTAATGTACCACATTCAAAATATACAATAGACGGCACAATATACCAGATTGTCAGCCAAAGCAACTAAGACCCCAGTAAGTAGGCGTTTTTGCCCATACAAAAGTATTTCTTTAATAACTTCCACAATTTTTATCTGATCGCAACCAAATTTCCAGGAAACACAATTACTATAGTTGTTATTGTATTTTTAAAATTCACAGCTCTATCTTTAAAATTACGCTTATTATTCGATTTTTGTTAATTTTCGGGGTAGGAAGTGGGCGTGGCAAAAAGTTTAAACAAACTTGATTTGCACGCAAATAAAAAACATAAAAACATAACAAATGCTGTCGAAAAAAATTATAGCTCTATTTCTTATAGTCTCTGAGATCCAGTGTTTCTTACGGACAGACAGACAGACGGACATGGTTAGATCGTCTCGGCTGTTGATGCTGATCAAGAATATACATATATACTTTATAGGGTCTGAGATGCCTCCATCTACCTGTTACATACATTTCCTGCCTGCACAAAGTTATAATACCCTTCTACCCTATGGGTAATATATTTGTTCGTCGCTCAATTTAATATAAATTTCTATTTTCACTTTGCATATACTTAGGCTGTTGAGTTGGGTACACCACCTAATACCGCCAAAAACACAAAGTGGTGCAGTGCCGCCCATTGCACCGCCGCGACGCAGTAAACGTGGATTATTGACACCATTTCTAGGCCGTAAGGAACAGGTACGCCACTGCACGATATTTTAAAGATAAAAAATATAAATATTTGTACGCCTTTAAGTGCCGCATAGACTTGCAATTCATCTATGAAGTCACCTGTTATAATGCACTGCATTCTATGTTATTAATTAGTAACCAATTTGTAATCGATTTTGAATGCTTCAATAAATCAACAAAAAATATAAACAATAAAATTAAATTGAATAGCAAAATTTAAATCGCAAAGGATCCAAAAAATCTTTCACAGATGTTGCCGCCACCTTCACCGACGCCATCGCACAAATCGAACGTTGGTTGCCGATCAACGTCGTCGAAGACAACGTTCGCAAACGGGTCAAATGGGATAAACAAAAGGCCGTTGCCTGACCTGCCAGGTTCTGTAAATGCTCCAAGTGAAGTTGGGTGCTTGTCGCGGTCGGAAACGCCTCAATCTGTTTTTGATACAATACAACGTCCGCCATCAGTGCAACTTGAAAAGATTAAAACGAAAGCGAGTGCCACCTTAGATCGCATGACACAATTGCAAAAACGCTATCATCAACAGAAGACGCAATCGCAGCATGACATTGATAGTTCTAGTAGATCAACTACTCGAAGTAATCAGGTACGCATGATGTTACCTACATATATACATTTTGTAGTCCCGATACCACATTTTCAATGTATTGTCGTCGTCTACGTCAACATGTGTACATACGTCTTGTCCATCGCCCCTCGTATCTTTCTCTCTTTTTCTGTATGTTGTCCCACAGCAATCGCAAAATGTCATCAACTTTGAACATTGGTCAAACGTATCACCATCGCCCTCACACTTTCATTCTGGCAGCATGTCATCCGGTTTGAATTCATCGCATTTTGATCTATCGGATGATTCCCATACTTTTCATAATTCTCTACTGTTTCAACATCACCAACGACATAAGGCACCAGTTGCTCAGCGTCGTCAAATGAGCAGTTCGGTATTCAATTTAAACAGTTTGAGTCGGCGTCCCCTAGCTGAAATGAAAAATGGAAGTGCATGGCTGGTCAATCAGCGTATGCAACAGGTGAGCTATTTATGTAATCTCTCACGTCTATCGATTCATCTAAAATTGAGATAGCGATAGTTTCACCGAAAAAAAAAATTGATAATACAAAAATACCTAAATTAATCTGATTGTGTTATAAAATTGGATGAATAATCATTTTATTATTAATCTGTATTAGGTTACTATAACTTTGTGCTAACAGAAGTATATATAATCCTCAGAAGGAGGCATCTACGACCTCATTCTTGATCAGCGCAACAACCACTATCCAAATAATATATAAATACGCCAAATAGGAGACAAAGGGGTTGTAATGAGGACTTATTAAGCATAGCAACAATTGCTGAGGAACGGCTGATTAAGAATTTCAAATATTTCATTGAATTCCATTCAGTTGCAGATCAACAATAAATAAGTATAATCTTTATGATTACCGGAAATAATATTAGATATTACTCAAGAAATATAACTTCTCACATGTGTAAAAGTGACTATCTATTATTTGTTATATGAAGTTAAGATGGCAAGCCAACCTACAGTCCAAGTACTAACATAGCCAGACTAGGTGCAGATCGAATACTACATGAAATTTAAAAATGCAATTAATCTTAAATTTGACATTTTTGAGTACTGGGTATTTTATAGTTGAGCATACTGTTGCTCCCTTACTTTTAAGTATAATTATTTTTGGATTGTATTGATTTTAAGCCGAAGTAGTAGTACATACGAATATGTCGGTTTCTGATTGCAGGCGCAATCCATGGCACAACTCAACTGTGAAGGTTGTCGCCAGGGTCATCAGGGGGGAAACTTATCAAATCATCAAATAAGATCGACAGATGAGTGGACTCATTTTGGATCCCAACAGCAGTTCAATCACTCTAATCTCTCGCTGAATATGAATCAAGATTTCCAGTTACAACAGCAATATCCATACTATCCACCTCCCGTATTTATGAACCAGGGTGGCATTATGCCTCATATATATCCGGGCGCAACCCGATATCCAGTTATGCATCCAGGTTCGTTACGATCATGCATAACATTATTAAAAATAAAGAGTAATACTTAACTTGCTTCACTAGGTGCTGTGGGTTATGGGCCACCTCCACCAGCTTCTCGAGCAGCATCACGCTCTCGCTATGCGGCATCGCCAACGCCAAGCAGAAAGTCACTCTCCTTGCGCCGTAGCAAAAGAAGCAGCTATGTTGATGATGAGTTAACGGATGATGAGGATTCTGAGCAGGATGATCGTCGCTCATTAGTATCAAGTCGTTCTGGTATGACAAGTGCCTCACGCGGACATCAGAATCATCAGCGCCAACGTCGCTTGTCAAGCGCATCACAACTGATTAACAAAGTTGTCAAAGATGAACTAAATTCAGAACAGTTACACAAAGTAAAATTAATGAATCGACGCGGTTCAGATTCTAAATCTGTGCTAGTTGAGTGTCAGACCGACTCGAAAGATAGAAAATTTACATTTAAAAGAGACCAAGTTGAAGCTCAGAAAACTAGTCGCATTTACTCAGATTTAGAATCTGAAGGCTCTGGAGCTCGTGCCTTGGTCCAGGCAAAGATACAACAGAAACTACAAGAAGCTGATAAGCAGAAAATCAATCGAACTGAGTTGAAACAAAAACCAGAAACAAAAGATGAAAACACACAAGCTGCTTCTGTAATACCAAAGGTGGCTTTACCTTCATGCAAATTGCAGAACGAAGATAGAAACGTTGAAGAGGAACAGGAAAATGGAGAAGCCGCTGGTACTGAATCCACACAAAATTCTAGTTTTATCACAACACAGAAAGATGTCGATCTTGGCCCTCCTCCGACGACACCAGATTATGAGTGGGAATGTGAGTTTTGCACCTATGTAAATGAGCCAAATATTAAAATCTGTGCCATTTGCTGTAAAACGCCCAGCAAGCCACCAAAGAGGTTAAAGGAACAAAAGTGTTCGATTAAGCTACCTAAGCGTTCTGAGACAGACTGCAGTACCGGAAGATTAAAAGACACAACTCAAGATTTTTCTACTCAAAGCGAAACAATAGCAGACACACTTACGACAGATTCTAATAGGATCAGTTCTATGACTAAGTCCAAGCCGAAAACATCCGAGAAAATCGAGTCAAATAAGGCAACAGCAAATGGGTTTATTCAAAAAGGTAGGATACAAAAGAAAATCTCATTTTTTGAGGGTACCAAGACCTGAACTATCCACCATAAACCCATTAAACTTAACAGTGTGCATCAGTAATAAATGTAAGATGTAATTACATTGAATTGGAAATATAAATCATATCCAACTAAACACAATTGAGTTTTGTTTAAATAACACATACATTCGGTAAATCATGCTTACTTCTTTCGAATGTATGTTATATATATGTTATAGAATCCGTGAAGAATATTTGGGATAAACTCGATAAAAGCATTCAGGCCCAGGCAGAGCAGGTTCTACAACAAGCTGAGAATGCATCAGAGATGCCGCCTTCAACAGAGCTGACATCTAACATTGATTTGAGCCATCAAGAGGGTGAAAAATTCACATCACGACCACCACAAAATATTTCCACCCAAGTAAACTATTATTTTCCTAATTTCTTATTTTAAATATACATAGCTATGAATATTCGTTTTTTTTTTAATGTTTGCTTGCAGACGACTTACGAAACACGATCGGAAGAGCGCCCAATTTTACAGGAACACAACGATCCACTAAAATCAAATAAAATTGAAAGACAACTTTTTTATCATAACAGCTCCCAACCGTTCAAGACAGATAACTATGGCGCTTCTAACGAAAATCTGATTGGCATAGATCTTAACTCTAAACACCAGCAACAGAGCCCAGACCAATTTGTAAGGCAACCAAACTTCATAAAAGAACTTAAGGCATTACAGCTAGTAAGTAGAGTTGTAGAAAGCATGAAAGAATTACGATTTTTTTTTTTTTTTGTATTATCGTGCTTTGATGAAAATATAATAATTTTCGATACATTGTGAGCGTCCTTAGATTCTTGAAATATTTTCATTATGATTATGGAAATCGCAGTCACAGGAGTTTTAAGCAAAATTAAAAAAAAAAAAAATACGATGATGTCGGTTTGATTTAATTATAGTAGATCTGCTACCCATAATTTATTGACTTCATCAATTATAGCCTCTTATACTTAAAAAATATTATTTCGTTTTTAATATTTTCTACTGAAGTAGCTGTGCTTAATTCGGAGTTTTTGTCGGCAAAGTACACAATTTTAAGCATTAATAGTCCTTCATAATCCTTCAGGTGGGGGTGTTCTTTTTTTTTATATACCCGCTAACCGTCTGTCTGTATGTCCGTAAGAAATACTGGATCTTAAAGACTATAAGAGATAGAGCTATAATTTTTTCCGATAGGATTTGTAAATGTTTGTACGCATTTGCCCCCGCAATCCAAAACAAGTAAGAAAGTTACAGTCGAGTGTGTTCGACTGTGAGATACCCGCTACCCATTTTGAATAAAAGCAAAACATTGCGGTATTTTTTAAAATATACCAAAAATACTAAAATACTAAAAATATACCATAGACGGCACAATATACCAGATTGTCGGCCAATGCAACTAAAACCTAGTAAGTAGGCGTTTTTGCCAATGCAAAAATATTTCTTTAATAACTTCCACAATTTTTATCTGATCGCAACCAGATTTTCAGGAATCACAATTACTATAGTTATTATTGTACATACCAAAATTCATTCAAATTTTTTTGATTTGCGAGGGCGGAAGTGGGCGTGGCAAAATTTTTAAACAATCTTGATCTGCGTGCAAACATAACACATGCTGTCGAAAAATTATAGCTCTATCTCTTATAGTCTCTGAGATTGAGTGTTTCATACGGACGAAGATTATGTCTTCATTATGTCTTCCTCTATTTATTATTCATTACGAATTGCAGAAATCGAGGTCCCCTTTCGACCTTCACCATGCTTCTACTGGTTATCAGCCCGAAATGGCGAGAAAATCCGAAATTGAGATGCATATTATACTAAAAGAGCTGGAGTTTTATAAATTTAATGTTGAGGAATTCGAAGCCGCACTTAAGTACTGCAGCGCAGATAAAAATCCAATACAATGGTTGAGAGACAATTGGCACAAGCTTGTGGAAACTGTGCAGAGTCTGGCGACGAAGTATGGTCAAGAGCGTGCAGAGAACACCATTGGTACCATATCACAGCAAGAAGCCCGCAATGCGCTAAGAAATTCAAGCGGGAATGTGTGGCAAGCAGTAGCAGATTGCATACAGCAAAGACAACAAAATTACAGCAAGTTAGCAGCAAAAGGAAACTTTTCCAACGAAGATATTGTGAATGCTTTAACCGCTCATCAAGGTAATTTGGATCAGGCGGTACTCGAATTAAATCGCACACAACTGAGACCATTCCTATTGCGCATCTGGGGATCGCCAAATGGCATGGAAAATGAGAGCACTTCCATAGATGTCAAGTCGGGTTAGTTTGTAGGTTGCAAAACCTTGTTATAGTTGTTTTTCATATCACTTTAGACATATATTTTTTTGGTAACATATTTGTGTAGATATCCATGACTTTCTGAACACACATGCTTTGGATTGTTTGGCTCCACATAGTGAGTCTGCAAATGCACATGATGCACTCAATGCGAATGATATTTATAGTTATAGTCCTGCGAAGTCTTCGTACGCCACACCAAGTCCTTATCAAATGGAAGATAATACCCTTAAGAATCTGGAGATCTTAATCGGTAACATGGAGCAAATTCAAGCAAAGCAAAACCAGGAAGTCTTACGGTCAATTGAAACTATGCTACAAACGTACAAGGGTAAACCAGATCATGAAACAGAATATGAAACAGATTCTGAAGTGATGCGTATTCTGACAAGGAGTCCAATTAGCATGATAAAATCTCCTTCCACGAGCACAGTACAAGACAAGTCCAGGGATGTCAAGAACTTTGTCTGGCAGCACATTCAAGATATTGTTCCCAACCTAGTGCAACAAGTAGAGCAAGAGCTCAATGAAAAGAAAGAAAAAATATTTAATGTTGCTGAAGATGGAGAAGAAGCGCATCACGAAACTGCGCCGATTCATGGTATACCTAGTGATAGATTAATGGAAGGCGTTATCCTCCCCATTATAAAACATAGTTCAATACATGAGGAACTTCCTCAGAACTTTATTTATGCAACGGAGATAGTTAACTTTAAATTGGATCTTGATCGGCCAATAGAGAGATTGCATGAACAGGAATGGCAGTTAAGAACTTTTGAGGGAGCTAAGCATCTTGTCTATAAGAGTTATAAGGCACCAGCAAAAAGTCCAACAACCGTTGGTGAAGACCAACATCAACTACCACTGACATCAACACTTTACATTGAACAGAATAGCAATTTAGCGCCTATGATTCATTTAAGTTCTGCAAATAATGAGGATTATCAATTAAAGGAGGTGAATCAAAATATGCCGAAGAATCAGGAGACGTCTGTAGAAACACTCCAACTGGATCATGATATTGAAGTATTCCAGCCATCAACATCTCTTGGACCATATGAACCCCCTAGTATAATAAATAAAAATTACGAAATGGAGTCCTCGATTAAGAATGAAGAAGTTTTCGATATAGAACAGACTCATTGCAGATCTCAGGAAACGGATAACACGGAAGCGATTGACTATATGTCAGGTATGGCGACAATTGAGACCACGAGGGCAAATATTCACCCGCAAGTAATGAACAATAACCTTCCTCATACATTAGAACCACAAATAGAAATCAAGCAGCAAAGTAAGAAAAGCGTTGACGTCAAATTCCAAGAATCTACAGTATATGATGTTAAATCACATAATACTGTCCCACAAATTTTGAATTTTCTTCAGATCTCTACTGAAGGTTCAGAGTCGAGCCAAGTTGACAGAATTATTGCCGTTTCGACCAAAACGCACGACGAAGGAAATGTACATTCACAGATGCAATCTAAAGAAGATATAGACACTGACACTCAAATAGAATCAGGTTTACCGACTATACTCTCTCCCGCTGATTCTAGAAACAAACGACATTCAAAAATACCAATTAGAACATTAAGTTATATTGATAGTAAAGATGATCCCCATTTGCCCAAAAAGGAATTTGTTGAAAGTAGTGAGATGAATTCTACTCAACAATCACAGTGCACAACTAGTTTGCAGGTCGAAGAAGTGTTTTCGAAAGACGATGTAATGACTAGTACCAATGAGTTCGAAGAGGTTTTTGTAGATGCAACAGATTTCAGCAATGACGAGCTACAATTAGAAGTCGAATCCCCCACAGATTCGGAAACATTTCCCCAGCCATCTATCGAAAAGTCTACAAGTAAAATATCACTAAGCGTTGAATCGAATAATATTGAATCAGAAAAATTAATGCGTAAAGAGTTTATACCATCTGGGGATCCAGCAAAACAAAATTTAAGTGAATTAGTTGAAGACACACAGCGTCTAATAAAGCAAATGCGAGATGAAATCAGTATCAATGATTTTGAGTCAACAGATGAGGAAGAATGCTCCGAATATTCTGATGAATATGATGACGAGGAGGAGGAAGACGAATGGTACAGAAGTGAGGATGAAGAAGAGGAGCACGGGCCAATAATCGAAGATGCTTCTAGTGGTTCCGAAATCGAGGATATTCTAGAAGAAAGTGAAGGTTCTTATAAAGACGAATATGGTGATGAAAATGTCAATCAAAACAGAGTAGAGCTTGAAACTATCACAACAACATCATCAGTCACTGCCACAAATCATAAAGTCATTGAAGAAAATAATGAAACTTTAACTGTTTCCCTTGCAGCTATCTCAGTTAATGACGAGTTGAGTTTATCCAATGAGATTGAAATTAATGCCAAAATCTCAGAAAGCACTTCAATAGGAGAATCTGAAGATATTTGGGAACCTACCATTTCAGAAGATATTACATCTGTTGTTGAAGCTAGAATGCATAACGAACTATTGCAAACATTGTCAATAAATAATCCTGCTCAAGAAGTTCACCCTGTTATGTCAAATGCAGCTGACGGCGTATTATTGCAGACTGCGGAGATAGTTTCTCAAGGTGTTGCATTTGGAACTCATTTGGAACCTTTGCGATGCATTTCAATTAAAAAATCTCCAGAAAAAAATCATAAAGTTGATAACATTAAAGAAGCTCCACTTATTAAAGATAATTCGCTAGTAGAATCTTCAATAGACTCTGAATTGCTGCCATTACAAGATTCAAATAAAATATTATTGGTACAGCTTCCATCAGTTCCCTCATTAGGCCGGAAGTACACCGCAGATCGAGAAGTTGATATATTGAAAGGAACAAGCATAACGAAAACGCTAAAAAATACAAAGTCCTCTATCAGCAAAATACCAAAACTAACAAGTGATCATAATTCCAACATAACAAAAAATAAAAAATTTGTGTCGCGCTCCAAATCGTTTTCTGCACCCATAGGCATCTCTTCTGTAAAACGGATACAACAGGAGTATCTCCAAAAACAGAGTCAATTGAATACTATATCAAACATTAGTAGAGTGCCTATTAAAACTAGTTTAACCAGGAAAAAATCTTTAAGTGAGGCCATAGACAAGTTTAACAAAAGTATAATTAACGATGGTTCCGGCTCAAATGGATCGGCATCTCCAAAGACGACTTTGAATCATCGAATACCAAAGAAAAAATACCACGAAGCCTGCTTTTCAGACGATGATTACGAAACCTCAGCCCCCGAAGAGGAGGGTACAGAGCTAAATATAGATGAGCTCCTTAAAGATGAGATTTTGAATCGTAAACTGAGTGTTCCTGTTTTTCGTGCCTACCCTAGTTTGCAAGAGACGGTTATTGAGGAGCCAACAGTAAGTCTATATGTCTATATTTAACATTAAATAAATAAATATTTCCTCTCGCTTAAAGGTCCTGGCTCACAAATATGTGGACCTTAAATTAGTGAACAGCATTGCTGAGGCTCAAATAGTTGCCACATTAGTTCATATGAAGTTTCAAGAGGATGTTGCTCTATGGGCAGTCAAAGAATGCTCAGATCTTGATCAGGCTATATCGCTGTTACAACAGGAATGTGAGCTCTGTATGAATACCTACCCGATGAATGAAATTGTTTGCATGCTGAAATGCATTCACAAATGTTGCAAAAAATGTGCGAAGAGCTATTTTACAGTTCAGGTACGAATAAGCATTTGTATTAAAACATTTGTTGAGGATTTTATTAACTTATTTTCTTTTAAGATTACCGACCGTAGTATCAACGATTGTAGCTGCCCGTTTTGTAAGCTGCCAGAGCTCAGTAACGAAGTTGCGCATGAGGATGAACATTTGGAATATTTTTCAAACTTAGATATATTTCTTAAAAGCATTTTAGATGCCGATGTCCATGAGTTATTCCAACGCAAGCTACGTGATCGCACTCTGCTGCAGGATCCCAATTTTAAGTGGTGCATTCAATGCGCCTCCGGTTTCTTTGCCCGCCCGAAACAAAAACGTTTAATATGTCCAGATTGCGGGTCAGTCACTTGTGCTCAGTGCCGAAAGCCATGGGAAAAACAGCACGAGGGCTCCAGCTGTGAGGCCTATTTAGAATGGAAGATCCAAAATGATCCAGAGCTGCAAGCTCAAGGTGTACAGGAACATTTGGCACAAAATGGCATTGATTGTCCAAAATGCAAATTTCGTTATTCCTTAGCAAGGTAATCAGGGCATAGCAACTGGGAGTGGGTATTATTCAGTATATAAATACCAATTGCAATATTTTTGTTTAGGGGTGGCTGTATGCATTTCACATGCACCCAGTGCAAGTTTGAGTTCTGCTATGGCTGTGCCAGACCTTTTATGATGGGCGCCAAGTGCAACATATCTTCCTACTGCGCTAAGTTGGGCTTACATGCACACCATCCACGCAATTGTCTGTTCTATTTACGCGACAAGATACCGATGCAATTGCAGTTTCTTCTCAAGGAGCATAACGTTCCATTCGACACGGAGCCCCGGGAACCGCAGTATGAAGCAAGCAGCTCAGCAAAAGCTCGAGCTTTGGTTCGCTGTCCCATACCATTACAGAAGGAGACCCCGCAGGGTCTAGTTGATACTGTTTGTAATAGTGATGTTCCCGATAAACACGCTGGAATGTGCCGGTAAGAAGTGTAAACACAAAAGATGCATACCATACAAAGTATCACAATTACTTTCAGAACGCATTATGTTGAGTATTTGGCCAGTAAGGTTGCCAAGGCAAGTATTGATCCGCTTCCCATTTTTGACCTGACAGATTGTGTACAGGAGCTCCGCAGACGCGGCATTGAACTGCCCGAGCGAGGCCCATGGGATACCGACGAAATCTATAAAAATATGTGCTCAAAGGTTGGTAAATGGTCATAATATTATATATAGAATTGAATTGTATATATTCGCCTTTTCCGTTAGTTATCTGTTTTATTTTCTTTATGTGGAAATCGCATTACTTGTCCGACAACACTTTCAGTTCATCCTAGGTATAAATAGACATGTCGGCCGATCAAAAACAACTAGTGCCTAAATATAGATTTATTGCTTTTTGTTTCTTGGATCAGTATTTATATATACACAGTTGGCAAAGATATAACAAATGTTTATTACTATCAACGTATTTCAATAATATAATTCTCTTTTTATAGGTAATCAAACAGCACATACCACTTAAATCCGCCTGAAGATGGAGATGACTTCGAATTGAAATTGGTTTCAACTGAATCAAAGTGTCCACTCCATTTATTCTCTATGATTTCTGGCTTATCTTACATCCCATCGTTTTGATTATTGTATTTTTTAATCTTTGTTTATTTTTAATATAACAAAAACAAAATAATATTGTACAATAATTATATTGGAAACCAATAGACACAGAATGCAAAAATAATTTTGAAGCCGAAGCTTTTCCAATCTTTATCATATTTACTAATAATCAAATGATAATATATTGTTATGAAATTAAATTTGAATTAATTTTAAACAATAAAAGTAGAGCAACGTTCATGCTATTATTTAGTAAAGACAGCAGCTTTAAGGTACATTTTAGACTTATTAAAGCGTTTTGATTAAATAATAAAAGCGATAATATGAAAACAAACATCATAAAGTGGCTTATGAATTTACTGGCTAAATATAAATACACTAAATGCCTGCCATAAGTGCTCACGCTCTTGTAAGTTTTCTTGCTTGCGTTTCTTCAGGCGAGCACACGCGATTGTAACTTTCTTAAATGCTTTATTATATTAAACTTAATTAAATAATTAATTAATAATTAAATGTGCTATTAATTCTATTTTATTTTATTTTTATTTTACAAATATGTAAAAAAATATATATTAACTAATTTACTAAGCACTTTACAAAAATTAAATATTTTTAATGTTTTTGCGGTATATTAATTTGGTATATTGTAAAATAATACTTTTCTGTTTTGTTTTATTCAAAATGGGTAGCGGGTATTCTACAGTCGAGCCCACTCGGCTGCAGATTCCTTACAGGCATAAATTGTTTGCTTGTTTATTGATCTCATTTATAAGAAAGAGAATAAATGTAATGTTTTAAGTTATTGTGAAATATAACATCCAAGCTTTCCGCGATTCCAAACTCTAGGTCCACTAACTCATTTAATTTTTCATCTATCTAAATGCAAGAATTTGAAAATAAAAAGCAAACTGATGTTCCTTATACCGATTTTAGTAGGGCTTCTGACTTTTCTTAATCTTTTAGTATTTTCTCATATCTTTCTTATTTAAATCTTGCGAACGCGAGTCCTATTTATTCAGCTTGTGATTATAGACTCTCCAATACTTATTTTTCATTACTTTATACCACTTATGTATGTTATAGTTAGTTTAATATTACGGTATCGCTAGCCTTTCAGGATATTTGGACGTTGACGTTGACGGCAGTACCATCAATCACGGGCTTGTTGACGTGCGGACAAAACAAAATAAATTTGTGAACAGCATGCATTAATCGAAAACTGCGAATAAATGTTAAAAGACGCTGGACAGCTAATTAAGTTACCTTAAAAATATGTTAGGTTATATGTATAAGAAGATGAAAAACAATTAAATAATAATGTTTTGAGCAGAGGAATAGATTTACTAGAGCAAACTACGTTATTGAAATTATTATAATTCACACATAGAATACGGAAGGGATTATGGCAAGCAAAGTTTGTAGTTCTTCGTGAAATGAGAAGAGGAAGAAAATTCCTAGTGATCCTGACTGGAACTGCAAAACTAATTTGACTTAACAGCTCCAAAGAGTCTATTTCACCATTAATTAGTCTCTGTAAGCACCTTGCATAATTCTTCGGTTAGAAAGAGAAGGAAGGTTTAGTAATAAAAGTCTACTGCGATAAGGTGGTAATCTAATATTAGGATTCCAATTTAAACTACGTAGAGCAAATAACAAGAATTGTTTCTGCATCGACTCAATCCTATCTTGATAAACCCTATACTGGGGATTCCAGACAAGAGATCTGTACTCAAGGATAGGACGAACCAGTGAGACGTACAAAGTTTTGGTAATGAAGGGATCGTTGAACTCTTTCGACCAGCGCGCTATGGGCAAAAAGTCGCAGTGCAGCATTTTTACATTTTTTTTTGTGTTCGGTATCATTAAATTGACTTTATTTTTTGAATTAGAATACTTCAAGAATACTGAAACATATTTCGTTGGTAATTTGTTATTCGCCCATATTTAAAGACCATGGTCTGGACCCTCTAAAAAAAAAATTGGCGAGAAAATTTGTGATTTTTTCTGTCAATTTTATATTCAAATATTAAATCAAACAAAAAAGCTTGAATATGGAATTTAATTGTCAAGGTATGCAATTTTAATTATTGGCAATAAATTTTTAGTATATGTGATATATTGTCCAATCATGCAATGTGTTGTTGGTATATTTTAAGGTCCCTGGTAACAAATCTATTTGTGTTTTTGTGGAGTGTAACTAGTGCGTCTAGGCCGGTCGAGGTAATATTAAAGCTGAATGTTATTAACCAAAGTGTTAACAATCAAATAGTGGTTAACATTTTTGCCCGTTTTTGCCCGATTTACGGCAAAACTCAATGTTGCAGTTGTATTTACGTCTTGTTTTGCAATGTTGTTTGATTTTTGGAGCAACAACAACCGCCAACAAACTGCTGTGAAGCAGTTTGTTTTGCAAAATATCGATGAAAATTAATTAAGTGATGTTCAGCAAATCTTAATAAAAGATAAGCTTATTCAGTTTTTCAGATTGAATAACACTAATTTACGAAAATGCAACAGAAAAGCCTGCGCAATGGCTTGCATCCTCGTTCGTAATTGAGTTTCTTAAGATGATGTTCCACGCGAAAAGCCTGGTCGTAAACGATTGACGTATACTGAGGCAGGACCAAGGTTAAAGTGAAAATTAGCATTTGAACTAGTCTATGAAACAGAAAAGTCAATGCTATTGTTGCATGACGTTTTGAAAAGTGTTTATATAATTTTAATTGCTACATAATGTGAGTTTGAGGTATGCCCATCAAAACTTAAAGTAGGTACTTGATGTACTTATAAATTAATATTTATGAGTGGTATCCAATGTCTCCAATTTTGCATAAAGTACTGGTACATTGGCACCAAATTATGGAAACTTCCGTACTTCTTCCAGGGGCTCTCCGAAAAAGGCGTCAGAAGAGCGCAAAAAATTGAACAAACTCGATATGTTTTCTCATGCAATGAAAAACAGCCGCTTGAATACTATATCAGATGTGTTTAATAGAGCATTCGATTCCTCTGACCCACTGCTTTCAACTATAAATCTAAAGGAACGCCAAAGATTAAACTATAAAAAATCTACCAAGAGATGTTATAGCTCTTTTGGGATCTCCTGATATTGAGCCTCCAATGACATGGGCATGTGTAGACAACAACGATAATCAGGTAGAAGAAGGCGGAGATAATGAACTCGAAATTTTCGGGCAAAGTTCCCTGGAGTTGGAGGAAGAGCTTTGTGAAAAATAAATTATTAACTGGGCACCAAGGTATGGAGTCACAAAACATAATATTGGGCTCTAATTAATTTTTAATTTGATTTTGATATTACATTCAAATATTTTAAAACAAATTTTTAGAAAAAAAATCGAAAATTATAACTTCATGGTAAGGTGGGCGGGAAGGAAGGCGTGGTCCAATTGAAAAAAGAAAAAATCCGAAATTCGATCTTTATTTTTTAGGTATATGTACAAAGTTTCATGTTTCTATCTTCAAAAATAGTAAAAATGCCACAATTCGGGACTTTTTGCCCATAGTGCAGCGTTTTATAAATCCCAGAATACCCAAGGCCCTACTTACAGCAGACAGAATATGCTAATCAAATTTTAGTTTAGCATCAAGCAGAACCCCCAAGTCATTCACAGCTTCAATTCGCTCTAGAGGAGTGTTATATATAACATAGTTATTTACCTGGGAAGAACCCCTACAGAAGGTCATAAACTTACATTTATTGCTATTGAGGTGTAACATATTTACTCTGCACCAAGATTCTAGGCGATAAAGGTCACATTGCAACAGTGACATCGCAAAACTTTCATTAAATGTCAGGCAAAGCTTAACGTCATCAGCGTACATAAGTACACGGGAATGCTCAATAACAGAAGGAAGACCATTTATAAACAAAGTGAACAATAGAGGACCCAAATGGCTACCCTGGGGCATACCAGAAGTAACTTGGACACATTTAGATACAAAGCCATTATAATAAACATTCTGAATTCTGTTGGACAGGTATGAGGAGATCCGCTCAATTAGACTATGAGGAAACCCTAAAAGATTAAGTTTATACAATAAGAGGTGATCACTTACTGAGTTAAAAGCCTTACTAAAATCGGTGTAAATGACATTTGCTTGCATTTTATTCTCGAATCCTTTAATTACAATAGAAGAGAACTCCAATAAGTTAGTAGAAGTGGACCTAGATTTCACAAACCCATGTTGGTAAGGTGAAATTCTAGACTTACACAAATGTTGCAGTTGAGAAGTTATGATTTTTTCAAATGCTTTCGGAATCGCAGACAATTTACATATACCGCGAAATTTTGAACTTTAGATTTGTTCCCTTTTTTAGGATAGGTATAATAAATAATTTTTTCCAGATTTTTGGAAAAGAGCATGAGTTTACGGACAATTCAAACAATTTAAAATGCGGTTTACAGATAGCACAATACATTTGAAACAATTTGGTGCGTTCATTTGTTTTTCATACCTGTGTGTTACTTCAAAATCAAATTCATGCATTTATAACGCCCATCTTGCAATCCTTGGATTTAATTCAATTTTTTTTAACGCTAGATTCAATGAATTGCAATCTGTCATAAATTTAAAATTTTTGTTTTTTGTTTTTGCAAATAAACTCTAAATCTACATAATACACATATTATCGCTAAAGATTCTAATTCAGGGTAATGCGAATTAGACTCTGAGCCAGCTTTTCGCTTCAAATAGTAAAATACTCGATGCTACTTTCCATCTGAGTTACTCTGTAACAGTATTGCTCCAAATCCTAACGAACTGTTTCATCCTTATGGTTGTAAATACACTTACTTTTTGTCTTTCTTTAATAAAACATATAACGTCTTTGATGAGCGTAAAATTAGAAAACTGTAGACGGATAACACCCTATCTGGTAGAGGAAAATTATTTACAGCTTCTTATCCTTTGTCGTCTGTTCTTATCCCATCATTTGAAATTTCAAAAGTCAAATACTTCACTTTACTTTGTAAAAGCTTACATTTATCCTATTCAATTCTAACGCGATTAGCTAAAATAAATTCTTACCCTTCTTACTTAAGGATTTCCAGAAGCAGTCTTCTTTTATGAGCACAGAGCAATAAAATGATCCAACACCCTATATCTATAACACGAACCTCTCTCGTTTGCTGTTTCCTGTTACAGTTCAAAAATCTTGACTCCATAATGCTGCTACCCAGGTGTCCATCACTTTTCTTGCTCTTCTAATAGTTCGTCATTCTCCAAGTTGATGTCTCGTGGCAGCATTGCCCAGAATTCACACCACATACAAATTTGCGTCTTAATTCGGCCTTGGATATTTTGCTCATCATGAAACTTCTCTATACGATACGCATCGGATCTGAATGCAGCCATTGCAATGCATCACATTTTATCATATCATATCAGTTGATTGAAGCTGCCAGTAAAAACCCACTAATATCTCTTTGGCAAATTGGAATCGCACTGCCACTCATTCGCGATCATTTTCCCTTCCGGCATTTCTGCATTTTATTGGTGACAAATTCGTTTACTATTCCAAATTTTGTCGCTCTATCGCCAATCGTCTCCGCAATATCATCTGCTTTTGCATCACCATCTATGCAAGGAATTTGACTACGTTCACTACTGGGACAGCATTTAATCGATATAATAGCTCAGTTTTAGAGCCTCTTGTTGGCAGCCCCGGTACTTTTTTTTTTTTTTTTTTTTTTGTGTAGTACTTTGTTCTTATTTTATTGTTAGACCTCTCGCCAGGTGGTTAGGGTGCAACAGCAGCTTGGTAAAGTACTTTTCCTTGTGTTCTGCGATTACTTTTTTGACTGGTAGGATGTTTAAGTCGCGTTGTATGTTTTCGTTGCTAACGTACCACGGTGCCCCGGTGATGGTTCTCAAGATCTTCGACTGAGCTCGCTGGACTATGTCAATATTACTATTGCTGGCATTCCCCCATAACTGGGAGCCGTACATCCATATAGGTTTTAGTACCGAGTTATACAGCAGGTCTTTATATTCAAGGCTAAGGGGAGACCGAGCGTTGATAAGCCAATGAAGGCTGCTGGCTTTTAGCTTTAGGTGTGTTCTTTTGGCTTCAATGTGCCGGCGCCATGTAAGTCTTCTGTCGAGGTGTACTCCTAGATATGTCACTTCGTTTGCTTGCGGGAGTAGAGTGTTGTTTAATGTTAGCGGCGGACAGTTTTGCCTGTTCAGGGTGAATGTAACGTGCTTGCATTTTTGTTCGTTCACTCTAATTCGCCAATCTGATAGCCATTTTTCTACATCGATTATATGAAGAGCTAGCTGCGCAGTTGCTTGCCTCGGGCATTTTGAGCGGCTAAGAATAGCTGTATCATCAGCAAACGTAGATGTTGTTATTCGTGTGCTTGTCGGGATGTCTGCTGTGTAGAGGACGTATAGTGTTGACGTATAGTCCCTTCAGGAACTCCAGCTCCAACAGTGAAATCATCAGATATAGCAGTGTTGCATCTCACAACAAGTTTTCTGTCGTAAAGGTAAGACTCTAAAAGCTTATGGGTGTTGTTGGGGAGCATTGTCTTGATCTTGTACATTAGACCTTCTAGCCAGACTCTATCAAATGCTTGAGAGACATCTAAAAATATGGCAGTACAGTACTCTCGTTTTTCAAACGCGTGCCGAATTTCTGATGTTATTCGGTTGACCTGCTCAATTGTTCCGTGCTTTGCACGAAACCCAAATTGATGTGACGGGATTCCTTCCTGGAGTCGTAGGTATGTGTATCCGAGTCAAAACGCATTTATCAAAGAGTTTAGATAAGCATGAAAGTAGGCTTATAGGTCTATACGACGTGGGGATTGTGTGGTCTTTGCCCGGCTTTGCTATCATTATTATAATTGACTTTTTCCATCTCACTGGATAGTAGCCAAGTTTTGCGATGGCATTGAAAAGCTGGGTGATAGTGCAAACGGCGCAATATGGGAGCTCGATGATCATTTTGGCAGTTATGTGGCCGCAGTCCGGGGATTTTTTCGGATTCAGTTCATTTTTGATGATGCTAACGATTTCATTTGGGCGAAATTCGATTGGCTCATGTTGAAGCTGAGGCTCATTTGGGAAAGTCGGCAAAGTAAACGCATTCGTGGCAGGATTTGGTTGGAATAAATTTTTAAGATGGTTGGCAAACGTGCTGGATCTGTTTGCATCGCTACGCGCCCAGCCTCCTGTGGGATTTCTAATAGGCATCACGGTTTCTTTCGGTGAGCTCAGAGTAGGGTGAGCTCTCCATAGTGAGTTTTTTGTACTAGAAGTACACAATTGCTCTATGTAGTGGCGTTGGACATATTCTTCTTCTTGCTGTAGAGCTTTAGTAGGTTCACGTGAGGCATGTCTTAAACTTTGCTTAGCAGATGGCGATCTGTGGAATTGCCACTCTCGACGTAAGCGTCGCTTTTCGAGGACGAACTGCTCGATTTGTAGATTTGTCTCCTTTCGATTGCTTTGTGTTTTTATGGGTTGAGGTGTTGAAGCTTGGGCTGCAGAGACAAGTACAGACTCCAGTGAATTAACAAAGCTGTCTACGTCGGCTTCATTGTTCAGATGGGGACTTAGCTCAATGTGTGAGCTAATATACTTTCTGTACTTAATCCAATTGGTTTTCTGTAAGGTCAATTTTAGTGATTGTTCCAATGTTCCTGGTCCCAAAGACATTCGGCGCTTATCAGATTTTTATACCCGCTACCCATAGGGTAGAAGGGTATTATAACTTTGTGCCGGCAGGAAATGTATGTAACAGGTAGAAGGAGGCATCTCCGACCCTATAAAGTATATATATTCTTGATCAGCGTCAACAGCCGAGACAATATAGCCATGTCCGTCTGTCTGTCTGTCCGTCTGTGTGTCTGTCTCAGAGACTATAGAGTGATAGAGCTCTAATTTTTTTTCGACAGCATTTGTTATATTTGCACGCAGATCAAGTTTGTTTCAAATTTTTGCCACGCCCACTTCCGCACCCGTAAATCAAAAAAATCGAATAACAAGCCTAATTTTAAAGCTGGAGTTGCGAATTTTGGTATATACAATAAATATATATATAGTATATATAGTAGTTATGATTCCTGAAAATTTGGTTGCGATCAAATAAAAATTGTGGAAGGTTTTAAAGAAATACTTTTGTACTAGGGGTCTGAGTTGCTTTAGCCGACAATCTGGCACATTGTGCCGTCTATGGTATATTTTAAATGGTGTACTATATCTATATACCAAATATACCATTTGGTATATTTTTAGTATTTTTTAGTATTTTTAGTATATATTGAAAATGATACCGCAATATTTTGGCTTTATTAAAAGTGTGTAGCGGGTATCTCACAGTCGAGCACACTCGACTGTAACTTTCTTACTTGTTTTTAACATAACGTTGTAAAATCTCACTTCTGATGTTGTAAGCGCACGTCATCTTTATTTAACTCGTGTACTTCTTCTACTTCTTTTAGTATCGTATTGCATATACATATTTTTTTTGTTGGACGTTGATGTAAATTAATTATTTGTTTTCAAATAATAACAAAAAAAATTTTGATTAAGGTTCTGGTCAGAACCATACTTTATTAAATCAACTTAGAGACTAAAAACTAATTCTGAAGCTAGCCCTATATAAAGCTGTGAGTTTCAGCAGCGGCGTTGACAGCGCTGCTTTGGTTGGTGAATTGGGTGCACTGCTCGATGTTCCTGGAATAGCTTGCACCGGCATGAGGCGGATGTGTTGGGCAACTTGGTTTTGGGTCTTCTTTTGTGTGTTAACTTGTATGTACATAGTATGCACATTTATGTGGTCCAAGCGACACCGAGGAAAAGCTTATTACGCACGGAACCCAACTGAAAGAAACCCTCGTCCCGCCCAACCGACCGAGGAGCGTTGTCGCAAAACTGTACTTACATAATGCTATATATGTATGTTATAGTTATGTTAATGTTACAAAATCGCTAACCTTGCCTTGTAACATTGTAGTTATTATTTCGCAACTCTACTGTTTACTTTGTTTATAAATGATCTTTCTTTTGTTATAAAACATTCCCTTGTATTTAGATATGTATGTATGTTAATCTGTGCTTGACATTCAATAATTTTCTTGTAGGCTCAAGACTGGAAAGAGGTCTTTCATTGTTTTGTATCTTTGTGCTCAGTAAATTTGTTAAATTTAAATTGCAATAAGTGTAAGCCTTCGACTTTCTTTATGGATCCTCTCGAAGAACTCTGAACTGTTTGTTTGTATGTACGTACATAAGTACTAGGCAGCGTCAACAACATTTAACCCTAGAGAGTGTTTCAAATGTTCAACTTTTGGAATTTGTTTTGATTTTTGTTTGTGTATCTTTATTTATGTTTTTTTTTTGTCATTTAGATTTAATATCTTTTAATTAGTTTCCCTACTTAGTATACCTCGTTTTATTTTGATTTCTACTGTACAGCGTACGTATAAATACGTATAAATTTGTATCACAATAAAATATTGGTTTTGTTTGCTTCTAGCTATGTTGCGCTGGCCTAAATGTATTAAAAGTATTATTGACGTGATTGAGTCCAAATCAAGCTCAAAGTAGACGAGTCAATCTGGACATCACTCGATGTGGAGAAGGACATACGAAGAAAGGCTTTAGATATATCTTTGGACGTTTGATGGTTAAAAAGATTAAAGTTTTAGATGATTCGCCAAAGCGCAAAAAAAAACCAATCCAAGATTATCCATTGGTCCGAATTAGAGGTGGGCACGGGCCGGGCTTTTTTTCGTGGCCCGCGGGCTTACACAGGCCCGGAGCGGGTTCGGGCGGGCCCGGGCCTTATAATTAAGATTCGTACGGGCTTCGTGCGGCCCGTAAATAGGCCCGTAAAAGTCCGAAGTAGGCCTGAAAACAATTTTGATTTGATCGAATTAGAACCGCCATTTATCGCATTTTAATTGCTTATACTATTGATTTGATTATACAATATTATACTTGTTTGCACACCACTAATTAAAAATTGGCGGCCTATTGTGAAATTACCAAATCTGTGGGCCATGGTTTAAATGAAAAACGCTCTAGGCTAAAAGCAAAATTGTAGAAAAAATTTTATTTTTAAATAAAAATATGAATTAATTTGTTTTTCATTAAATACATAACAATATTCAATATAAAAACCTTAATAAATATATACATATATGGGTAATTCTCTGAGGGATGTCGCGTGCGACCAGCTTTTCAGTTACAAAAAAAAAACAAGTAAGAAAACTACAGTCGAGTGTACTCGACTGTGAGATACCCGCTACCCATTTTGAATAAAAGAAATATATTTTGCGGTATTTTTCTCAAAATATACCGATTATACTGCAAAAATACTAAAAATATACCAAATGGTATATTTGGTATATCGATATAGTACCGCATTCAAAATATACCATAGTCGGCACAATATAACAGATTGTCAGCCAAAGCAACTAAGACCCCCAGTAAATAGGCGTTTTTGCCCATACAAAAGTATTTCTTTAATAACTTCGACAATTTTTATCTGATCGCAACCAAATTTTCAGGAATCATAACTACTATAGTAATTATAGTATATACCAAAATTCGCAACTCCAGCTTTGAAATTACGCTTGTTATTCGATTTTTGATTTGCGGGGGCAGAAGTGGGCGTGGCAAAAATTTGAAACAAACATGATCTGCTCGCAAACATAACAAATGCTGTCGAAAAAAAATTATAGCTCTATCTCTTATAGTCTCTGAGATCTAGGTGTTCATACGGACGGACGGACAGACGGACATGGCTAGATCGTCTCGGCTGTTGACGCTGATCAAGAATATATATACTTTATAGGGTCGGACATGCCTCGTTCTACCTGTTACATACATTTCCTGCAGGCACAAAGTTATAATACCCTTCTACCCTATGGGTAGCGGGTATAAACATATTCTGAAACAATTTTCAAAATAAGTAAAGGTTATTTTTATAGCTCTAGATTAGTACTTTAATTAGACCTAAGAATGGGTTTGGAATTTTTTTTCTGTTTTGTTTTCTGTTCTGATAATTGCAAAAATTAACAAATTCGTACGCAAAACCAAAAAATGAACGAATTTATATATTTTATCGTAAAACAGAATAAGTTACTAAAATCAATCTTAGCTCTAAAAATAGTGCTATTCCAAAGCTTTAAGAAAAACCTGCACTTAATTTTAAAATTGTTTTAGTTTATGTTTTTTTTTGTCACTGAAAAGCTGTTCGCACGCGACATTTACCAGAGAATTACCCATATATATATATAAATTACATGTTTTTTGAATTTCCTTATATGTGTAAATAAGTTTCGTGCCGGGCCGGGCCGGGCCTTAGTGAAAAAGTTTCGTGTTCGGCCGGGCCGGGCCTCTCAAAAAAGAGTTTGTTTTCGTGCGGGCCCGGGCCTGTATTTAAGGCCCCCTCTAGTCCGAATAAACTCTCGTCATATAAAGCTAATATTTTAGTGGACAAATTAAAATTTAATGATTCCCAGGAAATATTGTTCTTCAAATTGACTGTTCCGGCTGATCATTTTAATAACATTTGTCAAAGAAAAAATTCGAACTCGTCCGGAATTTCATTTTGAATATGTACTTTACATATGTAGATAGCTCAAAAATTAGTTATCCCTCTCAATTGAATATCAAAATGTAAGAGGTCTGTGTAGTAAATTGATTAATCTTTAATGTCGGTGTCTTTTCTGAAACGTGGCTCGACATACACGATTCGAAAATGTTATGGTTTAAATATCGTAGTTTAGAACTCCTTGTCTCCTTCCTACTAGAGTGGAAAGGTCAGTCACATCAACGACTAATCTGCCTCGGCTAATAGTGTTTTTGGCGCACTGTGGTCAATTAAGCGTTGGTCTAAGAAAATTAATGATCTTTACATTACAAAGCTGCTATATACTTCACTTCTTTATTATTGATAATTGGCTATAGGTCTTATATGTGGAGTTCCTAACATAAAGTTCGTCAAGATAGATTGGAACCCAAATAAAACAATTTTTGCTCTTCGGCTTTCGAGCTCTAAACTGTGATTATAGTACTCACCTGAATTGACTAGTCGATGAGATAAATATAAAAATTCATAACTGACTTAAAGATATTTTCTTCTGGTGACTGGTTATCAAACTAGAACCTAAAAGGTAGCTAGTTAAAAGTTAATTTCTTCAAGCTGTTTTTTTTTTTTTTAATGCAATCTTCAATTGAATTTATTTAGTGTTTTTTTTTAATGTCAATAATTTCGGCATTCAAAGTAAGCGCAAACTAAAAGCGTTTACACAAAATATGTACTTATGCAAACCCGTGTAAGCGTGAGGGCAATATTTAGCTATCGCTGAATATTTTTCTTTGCTCTCTTATCAGCGACACATAAGTGCTGATATTTGCTCTTTGTTTTTGCAAATGCAGATGAACATCTACTTTAATATGTAAAGGCAATAGACAATCGCGCACTCCCTTCCATGCGCTTACAATCTATGCTTTTGCAAAAACGTCAATGCGAGCAACGAAAATTATAAAAATTATAAAACAAACTTATTCTGCGAAACATTACAGGCAGACATGTCTATGTCGTCTCGGCTGTTGACGGTGATTCTTAATCACTGATATATACTTTTTATACTTTACAATAAGACGCTATTGATAAATTAATACAAATCACACTACGCATAGTTGAATTTAGCTGAATTTAAAGGAGTATCGCAATTTTCAGGTGCTATAAAAAAAATCACAAAACATAAGTATGTGTGTACATGTTCGTTGTATGTTGAAGACTATAAATAGGATTTATACTTATCAATCTTCTGAAATAGAAAATGTGAAACTCATAAAAATTAATTTATTATCAACATGCGCCACAGCGGTAAATGTGGACAAAACGATTATTTATTTTTGGTGTCTTTTAAATGTGCTTACAGCTAAACTCGATTAAATGAGCACAATTTGCCAGTCATTGGAAAATAGCCTACCAGCCCAATCAGCCTTCTTTTTATTTTATTATTAAAGCTATCTGCACAAACTATTTAATACTATAAGCAATTATTCCGAAAATACGTATACAATAAGTCAACATAGTAGTACATCATGAATACTATAGTTATTATTGTATATACCAAAAATCACGGCTCTAGCTTCAAAATTCTACTTTACTATTCAATATTTTTCGGTTTAAGCGGACGGAAAAGGCGTTGCAAAAATTTTAAACATATATCTATCTCTATCTCCTAAGTTTCTGAAATCCAGTGTTTCATACGAACAGACGACCTGACAGACAGTCAAGTGTCGATCGTTTTTTACGCCACTCCAATCTAGGCAGAAGCAATTAAGACCAGGAATTACGCCTGAGGCATCCGATAAGCGATAGACGAAAAATCGGTGGGCACGGACAAAACAGAAGTAGCGCACGTCGTGCAGCTAGGGAGGCCAGCTTGAGAAGCAGGCTACACATGTGGGACTCATATCCAATGGATAGAGCATAAGCTTCTATCTTACTCAACTCCTGAGCATTATTTGTACCATTTTGGTCGTGAGTGGTCGGCAGAGTGCACCTCCTGTCGACGATTCGCAGAGCAAAGGGAAAGTTTCGCTATGGCTGCTGGGTGTACTATTTGACCAGAGAACATGTGCTTATGTGCGGGAAGCCCGAAGTTTGGGAGGAAGCTTGCAGCTATGCAATGTATGTTATGCAGGAATTGTGTCGACTTGATAGTGAGCTCTGAAAACCTGTGAAGCAATAATTAACATTAGTTCCGCAGGGATAGGTAGATCGGTCATTGATCCATCTTCCCATTTACCTTTAATTTAATAAAATATAATTATGCAAAACATTAAAATGAAAAACCTAAGGCTGATCATATACTTCATGGGGTTAGAGATGGCTCCTGCAGGCACAAACTTATTTCGGTAGAGTCTATAAAAATGAGTTCTTCACGCGACCACCAAGTACTGAAATAACAATATACTCACACTTTCTATGTGGTGCCTGATTGTACTTGCACATTCAGATCGCGACAAGTATTTCAGACATGAGTGAAAAGAAAGAAATATAAAAAAAGAGTAAAAAAATACTCGAATACGAAATTGATATTGTATTTATTTGCTGCACTACATAGTAGTTACGGTAGACCGCTGCAGATCTCTGATGAATACATATGACCATAAAATGCTGAAGCCATTAATCGAAGATCAATGTGCGCCACAGAAAACACCAAAATTCAAATCGTTTTCGTATGCAAAATTAGTTCAATAGTTCAGTATTGCCCATGGTTTGATGTGCCTTTTCAACGAATAAAAAACAAGCTCACGTTTTTTTAGCGCCTTTACATTGATTTGGAAAATACAATTCATTTTTACAAATTATTGTGAATATAAAACAAAGCTTATTATAGTTACATATAAAAAAAGTAAGGTATATATACAAATAGTTTATAAAATAAAATTTAAATTACATTTGGTCATGCATTATTATGTATATTTCCTGAAATATATGTAAATCACACTTAACTATATAATTTCATTAGGTTCTACATAATTGCATTATTTCGTATCATTTGTATAAATAGGTTGTATATTAATAACATTTTTTATATAAAACTATATTTTCATACAGATTATAAAACCATCTTAGCGGAAGACTAGAAAGGTAACAATAGTGGAAAGTGATCCGAAGACATGATTTTCTTATTCTATTTAACGTCTATGTTTGTTATGAGTATGAATTACCTATTATTTTTACATTCTTGGTCTTTAGAGCCTCTTGTTGGGCTTCTGTACTTCAAATTCTAAACATTGACAGAAGTTTATTATCTAAAAATATTATTTATGTATATAAAATTCGGTCTTGTGTTAACAAATTCCAAAATCCCTTTTTTTTGGGGGAGTCATTTTTCATTATCGGTAGAATAGATAAACAAATTTGAATGTTTCACACTCATTAATTGCAGCCATCTACAAGGCCATATCTAAGGCATGCAAACTTTCAATTTCGGGATCAAAGCTTGCATCACATGTTGATAGCCAATCCCAAACGCGCCGCCGGACCATTGTTTGATCAATAGGTATATCTAGACCATAGCTTGACATCATCCTTTTGAAGCGTAACTTATTCTCATCTCCAGAGATTCGTCCTTCGCGCTGGTTAAGATAGATGCATGAATCTTGATCATGTTGATTTGGAGAGATTAGCGTAGCTGACTTGGAAGCTGAAATGCGGCATTCCACCCATCGATCTTTCATGTACTTGTTGACTTCAGTAATCTTGCAACGATCCTCGGAATCGTGACTCAAATACTTGCGAAAGCACCGCATAAGCCGTGGAGAGAAGCGACGGAAATTGTCAGGCACTTTTGTCGTCTTTCTCTGCTCATACTTCATAAAGTTGGCATACGACTGATCCTTAACCCAATCAGCGGATTGCCATGGTGGACTGCCAGTAAGAATGTTGTATAGCAATATACCAAATTGCCAAGAGTCGCTGATCGGCAAACACTGAAAGCGCTCATTTTTTATTAACTCGAGTTGCTCTGGGGGCACGCAACTGGTCCACGTATGCTTCACCTTGTGTACCAACAAACCCTTTTTAGTGGTAGCCCCAAAATCACAAAGTTTCACTCTCGTAAAATCTGGAGTAAAAACCAACACATTCTCAATTTTAAGATCACGATGTACCAAATTTTTTGAGTGCATAAAACCAAGAGCTGAGCTCAACTGTTCGGCAATCAATTTGCAGGCTGTCTCATGCAAACCATTTGGGCCAATATTAGAGGCCAAATCCCCATACGGTGCATGCTCCATAGCATAGACGTAGTAATCCATGGTTTGAAATGCCACAGCATATGCGCTGAGTATTTGATGATGATGAGATAGCTCATAGTTGTAGTGGAACTCTTTTTGAAACTCTCTGATCGTGGTAAGCTCAGCGTGGACCGCCTTTAGCACAACTGTTGTGTTTGTTTGCCTGTGACGGCAAAGCAGAATTTTGGCAAAACAGCCCTCAGCCAATGTCTTTTCAATGTTGTACTGATCTGCGAATGTCATCAACGGCAGCTCCACATCTGGAATCAAATGAATTTGGCCCCCATCATTCTTATCTGGCTTCTTGTAAATGCTGCTACGGCGGCTTACAGATGCACCTGGTACCTCCAACTTGCCGGTACTAGTGCTAATCGGTGTCAATGGAGTACTGCATCGCTTCTGGTTGTTATGATTGGTACAGGTGCTACTGTTGTTATTGCTATTACGGCTATTCGTACTGCCACCATCGCCGAATGATCGGCGCAAACGAAAGGAAAACGATCGTTTCTCTGAAAAGGAAAAAAATGAAAAAAAAAATTCAAAAATTAATTTAAAACTAAAAGTTAGTGTATTCTTAATAATATCCAATTTTCCCAGATCATGTTCATTTTTCAAAAATATTGCAGATACTCAGGTCCATTGGTTAATTGTATGTACATATGTAGGTATACATACATACATATATAAACATTAATAAATTTAAAGCAAAAATCGAAAAGAGGCAAATTACAAATAACTAAAATACAAAATACACAAGCCGCATAAAATAACAAAAAGGCTGCTGGAATGGAAGTATATTTTTGCGTTTTATTTTTTGGTATATTTGTAGAATATGGTTTAATTGAAAATGGGCAGCGGGTATCTCACAGTCGAGCACTTTTTACTGTAACTTTCTTAATTGTTTCTGTGTATATTTTTGCGACAGCCGCCTGATAAACGCATATACTTCAATACCTTGTATGTACCATATGTACATAAGTAATCATTTAATATCGAAAATGATCTGATCAAAACGGTGATTTCCCAAAAAAAATTAAATGTGTATGAACAAAATGAACCAAAATAAGCGTCGCATAAAATGTAATCGAGGTCCAATTAACAAGTCCCCTGTAGAAAGTTCCTCTGTACATAAAGGAACAAATATAAAAACATTGCACACATATATATTTTCCGCTTGAACTATGTAAAGAGCAAAGCTGCTCAACCTCAACGAGCCCATCGGAATGCCTATTATTGTTTTCACACCTCAACGGTAGGTCGCATAAACTTCTACAGATGTTGGAAGAATTGAAGCAGAATAAACATTTTAAAAGATTTTCATTTAAAATTTTGAAAACATATTTATTATTTTGCAAAAAACTTTCAAGCTTGCATTTCTTTTTTTATCCATATCTCAATTCCCATATAGTAATTATGTATCTATTCTATACCACTATTATCATCATACAGAATATTTGTATTAAAAAAACAAACTTTTAAGCAAATAAATGGTAGATCATAAAAAAAAAAGAAGTGTTGGAGCGAAAAGTCTTAACAACGAGTATTTTAGGCAATTTTGCAGACAGATTACCTATACATAAATGGGTAAAATCAATAAAATTAAGGTGAATCAGGGATAGTAATAAGTTGTATAATTGAAATTCATGTATCTGAATAAGCAATACCAGCGGGGCCACGGCCCCATTCCGGTCTGGTTTGTTTCGTTCTCGGTATGGTCGTGATACCTCGCCTTGTCTGCTTGACAGCCCGCCCGCTATAGTATATGACTTTGGGGGCATTGCTGACGTCAATGGGCAAGTCGTTGTCACTCGTGTATGTATCTTTGTATACGTAGACAAAGTGGGCTGCTGTGTCTATTCTCAGCAGCCGTGCGGGCGTCTACAAATGAGTTATACTTGCATTCATTTTTAAATAATATCTTTAGGCTGTCTGAATTATTATTATTGTTTCGAGCACGGGAGATATTGTCCAATCAACTTATTTGATTACCAATAAACAAATACAGACAACAAAGACTGACCAACTATTATTACTTTGTTGACGATATGATATTACATTTGGATGCAAAATTTATAGAAATCTAGAACTGGTGCTGAAACATACATTTGGTTTGTTTACCCTTAAATTGTTTACATAAAAAAGTATATAATGAAAGGCTATTATTGCCATGGCTGTCGCCGCTCCCAGAGTTCGATTGATGATTATACATAGCATGTTTATATGCTAGAAACTACATATATTATAACACATTACATTTTCGCAAATATATTTTATTCGTGTGAATATTAATACATAAATACGTAAATTTGCGGGTGTAAAAGTAAATTTCTGTTTAGCCTGGATGGAACAGCAAATATCAAATAGACAAAAAGCAATAAATAATATAAGACATTAATTTTTTAATGTACAGCAATTCCGGGGACTACACACAAACATGCATATATATATATATATATATATATATATATATATATATATATATATATATATATATGAAAAATATATATTAATATATATATGTATTTGTTTATTTGTATATATGTATGTATGTAAGTACATATGTAGTTTTTGAGCGACGAAAACAAAAAGATGAAAAAACGCGGCGGTAAAGATTAATTTTTATTTATAAGTAAACGCAAATATAATTTTATTGTTCTATTCGCGAATTTATAAAACGCCATTAGATCTTTGATTGCTATCTACATATAACGCGTATATAGGAATGTACATACAAATATGTATACATATGTACATGTGCAAGGGGACAATTCATTCATACATACATATGTATATTTTAGGCAAGCGAATAAGTATTCCATATCTAAATTGTTTCTCTGTTTAAGTAATAACGTATTGATAGAAATACATAAGTCAATCAACTCTACAAAGCTAATCAAGATTATATATATTATATTATCATTTGTCTTTTTTCCGTCAGATAAAAGGCAATAATACCTACATATTTGTAACAGCAGAAGCGATGGCATTTTAAAATATTTGAAGGAGGAGTAGGAGGCGTATCCGACTCCATAACATCATTTATTATTTTTGCATATATGTAGATCAAGTTTGTTTTAGATCAGGGGTGCTCAAATTCGTCTTATGGCAGTGCGTCTACTAACACAGACACAAGAAAACGTGTACATATGTAGCGGCGCTTTTGTGTTGAGGCGCAGCTATGCACTGAGAGAAATTACGATTGTATTTTGTGTTTACATCCAGAACTACGAAGCATATTACGCATTTTAATAAATCAAAAGCCAACGCAGACAGAAGAATAAGTTCCAGTGCATGTGTTCGAGGAAAAAACAAAAACAAAATACATTGCGGTCAGCGAAGCGTGACGACGGAAAGAGATGTAAAGGAGAAACAAGCAAAATTGTTTTTGTTTCGCATGCAAATCGAAGCCCATATGCACGGTGCTTATGGGCGCACTACCCATAAGCACAGAGCATCTACAAAAACAAAAGTGCACTCAGTGTATAGGCGTTGAGCACCCCTGTTTTAGATTGTGCCGCGAAGTGTAGTTTTTTGGTCTATACAATCAGTTCAGTCGCAGATCGAATACGGAACGATGAACACGAGCGTATTTTGTCGAGCTGTGCTTTCGTTTGTATACATGCGTCTATTTATTTACATGCTCACCTATATTGGTATGTGTATGCATGTGAAGTTTGGCAACGCACAATTGCCGCATAGGCTATTAGCTAACGTATGTATTATGGTAATGTCAACATCGATGTATTGATATTTTTGCCCAATTTCGAACACTGCGAACTCAGTGTATTCCAAAAAAATATAAAATGGTATTTTGTTTTCAATATGTCTTTTAAAAGCGAGTAAAAAATCGTACTAAACAACTTTTGAAAAGTCGCTGTATTGATGTCTTTTTGCTCAATTCATTGGAAACTTCGATGCCACCAACAATGTTGTCAAACATCGATTATCACAAAATTTGATGTTTGCTACTAATCGATAGTTGTGAAAAATATACGAGCATATCGATAATATATTTTTAAAACGAAAGCACTGTACAATGTACGGTGTAAACTCCATTTAAAATAAAACGGACTTGTAACATTTTTGCGGCGACATTTCGCTTCGCAGTTCCCAGCACAGAAAACATTTGAAGTGTATCGCTACTCAACATACATATGTATATGAAATCATCAGTTTCACATGCAGAAAATAGACAATATATTATTTATTCGCACTCATATCGGCAAAGTGAAAAGAAGCGTCAAAATGGATAATTTAAAAAAAAAAAATTAAAAATAATGCGTCTGAGGCATTTTCTAGTGAAGAGAAATAACATTAAATAAAATTATGGAGTCGCAATATTATATACGACATTTAAAATTAAAAAAATGTTCAACCAATTTGCAATAATATGTGCTTGAGATATTGTCGCCATAAAAATAGGCAATGAATAAGCTTTCATCTATATTTTTTTTAATAATTATATTTATTTTAAAAGATAAATGTTTGAATTGTGTGGCCATATATTTTTTTACCATCTCCGTGTCAAATTTAGGGCTTTAAAGATTGCCAAAAAATGGTCACCCTCAAATTTGTGGAACTAGCAAAATAAATTGCTTTTCCACAAATTTTGCTCATCTGGCACCAGCACTTAACTCTCAAGATATTAGTAATTTGTGTATATCATATATGTATGTCGGGTTATTATTATTTTCTTCCATATTAAATTACGCGGATTGTATACGGCGAATAAACTTGATCACGCCACTGCCAACTTAGAAGTGTTCGCCAACCTTTTTGCATACCGAAAATGCTCTTCAGAAAAGCTGCAACGAACATACTTCTATCTCTGTCTCTCGTAGTGGCTCAAGCATACACGCACAACAATCGTTGTGTGTATCTCTCTTTCGAACCTCTATCCTCACGCAACATCTCTCTCTCAAACGTCTAACCTCACGCAACATCTCTCTCTCATGTTCGCATCGAACTATCCTGACCATCTGGCGAATAGAAGGATCAAAGCGTACTAACAAACAACCGTTATAGTGTAGAGACAAGAAATGACACTTGGTACGCGTATTTGATTTAAGTCTTTTACACTGACTACCATAATTTAAGATCCGACATGTACATATACATATATACAGTTGTCTATTTAGCTCATATGTATGCATTTGCAAAAGGCAAGTTTGTATGCATCCATTTTCCATGTTTCTTTATTGACTTGAACTAGACCCTTTATTTACAGACTGTCGGCTTAATACATGCATATGTATGTACATATATACATAGAAAATAAAAATCGACTGATCTGGTGTTTCTCTATATAACAGTTAGAATGATTCCTTTTATTTTTTTCTATGTACTGTTAGTTAGTAATACTAATACAAAAACATTGAGGTTCCATCTCTTCTCGTATACTATCTTATTCTTGTATCCTCTGTTTGTAAACCTTTGCTTAAAAGAAATAAATAAATTAAGTACTTTACATTTTTTAACTACTATTATACATTAATAGGAGACATAAATGCACAACATTATAGAAGTCAGTGTTGCAACATTTCTCCACGAAAATGACTTCAGTTCAACGAAAGTTAAGAGCTATCGCCTTCGCCAAAGCACGATAACAATTTGGAATGTTTTATGTTACACACATTTTTACAAAACTAAGTAAAACTTTTTTGCTCGTTTTTGATGGTATAAGAAGTTACATTTAACATGTTTACTATTTTTATAATTGAGCTTAAATAAGTAAATCAGGTCACAAGTGCTTTGAATATACAATTTGAATATTCAAACCCACAAAAAATATTATTTAAGCATTAGATACAAAAATGTCAAGCCATAATGAGACGTATTTAACTGCGCAGTTGAAAGAGCACTTCGACAAAGAAGAGGAAGTTTTAAATATTTTGGTTAATCTGGAGCAAGCTTTTCGTGAAATTTACAAGTATTTTCAATGTGAAATGCAGAAACAGATGATACTCATCGAGAGACTATGGCTACTGACTCAACGATATCTCATCTTGATCAGTTCAGTCCCAGGTTGTCGATATCCTCAGGTTTATACTCTATCCGCAGAGGAGGCGATAATTAATGAGTACGAGGAAAAAATAGAAATTCTACGCGCTGCAACGTATGCAACGAGAACTAATCCTTCATAAATTACTAAATATATTCAATCTCTTTTGATCTACAGGGATAGTATGCAAGATGCCATACTGAATTTAAAACAGGATTGCAAGCAGTTCAATAAAATTTACAACCAACTAAATAAACGCATAGGGACCCCTTTGATAATGGGCGATGAGCATCATCAAAGTATTCAGTGCCACAAAATTATGATAACAGACATTTTTAACTATTTTTATTCTACTGTATTAAAAATCAAGTGTTATGTGCATCAGTTGGACCCCATTAACTTAGAAAGTGTTGAGGATTATCGTGAACTATTAAAGAAGGAGACCGAATATGAGGATTTTCAAGATTACCTCATGCATTCATTTGTATATTGCAAGTGCCTACAATCCAGACCCACGTGTCCCATACAAAAGCTGAAATGTTATCACAAGATTGAAACCTTGAAACATACAAGTCGTATCTAAGGTCGAAGTAAATTTAATTACTGTCTGATATGTGAAAGATACGCTAAATTTGGACATTCGTTACTTTTATCTCTTATCTGAACCATAACATCTGTAGTGAACATATGTTGTACAGTAATATATATGTATGTCGATACTTGCAGCAGAAAGTAATAATTAAGAAAACTAATATTACATATATGTACATAATAATGCATATATAATACATTTAAAATATACCATACTGTAAAAAATATATCAGATTGTCAGCCAAGTAGGCGTTTCTTACCATACAAAAGATTTTCTTAAATAACTTCTGCATTTTATATTTGATCGCAACCAAAGTTGCAGGAATAATCAAGACTATATAGTAGTTATTATAATACCCAACAAAATTCGCAACTCTAGCTTTAAATGGGCATGGCAAAAATTTGAAACAAACTTGATTTGCATGCAAACACAAGTGCTGACGAAAAAAAATTATATCTCTATGTCCTATAGTCTCTGAGAAATAGGTGGTCATACAGACTGACGGGCTAACAGACGGACATGGCTATATCGTCTCGGGTGTTGACACACACAAAATTATAATACCCTTCCTCCCTATGGGTAGCGGGTATAAAAAGGCGTATGCAATATAAAACACAAAACGCAAGACTCCATCTCAAATCTGTAGGGGCGATGTTGTCTCTTTGAAATGGAAATTACATGAATTCGAAATTACATGCTTGATTAGTACAAGAGTATCGAGCAGTCTATACATAGTATTATGGAACACGTTCTTAAACAAAGCAACGCAGAAACACTCAAATCAAATTTCATAATACCACAACCCTATCCACAAGTAGCAATTGCTTGAGTTCATCTTTCACGGTATAACGAACCCTTTAAACCTTTGAAAGTGGTTTTCTCCTTCGCCATCTCCGCCTTGGACTGAGTGGCAATCAGGCCGTATTTATAAGCAAAACGTGAGCAATGAGGTGCTCTTGTAATGTTGTAGTTTATAAGAACACTGACGTGCATAGATAGATATGTAAGTTCACACTAGCCAGCTTTCCCTCAGCTTCGCTTCCGTTGATTTAGAGAGGACTACTAATTTTACTAACTAAAGGAAAACTGAAATATTTTAACTAAATTTTTTTAACTATTCAAATATTTCAAACAAAGCTTTGCAGAGATGCTTATCATCTTTTTTTTTTTGCAAATTATTAGTTTTGCCAAATACAATATAAATACTATATACTGTTCATCTGCAAGAATAAGAATAAACCTTCAAAATAATATATAAATTCCTGAGTATTCAAATGAATATGTAAATTCAAAATTGGTAACCAAATTTTAATCAAATTATATTGACTGAAGATTATGATTAATATTATCAAATGAATCCAAACAAAATCGACGTCTACTCCAAAAGGAATTTATTTTAATAATTAAGGTGCACAAAAGTTTAATAAAAAAAAGTTTTTTATGAACAAATTGTCTTGACTTTCTACCAGATCGCGGATGATTGCAAGGTGCAGAATAATTCCTTAAAATGGGTTGTACTTATTTTCAGATATAATTTAATTGATACTTGTATATAAAATATATATTAGATATTTTATATTTTCTTGAAATATAGCTTGATGAAAAATCACACAGACGATATTACATATTAACATAGACAGATAACATAGACATTTTTTGTCTAAAGTTAGTTCAAAATAATGTTTTTTTACATTTATTGAGAAATTAAATAAAAAATAAAAATAAATAATAACTTAAGTGTGGTCAAAAAAGCAATTTGGCATTTTTAGGTTCGCGTCCGTGACACTCGTATATCTTCAATAATTAATTAACAAGTAAGAGAGTTACAGTCAAGTGTGCTCGACTGTGAGATACCCGCTACCCATTTTGAATAAAAGTAAAACAGTGCGGCATTATTCATAAAACGGTATATTTGGTAGGAGTGGCAAAAATTTAAAACAAAATTAATCTGCGTGCAAACAAGTGTTATAAAAAAAACCTCTATCTCTTATAATCTCTCAGATCTAGGTGTTCATACGGACGGATGGACAGACGGACTCGGCTGTTGACTCTGATCAAGAATACATATACTTATAGGGTCGGAGATGCTTTCTTCTGCCTGTAACATATATTTCCTGCCGACACAAAGTTAAAATACCGTTTTTTAAATTATGTTAAAACTATTCATTCTCATTCATTCATTCTTTCTTGCGTGTTTAATGAATGCATTTTATAAGAAATATTTATTTTAATATAAGACTGACTAGCTTTGAAGACTGCTTGTTTTTGGTTTGAAAATTTAATTGAGGGGGCGGAAGTGGGCGTGGCAAACATAACAAATGCTGTCAAAAAAATTATAGCTCTATCTCTTGTAGTCTCTGAGATCCAGTGCTTCTTACGGACGGACGGACAGATACACAGACAGACAGACGGACATGGCCAGATCGTTTCGGCTGTTGACGCTGATCAACAATATATATACTTTATAGGGTCGGAGATGCCTCGTTCTACCTGTTACATACATTTCCTGCCGGCACAAAGTTATAATACCCTATGGGTAGCGGGTACGTTTAACGAACAAAAAAGTAATGTAACTTTCTATTAGTAGGAACCATTATGAAGTACTGTTATTGTTATATTAATTTTTATATATTTACGATTAGTAAATTATTGTAATTGTGATTTTTTGTTTTTTTTTTACACTTTTCAGGCAACGGATTAATATAAGATTTATACACTACTATGGTCGCAAAGTGCGGCATTTTTACATTTTTTTTGTGTACGGTATCATTAAATTGACTTTATTTTTTTAATTAGAATACTTCAAGAATACTGAAACATATTTTTAAAAAATTTTAGACTTCGTTGGTAATTTATTATTCGCCCATATTTAAAGACTATGGTCTGGACCCTCTAAAAAAAAAAAATTGGCGGAAAAATTTGTGATTTTTTCTGTCAGATTTATATTTAAATATTAAATCAAACAAAAAAGCTTGAATATGGAATTTAATCGTCAAAGTATGTAATATTAATTATTGGCACTAAATTTTTAGTACATGTGATATATTGTCCAATAGTGCAATGTGTTGTTTGTATGTTTTTAGGTTCCTGGTAACAAATGTATCTGTGTTTCTGTGGAGTGTAACTTGTGCGTCTAGGCTGGTCGAGGCAATATTAAAGCAGAATGTTATTAACCAAACTGTTAACAATCAAATAGTAATTAATATTTTTGCCTGTTTTTGCCCGATTTACGATTTACTGCTGTGAAGCAGTTTGTTTTGCAAAATATCGATGAAAATGAATAAAGTGATGTTCAGGAAATCTTAATAAAAGATAAGCTTATTCAGTTTTTCGGATTGAATAACACTAATTTACGAAAATGCAACAGAAAAGCCTGCGCAATGGCTTGCATCCTCGTTCATAATTGAGTTTCTTAAAATGATGTTCCACGCGAAAAGCCTGGTCGTAAACGATTGACGTATACTGAGGCAGGACCAAGGTTAAAGTGAAAATTAGCATTTGAACTAGTCTATGAAACAGAAAAGTCAATGCTATTGTTGCATGACGTTTTGAAAAGTGTTTATATAATTTTAATTGCTACATAATGTGAGTTTGAGGTATGCCCATCAAAACTTAAAGTAGGTACTTGATGTACTTATAAATTAATATTTATGAGTGGTATCCAATGTCTCCAATTTTGCATAAAGTACTGGTACATTGGCACCAAATTATGGAAACTTCCGTACTTCTTCCAGGGGCTCTCCGAAAAAGGCGTCAGAAGAGCGCAAAAAATTGTACAAACTCGATATGTTTTCTCATGCAAGGAAAAACAGCCGCCTGAATACTATATCAGATGTGTTTAATAGAGCATTGGATACCTCTGACCCACTGTTTTCAACTATAAATCTAAAGGAACGCCAAAGATTAAACTATAAAAAAGCCTACCAAGAGATGTTATAGCTCTTTTGGAATCTCCTGATATTGAGCCTCCAATAACATGGGCATGTGTAGACAATAATGATAATCAGGTAGAAGAAGGCGGAGATAATGAACTCGAAATATTTGGGCAAAGTTCCCTGGAGTTGGAGGAAGAGCTTTGTGAAGAATAAATTTATAACTGGACACCAAGATATGGAGTCACAAAACATAATATTGGGCTCTAATTAATTTTTGATTTAATTTTGCATGGAGCCAAATCAAATTTAAAATGAGAATTTGCTAAAAATATATTAATTTAATAAATTTAGTTTAATTTTATTAATATTACATTAAAATATTTTAAAACAAATTTTTAGAAAAAAAATCTAAAATTATAACCTCATGGTAAGGTGGGCGGGAAGGAAGGCGTGGTCCAAGAAAAAATCCGAAATTCGATCTTTATTTTGTAGGTATATGTACAAAGTTTCATGTTTCTATCTTCAAAAATGGTAAAAATGCCGCAATTCGGGACTCTTAAATATAATATTATAGTAATATAATCCATAACAAAAAGTTTACTAAACAATTTTTACTATGTATTTAAACTAAATATTAAAACTAAAACATGCAAGATAAACTCGAGGCCATATAATTACCAATTGTACCCATTTGTGGTTGCGTTAATCCTGTTTCGGTATCCAAATGAAACTCGTAATTTGATCTAGTTTTGTGGTATATTTTTGAAATATATAAACGACTTTTACACTTATAAAGTCACATTGCAAACTGTATTTGAATGCAAATTACATATTTATTATATATTTATAATTGACAATTTTGTTTGATTCCAGTAACAATAAAAGATTAAGTCCTTCTAAACACAAAAATCATAAGATGGAAACTTTTAGATTTGCGTGTGATTAATGAATTAGTTTCATAGCAGATTCACAATTTTCAATAAGTTTATATACGATAATAATAATGAATAACAACTGAGCCGAATCGCACTCACATAAATAATGAACATACAAATTTCCGATACAAGTTCAACAAAAGCAAGAGAAAACACGTCCGTACGCAAGCAATTTCTCGTTCAGAATGTTTTTATATATTGTAATAAGTCAAATTTTATATTTGTTGCATCTCCATCGGGCTACTACACCGTTCTGGATAATCAGTGTTCGTGCTTGCTTCGGCCTCCTCGAGTTGGAGAAAAGCTCTAGCGCTCATCCAAAGCACACTCAAAAGCTATTTTACTTTAATTTATATGTAGTGTGCCTAAGTTTACTTACAGTACCAAAAGCACACTAAAAAGCTATTTTACTTTAAAATGTATTGTGAGTGATTTTATATTCACCTTATACAGGAGCGGATTCAAAGGTTACATTTAACCAATAAGCATTTGCAAGCTAGGGTTGTTGATAATATATCAAAATAAGGTCGATAATATTTTCAATATCAGCTACACATACGGTAGGAAATGTACGAACAGATAGAAGGAAACGTCTATGACTCCATACAAAATATATATTTTTTAACGATTTTTCTTATTTATTATTATTATTTATTTTTTATTTTATTTAATTTTCTTATTTATGAAGCATTTTACGAGACTTTAAAACAATTTTCGATCTGTTAGGTAAAATGACCAAGGCCATTGTTTTGTCATGAATATTTAAATTTACTTAAAACAGTAATGTTACTACAATCGAGTATGCTCGACTTTAAGATACTTTTTTTTAAGAGATTTACTTGAACAAATTTTTGCCAATCAATACAATAAACGAAAAATATTTAAACTTAAAAAAGGAAAATCTTTTTGGATATTGGATACTCAAAATTCTTGAAGCAATTCAAATGGTAGAAATCTGAGACGTTAAAATGTTGATTTTGTTCGTATCATGATGCAACTTTGCGATGCGTTTGCGCAAAATGAGTTGACTGTGTTGGGTAGTTGACGGTGCAATTGGGAAATATTTTTTATTGGTCATAGCTAAAATATTGTTTTTTTTTTGTGTTTTATGTTCTTAACCGACCCATGGGCAGGGGGCCGCTCCATAATCACACGAGTGAAAACCATTTGATAACCATTTTACAAGGTGAAAATCGCCACAAAAAATTGATTAAAATGTTAAATCAGTTGTCCAAATTTGTTTGTGTTACGAAGTCTATGACAGTTTTCGAACTGCTGAGAATTGCATGTGAAACATTTCCGATAATTCCGCAAGTATCGCACAAGAAGTCCAAAGTAGAGCTGGAAAACAATCGATGGTTTCGATGTTTTTGAAAGTAAACATCGATGGAACATCGGTGTGTTCAGTTACCAATACATACGCATGTTTACATTTTCACTTGTATGCATAGCGTCATTTAGAAACAACACTTCTCACAAACCAACACCATGGTTCGCTTCCAAGGAAATATAAATTTCACTTCATGTAATCAAAAATTTAATAAAAATTAAATAATGCGACACAAAAGCAATTTTACTTACGTTGTCCTCAATTCACAGATATAATAAAAACAAGCGATAGTGGCCAAAGAACCGATGTTTATAAAATTTAAAAAAGTCAATAGTATCGATAGTGTCATCGATTGTTTTCCAGCTGCAGCATTTTGAAAACTGTGAAAGAGTTGTACTCCTCTGAGGTGCAAAAACATCGATGTTTCCCAGGCACAACATCGATAAATCGATATATCGAACAAAATTTTTGAATTTATAAAACGATCAAAAAGTAAACGAAAAAAGTAAATAAATGTATTTCAAAAACAACTTAAAATGAATATAACGGAACTCTTTTTTCAGTTTCGTACAAACTAACAATTCATTTTTTCTTATAAACTTGTTACGTTTTTAGGTATCGTTTGTGCCAGCAGTTGGGGGGTTATCGATATATCGCGAGGCGATATATCGGAGGTAAGAAATCGTAACTCCTAGGGTGGGAGGGAGTTTTAAACTGCTCCTCCTGTTAAATAGGAGATGAAAGAGAAACGTCAAATTTTTTTCAGGAAGGAGCATGTGGATTTTGCTGAGTCGAGGAGTTGATTCTTGATCGATGTTGGAGACGGTCCACCGCAAGAAGGAAGAGAAATTGCTTTTCGCTGGTCGAGTTTTTTTCTTGGGTTTTGGTTGTTCGCATCGTAGATGTGATTTTAAAATTGGTATCACGTAACGCCGGGTATTCAAAACCGACTATAACGTCCAAAAATATAACGGCGCGACAATCAATGGCATCACCGCTGGACAAGTGCGGACAACCGTCGCAGCACGACGACGCCAACACCACCAGCAGCTATCATCGCGGGAACGAGGCCCGAGTGTGGAGGCCCCTCACATCGCGACGACAGACGACGCCTGGAAAGTTGAGAAGCAACTTACAACCGCAACCACCAGAGCAACAGCAGCAGCAACAACCACTGAAATCCTGGTCTGGTGCGTCCGCTTTTATCGCTCATTGCGTAGCTGTTCTGTGCCCAAAGTGCAAGTCCAAATACAACGTCGAGTGCGTAACGGCGAGCGACACCAGCGGCCACAATCACCGCTGGATAAGTGCGGGCAACCGTCGCCGCGAGAAAACACACGGCGCTTTAACGACGGGAGCAGCATCGACGACGTGGGATAGCGAGCGAGACAAAGCCACCAACCCTGTGGCAGGAGGAGGAGGCCGACTGGTGAGTCAGTGCCCGTTCTCGTTCAAATCGCCATTATCTGTGGTAGCGGATTGCTCGATCCAGCTCGCGATCGTCGTCAATTCTAAACTGCATAAACGTAGACAGCAATTAATTCTTTTTTTTCGAGATCTCTATATTTTTATACCCGCTACCCATAGGGTAGAAGGGTATTATAACTTTGTGCCGGCAGGAAATGTATGTAACAGGTAGAAGGAGGCATCTCCGACCCTATAAAGTATATATATTCTTGATCAGCGTCAACAGCCGAGACGATATAGCCATGTCCGTCTGTCCGTCTGTGTGTCTGTCCGTCCGTCCGTATGAAACACTGGATCTCAGAGACTATAAGAGATAGAGCTATAATTTTTTTTCGACATCATTTGTTATGTTTGCACGCAGATCAAGTTTGTTTCAAACGCCCACTTCCGCCCCCGCAAATCAAAAAAATCGAATAACAAGCGTAATTTTAAAGCTAGAGTTGCGAATTTTGGTTTATACACTAATTACTATAGTAGTTATGATTTGGTTGCGATCAGATAAAAATTGTGGAAGTTTTTAAATAAATACTTTTGTATGGACAAAAACGCCTACTTACTAGGGGTCTGAGTTGTTTTGGCCGACAATCTGGTACATTGTGCCGTCTATGGTATATTTTCAATGGTGTACTATATCGATATACCAAACATATCATTCGGTATATTTTTAGTATTTTTTTAGTATTTTCGGTATATTTTGAAAATGATACCGCAATATTTTGGCTTTATTAAATTTGGGAAGCGGGTATCTCACAGGCGAGCACACTCGACTGTAACTTTCTTACTTGTTTTCTGCCGACCTTATCAGTAAATTATAAATTTTGTGAAGTAAATTAAAATTCAAATTAAATTAAAGTAGATAAACAACTATTTTCTTGTGCAAATGACAGAGTAGGGGCGACAAAACACCTTCATACATATGTACATACATACATTCTTAAAAATCTACTTGCTGCGGGATTATATGATTATGTTTACTAATTTATATATACACACATTTTATCTATTATAACCCATATCGCCCCTTCACCAATCCCAAGAGCTCTTAGGTAGGTTAAGGTTGACAATAAATCGACTTAGATAAATACTTATATAAAAACATGCGCATATAAACTGGTAAATAAATATATACGAACCGCCCGGATGCGTTACATGTAAAAGAAGTTGTCCTTTACGCCGTTGCGGCTATATGGTGGTTTCTCTCGTCCTACTGCGTGATTTTTTTTAATCTTGCTCCTTTGCCATTCTAGAGTCCAAATATTTGTTTGTTATCTGTAAATAAAAATAAATAAATTAAATGTTAGTATTTAAGGAAAATTCTTGGATAATATAATTGTAATTACCTTGAACATGGTTGTGTGAGTTTTCTCAGCATGGTGGGGAGGGGAAATCCGCAGCGCTACGCCAGATGAGGAGCGGCCACTGACGTGGTGGCCAACGCAAGGGAGATGGCGCCGATGTGGCCATCTCAGGCAGGGTAGGTACACCGGGGTCCAACTGGGCCCTATTCAAACATAAAATTGGATCAGTGAGTGTATTTATTGTTGTTTTCTTTGTACTTACCGTCGTCAATAGGTTTTTTTTGTATCTCCTTTTGTTTAGCGCAATTTTCAATTGCGCGGCAGCTGTTTTGTTTTTCTATTAGTGATGCGTTTCTTCCGTCTTAAAGCAGCTGTTTTGTATCGGTGGAGTTATCGACGAAACTCAACCTGAATACCGATGAGCCAGCCGGCGCGACCCCAGGGAGGACAAAAAGTCCGTAACAAACTACATTTTGATTTAGGGAGAACAAATTAAATCTCTATTTTTATTCAAAAATAAGAGAATGTTTACGTGTTTTGCCTTTAGCGCTGCTCTACGCTCTGATATTAGCTGTTCAGCTTTCCTGAAGAGCCTTTCAGATTCGACTGATGTGGCTGGGACACATAGAAATCGACGAGCGAGTGGTTTTAGGCCATTGTCATCTTGGGAGCACTGAAAAGATACAAATTTAGAAAAGCTATGGTATTCAATTTGTTTATATGCTTACTTTCCAAAATTCCAAAGGAGCACTCTCTCTTCGATGTATCGATGTTGGCTCCGATGTTTTTGCAGCTCTACTCCTCTTCCTATTCTAATTTAATATGTTTATATATCTCGAAGATTGCGTCTTTAGCAATTCAGCTTACCAGTTTACCAACATTTCAGTTTACGTTTTTTGGAATGTTTGAGTGTCCCGGAATGTAATGGGATACCAGATTATTTTATCGATCATGTTGAATGTGATATGATTGTCGTGGCTCATTTTGCATGATTGATGGTTCTATTCTATTCTAATTCTGCTGTCCGTAAGAATAGCGGCACGAGGCAGATTTTTGGATAGACCAAATTCGAGTGCTTTGTCAATTCCACATACAAAGCTTGCAATCCAATCGACTACCCACAAAAACCCAATTTGTTAAGCTTACTCTGGAGTATGTTCACGGAGTCAAATTCTTTCTTGAGGTCTAGACATGCTACTAAAACTTAGTATTGCTTTGACTTTAGCGATTGAACTTTATTGATTAGAACGTTGATGCACAATGCTGTAGATCTACGACGTCGAAAAGCATATGCTCTCTCTGCGATTATCGAGTTAGTGCGAGTGTGCTCCTACATTCTTTGTTTCACTAGTCCCTCTAGTATTTTGAAAGAAACACTTAATAGGCAGATTGCACTATGGGCAAAAAGTCCCGAATTGCGGCATTTTTACCATTTTTGAAGATAGAAACATGAAACTATGTACATATACCTAAAAAATAAAGATCGAATTTCGGATTTTTTTCTTTTTTCAATTGGACCACGCCTTCCTTCCCGCCCACCTTACCATGAGGTTTTTTATTATTTTTGTTTTAAAATATTTTAATGTAATTTATTAATTTAAACTAAACTAAATTTATTAAATTAATATATTTTTAGCAAATTCGCATTTTAAATTTGATTTGAATCCTTGCAAAATTAAATCAAAAATTAATTAGAGCCCAATATTAAGTTTAGTGACTCCATACCTTGGTGTCCAGTTAATAATTCATTCTTCACAAAGCTCTTCCTCCAACTCCAGGGAACTTTGCCCAAAAATTTCGAGTTCATTATCTCCGCCTTCTTTTACCTGATTATCATTATTGTCTACACATGCCCATGTTATTGGGGGCTCAATATCAGGAGATTCCAAATTCTTGGTAGGCTTTTTAATAGTTTAATCTTTGGCGTTCCTTTAGATTTATAGTTGAAAACAGTGGGTCAGAGGTATCCAATGCTCTATTAAACACATCTGATATGGTATTCAGGCGGCTGTTTTTCCTTGCATGAGAAAACATATCGAGTTTGTACAATTTTTTGCGCTCTTCTGACGTATTTTCACGGAGAGCCCCTATTAGAAGTACGGAGGTTTCCATAAATTGGTGCCAATGTACCAGTACTTTATGCAAAATTTGAGACATTGGATACCACTTATAAGTATTAACGAAGTATGTATATCAAGTACCTACTCTAAGTTTGGATGGGCGTACCTCAAACTCACATTATATAGCAACTAAAATTATATAAATACTTTTCAAAACGGCATGAACAATAGCATTGTATTTTCTGTTTCATAGACTAGTTCAAATGCTAATTTTCACTTTAACCTTGGTCCTGCCTCAGTATACGTCAAGCGTTTACGACCAGGCTTTTCGCGTGGAACATCATTTTAAGAAACTCAATTATGAACGAGGATGCAAGCCATTGCGCAGGCTTTTCTGTTGCATTTTCGTAAATTAGTCTTATTCAATCCGAAAAACGGGCAAAAATGTTAACCACTATTTGATTGTTAACAGTTTGGTTAATAACATTCAGCTTTAATATTCCCTTGACCGGCCTAGACGCACTAGTTACACTCCACAGAAACACAAATACATTTGTTACCAGGGACCTAAAAATATACCAACAACACATTGCACGATTGGACAATATATCACATGTACTAAAAATGTAGTGCCAATAATTAATATTACATACTTTGACGATTAAATTTCATATTCAAGCTTTTTTATTTGATTTAATATTTGAATATAAAACTGACAGAAAAAATCACAAATTTTCACGCCAATTTTTTTTTTTAGAGGGTCCAGACCATAGTCTTTAAATATGGGCGAATAACAAATTACCAACGAAGTCTAACATTTTTTAAAAATATGTTTCAGTATTCTTGAAGTATTCTAATTCAAAAAATAAAGTCAATTTAATGATACCGAACACAAAAAAATGTAAAAATGCCGCACTTAGCGACTTTTTGCCCATAGTGGATTGGTCTGTAGTTCCTGACTATTGAGGTGTCTGAACCTTGCTTGGGAAAGGGGACTACTCTAATCCTTATCCAGTTTTCAAGAATCTCGCCCATGGACGATTTCTAGATAAGCATCTCTAGAAAACAATTCTCCCTTCTGTGATCTAACCTTTGAATCATTTTGTAGGAAATGCCGTGTAAACATCCAGCAGTGTTCTTGCAATCCCAATACAGTTCGTCTAAAAGTAAATTAAAATTAAATCGTTTGTTTTATTTTTTATTTACCCTTCGTATAACGCGAAAAACATAATTGGCGCAGCTGGTAAGATATGTTCTAAAAGAATAAATCAACAAACAGACCGTTAAAGGATTCTAACATTATCCAAGGTCAACGCGAATAACGTTGTGTCTTTTTAAATAAATATCCGCTAAAAACATCTACGTGCGTGAAGTGCAGTGAGAAATCGGAAAAACCAAGACATTTGTGTATCCGAGCAAGTGGACAGCATTAAGAATAGCACTAATCGAAGAATTCAAAACCCAAACACCATATGAAGAACTGCTGGGACGATTATATAACACCAACTGGAATGAAAATCTACGTAAGGTCACAGAAGAACTTGAGCGGAAGTCCTATATTGTCACTAACACTAATTAGCATTAGATAACGACCCTAATAACACAATATTGTATACAGTCGCTTTGAAAACAACAGTTAACAATAAAGGTACAGTCGAATGTGAGATGCCCGCCACCCCTTTTTAATAAAAGAAATATATTTTGCGGTATTTTTCTCAAAGTATACCGAATATACTGCAAAAATATTTAAAAAATATACCAAATGTTATATTTTGTATATCGATATAGTACCGCATTCAAAATATACCATAGACGGCGCAATATACTAGATTGTCAGCCAAAGCAACTAAGACCCCTAGTAAGTAGGCGTTTTTGCCCATACAGAAGTATTTCTTTAATAACTTCGACAATTTTTATCTGATCGCAACCCAATTTTTAGGAATCATAACTACTATAGTAGTTATTGTACATATATACCAAAACTCTAGCTTTAAAATTACGCTTGTTTTTCGATTTTTTTGATTTGCGGAGGCGGAAGTGAGCGTGACAAAAATTTGAAACAAACTTGATCTGCGTGCAAACATAACAAATGCTGTCGATAAAAATTATAGTTCTATCTCTTATAGTCTCTGAGATTTAGTGTTTCATACGGACGGACGGACGGACGGACAGACACATAGACGGACAGACGGACATGGCTAGATCGTCTCGGCTGTTGACGCTGATCAAGAATATATATACTTCATAGGGTCGGAGATGCCTCGTTCTACCTGTTACATATATTTCCTGCCGGCACAAAGTTATAATACCCTTCCTAGGTGAGGATGCTATAAGCACAGGAGCAAGTATAGTACATAGTGGTCAATACTATATTCCTATAACAGCAAGGCCTTTAAATTATTTCAATAGGCAAATAGAATTCATAAAAAGTAATGACAACAAAGTCGAAACAATTCACTACTTTCACAAACTAAATATTAAAATCAATTACAAAGATATGACTAACCAGTATGCCAGACAAATATGATAAAAAAAATATCTTTGCTCGAAAAAGAGTATTATCTATTTTCACAATGAAATAGATTTCCAAATTTTCCCAAGAGCTTATTTAGAGATCATTGGTTCGAATAATTAAACTAAAGTAATGAAAACAAGTTTCAAACTTATTTGCAGAATTCAAATTCAAATATTGAAAACTCATAAAATACTTGTACATCCAGGAATTGAAAAGTCAAAGAAAAATACTATTAGCCTTAATACAAAATTTAATTATTGAATGTGAAGTTTGTAATGTAGCTAAAACTGAACATAGCGATACAAAACTCACTTTCGAAATAACAATTGAAGTTCATAACGTTAGAGATAAATATGTAATAGATTTCTATATGATCGATAAAAAACAATTTTTTTCTTGTATAGATGTATATTCGAAATTCGCAACATTAATAGAAGTTTAAAGCAAAGATTGGTTAGAAGCCAAAAGATCTTTATTAGAAGTTCTCAATGAAATGGGAAAACCCTTAGAGATAAAAGCAGATAAAGATTCAGCATTTACTAGTGCAAGTTGCAAATTTGTTTACAAGAAGAAAATATAAAAATTAACATTACCACAAGCAAAAATGGAATATCCGAAATAGAAAGGTTCCATAAAATAATAAATGAAAAATTACGAATAATAAGAAGTGACGATGATGTAGAAAATAAATTAACCAAATTTGAAACAATTTTATGTAACTATAATCATAAAACAAAGCATAAAGCTACTAATAGAACCCCAGCAGTCATTTTTACTCCTGAGTATAATTCACAAGAAAAAAAAGTAATTCAAATAAACAACCTTAATAAAAGCAGAAGTAATTTTGAAGTAGATACAAGATTTAGACAAGCCCCGTTACTAAAGTCTAAAACAGCGAACCCTTTCGAAAAGACAGGTAATATCAAGAAACTTGGTGAAAAACATTTTGAAGAAACAAAGGAAGAAAAGACACCCATTATAAATCAAAATTTAACAAGTAAGAAGGCTACAGTCCAGTGTACTCGACTGTGAGATACCCGCTACCTATTTTGAATAAAAGAAATATATTTTTGCGGTATTTTTCTCAAAATATACCGAATATACTGCAAAATACTAAAAATATGCCAAATTGTATATTTGGTATATCGATATAGTACAGCATTCAAAATATACCATAGACAACACAATATACCAGATAGTCAGCCAAAGCAACTAAGACCCCTAGTAAGTAGGCGTTTTTGCCCATACAGAAGTATTTCTTTAATAACTTCGACAATTTTTATCTGATCGCAACCAAATTTTCAGGAATCATAACTACTATATTAGTTATTGTACATATGTACCAAAACTCTAGCTTTAAAATTACGCTTATTTTCGATTTTTTTGATTTGCGGGGGCGGAAGTGGGCGTGGCAAAAATTTGAAACAAACTTGATCTGCGTGCAAACATAACAAATGCTGTCGAAAAAAATTATAGTTTTATCTCTTATAGTCTCTGAGATTTAGTGTTTCATACGGACGGACGGACAGACAGACAGACGGACAGACGGACATGGCTAAATCGTCTCGGCTGTTGACGCTAGTCAAGAATATATATACTTTATAGGGTCGGACATGCCTCGTTCTACCTGTTACATATATTTCCTGCCCGCACAAAGTTATAATACCCTTCTACCCTGTGGTAGCGGGTATAAAAAGAAGAAAGTAATTAATAAAAGCAAATATTACAATTAACCCGCTTAGGTATATTTAAGCCGAAACTACTTAAATATGATCAAATAGATCATATCAATCATGAAAACTTAATTAATATATGTAAAAGCTACCAATTACAAATGAAATTTTTCTGATGTCTCATATACCACTTAGCAATCTCAAAGTTAAAACTTTTCAAATAATTTCATACCCAGACGGAAATGGAAATGAAAATATTGAAGGGAAATTTTATTTACATAATAACTTTTTTCAGATACTGTTTGAAAGAAGAACATAAATGACCAATGCATTGCAAATACATATAATAAAACATGAAAGACCATTTTGTACTTTCAATAAATATCGCAAACAAGACCTTATACAAATATTAAAACCAAATATTATAATAACTTGGAATATAACACGGACCAAACTAAACTAAAATTGTAACAATTTACATTGAAAAGATAGAATAATCAAAATATTTAATTGTAGAATCGAATTAAGAAATGTAAAATTATCAAATAGAGCCCAACATTTCACAACACTTATGTTTACAGCATTTGGCGATTTGGTCCCGCTAGCGGCATTTAATTAATAACTTCTAAACTAAAATAGATATCTTCAGTCGGTTTTTTTTCACTGATCAGAAAAAAATCATAGAATTTTTTAAGTTAAAAAAATTTTTTTTTTTATTTTTTTTTTAATTTTTTTTTTAATTTAAAAAATTTTTTTTTTTAATTTAAAATTTGGTTTTATTTTTATTTTATTTGAACTTCAATTAACATATTTCATTTTTAAACTTTATCTAAAAAATGATGGGATGATGGAAAAAAATGGGATGACTTCTGAGTGCAATACTAAAAAAAGATCCCTTTTTGGTACTAACACTGTGTCTAAAAAGTAAAATAGTTTCAAGGCTAGCAGATAATAGCAGTGTATATTACACATTTTGGACGCCACTGATTCACACTTTCGGCTAATAAAGGAGTTAGAATTCAGTTGAATAAATTAAGTTCTACTCCACGAAAGACAGGCTAATCCGGGCTAGTTGTTAATACACTGAATTACCACTACGTTTTATGAGCTACACATTTATAGACCGGTCACAAACATTGATTTTTTTGAAATTGGTTTTTTATTATATTCAAGGTATGTAGAATATAATAAAAAACCAAACTTCTAACAAATTCACCAAGAGGAACTCAAATTCCATGCGCGCAAAGAGAAAAAATTGTGTAAAGCTCTTTGCGAAATCATATGGTGTGTTTGACCGATCACAGCTGATGATCAGCTGATCGTAGAGCTTTCAAAAAGTTTTTAAAAATCTAATCAAAGCATCTGCTATCGATATGTGAAAAAATTTTAACGGATTTTTCAATTTGAAAATTTGAATTAAATGCCGCTAGCGGGACCAAATCGCCCACTGTGGGATGGTAGCGTTCGTCGTCAAATTTCGTGTTCGTCAAAATGTTCGCATGAGATTAAAATTATTCTATTTTGTCTGTGTTTGCACGAACATGTTCGCCAATGGATGGCAACGTTTGCACGAACATCATTTGCGCAATCGTTTTGTAGAGAGAGCACGTATGTATTTGCGCAGCGCAAAATGAGCAAAAAATGTTTGAAAGAATACATTTTTTGTCTGCAAAATCAATTATTATATTATTATATTTCAATTATTATGCGCCCAAGGCTCTGGGGAGAAAATTCCTGTTAAGAATTTCAGGTCTTCATAACTTTGGCCATTACTAAATTTAACAGTTTTTCATTTATGTCGTTATCCGTTGACATGTTGACTGCTTGAAAATTTGCGACAAATGATGTTCGCGAACATGTTGGCCCTAGTTGGTGGGCAAATGAAATACAAGTTGGCGAGCATATTCACGAACATGCTCGCCCGTGGATGGCCTGCTTAACTAAAATAGAGCCATTATCATACTTAGAAACAAAAGAAATGGTTTTGTATAACAATAAGGAAAATATTATCTACAAATATTCAACAATTACAAATGTAATTACAAATTAATCTTAATTCTTATTGTAATATACTACTTAGCAAGTAAGAAAATCAAAACACTTTTCAACACAATCATACAAAATACATATGTAAGAAAAAATTAAACGAACACAAGTGCTAATGCTGAAAAGAAAATTACAGAAAAACCAGTCCCGCTTACATATGCACACTGAATTAAACGCTTTAGGACAAGCAAATTTCTATAGGTTGGGGGAGTGACATATCCACTACCAGACCCATCTCTCGTACGTGACACATTCTCGTAATTATCCCCCATCTTCCAAAAGATCCTATTGCATTTACATAAAGATCATATTATATTCTAAAAATAAACTCGTCGCGACGGCGACCAATCGTCACAAACAAAAAGATCCACTTCATGCCACTTTCAAAGTCCAAAGATCAATTAAAATTTTCTATTGCAATTTGAGGACTCAGCATTAAAACACATACACAAAATATTACACATACTCGTATGTTAGCTCTAAGTCGCAATAACAAGTTTCTTGTTCAAACTCAACATATTGTAAAGTTAGTTTTTACTTTTCTCAGACAGTTTTCTTGCAATCCCAATAAAGTTCGTCTAAAAGTAAATTAAAATAAAAATGTTTATTTTATTTTTTATTTACCCTCCATGTAACACGAAAAACATAATTATATAAAAGTTCACAACATTTTTTCACATAAAATAAACATAATAAACGGGGCGATATGGCCCCGCACTAAGACGTGTTTCGTTGGAAGACCTTCGCGGCACGCATCACAAGTGGTATAAACTTTAACCTACCGGGCGGGAAAAACATATCTTATTTTAAATCGGTAGTTCTTGAGAATGTCGTATGGGTTGTTGATGATATTGAGTTTTGTGATTCTGGTGAACGTTTGAGCAAAAATTTCACTAAAAATGTTGGAAGTTTTTCGTCAATTTAAAATCGCCTAATCAATTTAAAAAAAAGTCCATTCTCCATTGAAGCAAAAATGCTGAAAATTGTTCACGTTATGCTGCCAATTTCAAAAACCATGCTTCGAGTAAAACGACTTTAATGGTTTTATATGCCATTACTTAACATGTGACGGTCTTCCAAAAAAAAAACTTGAATTAAGGGTAAAAACTAGTTTTTCCACCCAATTTTTTTTCTGTATTCTAGATAATTAAACTGTCTTTTTAGTAAAAAAAAAATGTATTGCTTCGGTATGCCCCATTTCTGCAGCCGCAAAAACTGGATTTTCTTTAATATACATATTTGAAATGTTACAGGTGCCCCATGAAATGCCCCGTTTCCACAGCACCAACAAATTGGGGTTTTCTCGGATTTTTTTTAATGTAGTTCAAATGTTACACTTGCCCCGTGTAAAAGCCCATAAAAACTCGGATTTTCTACGTTCGTGTGTAAATGTGTAAATTTTTAACGTGCGGAAAAGCAATATATTTTGCAAGTTCTATATATTCTAGAGTGACAGTTTTTGGCAACCTTTATGACCCTAAATTTATAACGGAAATGGTAAAAAAACTTAAATTTATGGTCACATCACTCTAAAACTTGCCTATTAAAAAAATTCAATTATTAACACAAAAAAAAGAAACAGGCGACGATAGCCCAAGCTAATATTATTTTAACTTGGTTGCAATATTTTTTTGATTTCAAATTTGATATATAGTCTTGCGACTTCAAAATATTAATTAATACTTTTTATTTTCACCAGAAAATGAACCAAACGTTATTTTTAATTTTTTTTATATTTATGCTTCATGCTTCTCTTCGCTTAGCCGATATGAATGATAATAGGTTGTCGCGTTTTTCGCATGCGGAACTGCAACTTTGATATCCACATTAGAGGTGGAGAACTATCGATGGCACTATCGGGGCTATCGATGGTTGGCCACTATCGATAGTGAACAATCGCTATCGTCGATAGTGGTCGATATTTTTTCAAATTTCTTTGTATACCCGCATCCTCCGTAGAGTCGGAGAGGGTCTTCAGCAAAGCAGGGCAAATCATTTCAAATAGGCGTACAAAATTATTGGTTGAAATAAATATATACTTTAAACAAATATGGATTATTTTAAAAACTTATTAAATTATTTTCTTTTACTGCATTATCGATAGTTTATGGAAACTATCAATAACTATCGATGGCGCAGACTATCGATAGTTCTCCACCACTAATCCACATGCATTCCAGTATCAGAGTATCGATACTCTTAAAATGTTTTTTTTTATGGGAACTGTGGGAGGAAATGTCGCCGCATAAATTTTGCGTGCCGTTTTTATACCCGCTACCCATAGGGTAGAAGGGTTTATAACTTTGTGCTGGCAGGAAATGTATGTAACAGGTAGAAGGAGACATCTCTGACCCTATAAAGTATATATATTCTTGATCAGCGTCAATAGCCGAGACGATCTAGCCATGTCCGTCTGTCCGTCCGTCCGTATGAACACCTAGATCTCAGAGACTATAAGAGATAGAGCTATAATTTTCGACAGCATTTGTTAAGTTTGCACGCAGATCAAGTTTGTTTCAATTTTTTGCGCCCCCACTCCCACCCCCGCAAATTGACAAAGCAGCTAGAGCTGCGAGTTTTGGTATATAGAATAATGACTATAGTCCTCGTGATTTCTGAATTTGGTTGCGATCAGATAAAGAAATACATTTGTATGGGGAAAAACGCCTACTTACTAGGTGTCGTAGTAGGCTGACGATCTGGTATGTTTTTCACTCTATAGTATATATTGAGTATAGTACCATATCAATATATGGTATTTTGTGGTATCTCAATTTTGTGTATTTAAAAAAAAATACCGCAATATTTTGCATTTATTCAAAATGGGTAGCGGGTATCTCACAGTCGAGCACACTCGGCTGTAGCTTTCTTACTTGTTTTTCCTTGACTAAACCACGCCTTGACAAGTTTACCAGAGTGTTTAGAATCAGTGCTCTGCTGAAAAGTCCATATTCAGGGGGTATTTCATCCTGAGAATACTTCAGAATGACGTTTCTAAATATATTTACATAGACTTATTGGTTCATAATCTTATCGATCATATTTATAGGACACACGCCACTTAACATGTATAAAGAATATTCAGCCATTTGTTTAGTGATCAGTTCAAGCGGCTTTTGGCAAAATCCAAACTGGCTTTGAGATGTCTTTTACGAAGTAATTGCACCTTTTCTGGACTTCGTGCATTCAAATTTTCATCCACCAATCTTCGGCCAATAGTCACATCTCTGATTCCCAAAATCAGCATTGCTTTAATATTCCTAGAGGATGCTAAAGGTTTAGTTTTGCTGAAGAGCATAATGCGTTGGTCCTCTACAATTGTGGTTTTCCGTATCGCACCACGGATTTCGAGCTTGGTAAAAACATTTTAAGCGACTCAGAACTTTTTTATACGTTTTTCCCCTCTTATCTAAGCTCAAGAAAGGACCACATCTCTCCCTTGGAGCAGGGAAATTACATCTTCTCATAAGTAGAAATACCATTAATTAAAACTAAGGAGTTGCAGAACTCCATATGAAATTTAAAATAAAAAGTACTGCTACCAAGTTGCAATAAAATTTGCGTGGGATATTGTGAATTCATCTGTTTCTTTCAATAATTTCATTTAATGAATAGGCGAATGTTTGTGACGTGGCAATAAATTTTTTGTTTTTACTGTTTACGTGCCAGATTTAGGCGCGCAGAGAGTGCTAAACACCAAACAAGCTAGTGCTGTCCATTTCAGCCGAGCAGAAATACGTAGCTAGATTTAAACCAAAAAGTTGTTAAAAATTGCTAAAAATTATGTGGAAATAGCCAAAAAAAAAAAATTAATAAAATTTTTCAATTTGGTTAAATTTTAATTGGTCTTTATTGTTTCTAAGGCATACATAGTCTCAATCGATTTAAATTGGGCATATCTCCATTTTCCAAATCATCTTTTAAAATATTAATATCATATCAATCATATCTTACTTTGGACGTCAGGGAAATGTACTGAAAAAATACTTAAATTTATCAATATATGTAGCATTTCACTAAAAATATAAAAAGCAAAGTAGTTAATACATGACAACCGCAGCCGTTACAGATTAGCGTCAACATTCAAGAAAATAGTTAAAAATAATTTTGTATGGCACACAACGGTTGCTGCATACGGGTCTTACTTTTTGACATATTTCGTACCCAAATAGAGCAATCGGCTTATTTTAATATTTTCTCTGTATATTTATTTGTTATATTTTAAGATTAATACCGTGCAGTTATATATTTATTGAAAATGTTTAGTGAGTATCTCACAGACAGAAGATGTTGCGTAACGAGCACACTGTGGCTGGCTTGTTTTGTCTTATGGGTTCACAAAAATATGCAACAGTAAAAATAATTTCTTGCAATCCTAATCGATTACTTGCGCCGACCAGATTTTGGTCTAATCATTCTTTTTTATACCCGGTACCCATAGGGTAGAAGGGTTTATAACTTTGTGCCGGCAGGAAAAGTATGTAACAGGTATAAGGAGGCATCTTCAACCCTATAAAGTATATATATTCTTGATCAGCGTCAACAGCCGAGACGATCTAGCCATGTCTGTCTGTGTGTCTGTCCGTATGAAACACTGGATTTCAGAGACTATAAGAGATAGCAGTTGTTATGCTTGCACGCAGATCAAGTTTGTTTCAAAATTTTAACAGGCCCACTTCTGCCCCCTCAAATCAAAAAAATTGAATAACGTAATTTTGAAGCTAAAGCTGTGAATTTTGGTGTAGACAATAATAACAATAGTATTTATTATTCCTAAAAATTTAGTCGCGATCAGATATAAAACGTGAAAGTTATTAAAGAAATACTTTTCTATGGGCAAAATCGCCTACTTACTAGGGGTCTTAGTTTCTTTGGCTGACAATCTGGTATATGTGCAGTGTATGGTATTTATTGAATGCGGTACTATATCGAAATACCAAATATACCATTTGATATATTTTTAGTATTTTTTTTTAATAATTTCGGTATATTTTGAAAATAATACCGCAACATTTTGCTTTTATTCAAAATGGGTAGCGGGTATCTCACAGTCGAGCACACTCGATTGTAATTTTCTTACTTGTTTTTTTTTTTAATTTGTTGCTCGCAATATTAGCACATTTATTATAATTTGCGTTTTGAGTTCAGAATGAAATTGGTTGGTGTTCTAATTTGTTTTAGTTGCACCGCAATTTATATGACGGTAAATTTATCGCAACAATTCAAACTACCAAATACTCAAATAGTATTCAAAACATTATGCGGACTAAGATCCTTAATAACTCCGAGTAACTCTCACAGCCTATTGCCACTCTTTAAACTAATTCTCCGACTATAGGAATATTGGTTAAAATCATGGCCAAATAGTTATTTTGACTCCTTTAGTTCGTCTTCGATTTAAATTTAGAAAGAGAAGAGATCAATCCATATTCCTTCATTAAGGAATTGTAATTGAAGACATGAGTGTCATGAGAAAAACGGGTATTATGCTAGTAACATTTGGTAATTCGTATAACTCGAAAGTTAATAGACGTTTTTGTTTGGCCTGAGAAACTCTAAACGTTTATAAATATGATATAATGTGTGTATGTATAACAACTCAAAGTGTTGTACGAGATAGTTAGGTTGAAGCAATGTAGTGCCTATTAATAGAGTTGTTCGAGCTGATACTGAACTTATGAACTTAACTGGCTCAATGGTTGCCAAGCAGCCTCGCATTTGGGCCGTCCGTTGTCAAAATTAACAGGCCAACCCCATTATTGAATACGCGAATCAAAATATCACCCAGTGGCCCAGTCATTCAGTTAGTCAAGAATTGTGTTGCGGTACGTTGCATTCGGTTCGGAAAGACAAATATCTAGACGATAAACGAGTCGACTATTTTACATTGCCTGACAGAGGCGTCGAACGAATTTGTAATTGAGCGCAAGGCTTCACACGAACGCTATGCACGAGGTGTCCCAGAAAACCTCGCGACCCAGTAGTGAACCACATGATATTAAGGAACAATTGGAGGACAGTGTCAAGAGCCATGTGGCCAAGTGTGCCAGCGCTTCGTTAAGCAATAAAAGTGTAATTGTAACCGTTTCATTGCCGCCTCCCATTTCCCAAATAACAGTTCCCAATATAAGTTTGATTTCATCAAGCGGAAGCATCACATCAAGTGGTTTAGAAAAATCGAGCCAAGTCCATCCTAATAACAATAAGGAGAATAACAGCCCTATCAAACAGCAAGGAGCACCCACTAATTATGTAGCCCGCCGCGCATGGATATCAACGGACCGTATGAATGAGTTGCGCCGAAAAGCACAAGATGCAGCCAAGCAAAACAAAATATTTACAATACGCGGATGCTTTAATTCCGTCCGAAATGCGTTGCTGGCTCGTGGATGGGTGGAGAAACTTGATATGCATCGTAAGGTTATTCCAATGGGTCAAATGACCTATGAGGACCTAACACAACGGTTACCTAAGAGAAAGGCTGGTGAAACGAGGCGACAATATATTCTTAAATGTGAACGCAATATAACGTCTAGATTTCTAGAGCACATGCCAGTTGACTTTTTATGGACAAATCGAAAAGAGAAGTGCGACTACTTAGATCAGGCCAAAAATCCTGGTATGACTATTAATAAATTCCATAGAGTTCCGTTTACCTCCAAGGAAGGATTATGTACCCAACTTCGGGATTTTCATTGGTTTTTTGAGGAAGGCATGTCAGAAATGTATTTTCCACGTTGTTTTAATGTTTGGAGTCCAGAAGAACTTGGTGATTTCGTCGACAATTTTAAGTTGACGGCATGTGTGGCCTATTTGCGGGCAATACTCTGTAAATATTGCAAACAGGGAAGCGATGCAGTTTTCTCGCCCAGTGGCAAGATACCCTACTCTTCAATAGATTTCGCGTACAAGCGCCTAGTCGACTTTATTGATAGTTGTCAACACAATGACATCGATAACGAAGACCCACCAAAGATTTGGGAGCATGACTGGGATGCATTTCTTTGTCAGCATCACCAACTGGTCAATGAGGATGGCCGTATTCAACACGATGGCCAACGAACACTCGATCACATGATAAAATGCTGCATATCACTGGTGGAGAAAATGAAGACACATTGGCCCCAATACAGCCTAGATGGTTATCAGAATTTATGGATCGTGAAACCAGCCAATAAATGCCGTGGTCGTGGTATACTTCTAATGGATAATCTTAAGAAAATATTAGGCGTTGTTAGCCCATCAATAGCTACCAAAAGTCGATACGTCGTTCAAAAGTATATAGGTAAAAAAAAAACAGTAATATTAATAAGAGTAATTATTCACCAATTAATTTGTTGTTGTCAGTAGTAATACACTTTATATCTTGCACCTTAAGTAGTTACAAATGTCAAAAGAAATGTTACCCACGTCACACACTAAATTTTGTTTCATATAATGAAATGCTAGGAAGAATTCTAAATATGTTGATAACCTGGATATAAGAATAACAATATCACATTCACGCACCGAAGTACCTTGTCAATGTATACAATTACCTGGGACCGCAGCTTCACCCGAGTTGCTTTTTATACCCGCTACCCATAGGGTAGAAGGGTATTATAACTTTGTGCGGGCAGGAAATGTATGTAACAGGTAGAAGGAGGCATCTCCGACCCTATAAAGTATATATATTCTTGATCAGCGTCAACAGCCGAGACGATCTAGCCATGTCCGTCTGTCTGTCTGTCCGTCTGTGTGTCTGTCCGTCCGTCCGTATGAACACCTAGATCTCAGAGACTATAAGAGATAGAGCTATAATTTTTTTTCGACAGCATTTGTTATGTTTGCACGCAGATCAAGTTTGTTTCAAAATTTTGCCACGCCCACTTCCGCCCCCGCAAATCAAACAAATCGAATAACAAGCGTAATTGTAAAGCTAGAATTGCGAGTTTTGGTATATACAATAATTACTATAGTAGTTATGATTCCTGAAAATTTGGTTGCGATCAAATAAAAATTGTCGAAGTTATTAAAGAAATACTTTTGTATGGGTAAAAACGCCTACTTACTAGGCGTCTTAGTTGCTTTGGCTAACAATCTGGTATATTGTGCCGTCTATGGTATATTTTGAATGCGGTACTATATCGATATACCAAATATACCATTTGGTATATTTTTAGTATTTTTGCAGTATTATCGGTATATTTTGAGAAAAATACCGCAAAATATATTTCTTTTATTAAAAATGGGCAGCGGGTATCTCACAGTCGAGTACACTCGACTGTAGCTTTCTTACTTGTTTATATGAACATATGTATGGGCAATTCTCTGATGTCGAAAGCGACATTTTTTTTTAAATTTAAATTTAATCACCGTCGCACGCGACATTTTTTCCATCATATTTTTTATAATTTTTTTTTTACTTTTTAAGTAAATTAAAGGAATTTTTATTGTTTTTTAATATATTAAGTATATATTTTTATTTTCAACAGAAATTTAATACAAAAAAATAATTTTAATAAAGTTCAACAAAAAGCAATATATTCATATTATGTACATTAGAAAGTTAATTACCAAACTTAAATTATAATATTATTGTCAACAATATTTGATTTCAATGAATATGCTGTTCTAGCTGATCATCAGCTGAGCTTCTTGTTGGCGTACGCGTGAAATATCAAAGAGTTTTTGGCGCCTCTCCCGTTGACGCATGCATTTCGCATTTCGTATTCTTTCCTTGTTTTTTAATTTATACATTTGCATTTTTGTTTCATCATTTTTCATATTTCCACTCCAATGTTTACACCGTAATTTGTTTATTTCTTTGTCTTCATTCAACTATATTAAAAAAAAATTATCAAACGAATATCATAAAAAAAAAATTTACTTACCATGTCGCACGTGACAAACTTTCAAAATTTTTTTAAAATTTAGCAGTGCTTATTTTTAACCAAATTTTGTTTTATTATATTTGGTGGTAAAATTTGTGTTTGGACACAATTTTGCATGCTCACTGGACAAAAACTTTAGATGCACTCAGAACAAATGCAATTTTTCACTGTCGCACGCGACAAAAATAGAAACTGATGAGCTGATAAGAATTTTACCGTCTCAATCATAGCTCAATTTGCTTGATTTTTTAATATAAAATATTTAAATATTCTATTATAATAACGCATTTCAACGCCACATAAGCGAAATGTAACTCTCATTCAAGGAAGCACAAACGATCAAAGTTCAAGTGTTCATTTAAAAAAAAAAAAGATTTTCAAAGCGTATAAGGGAATTCCAAGAGAATATTACGAAAATCGTCATCCTACGGTCTAATCTAACCAAAAATTATTTTTAACTCTCCTTTTGCGGCTCCTTCTACCGACAATATCCAGACAGTCAGAAGAGTCAGTCGTCATTATGATAGCTGAATCGAACAATCTTTTTTATTTTATAAACCTATTAGTATATGCTTTATAAAACTCTTCAAAAAAAAAGCAGGCGAATGTTAACTTCGTAAGTCACTTTTTTAGCTCTACACTTTGCAAAACTATTTTGAAATAAAATGAAAATATTTTATATATATTTAACGCTTAAATATACTGAATTTATATTCAGAAAAATAACAAAACATACCAAAAGTATATTTGGTAGACCGACATATTTAAATATGTCATTGCCACATCATCATTAGTGATTTGGGAAATCATTAAACGTCAAACCACTGAAAAATGTTCACCATGCTACAGAATTACGAGTGGTTTTCGTAGACAAAAACATTTGTGGTGTGATTTGTATAATCAATGGTCTCTTTTGTGTTTTATTAATTTCAATAACATAAAAAAGACAACATTTTACGGAGCATAAAATCTTACTTTTTTAAATAAACCAAACAAGCGAAAATTATTGTCAACTCTCGGTTTAAGGTGCAATCAGCTGTTTACGACTGCTATGGAATTGATGCCGGTCTAAATATTTTGTTTAACAAGTAAGAAAGCTACAGTCGAGTGTACTCGACAATGGCGGGATTGGTGCCGTCATCGCCTGCTAGTAGCTTGGAGAAATGCGCGCTCCATAACCTCAGTGTGCACTGCGTATCTGTAACCAGATTTCCATTTTCATCTCAACAGTTAGATGCTCCGGTCTTGAAAACTTGTGTCAGACGGTTGAATTGTTGGTAAAATATTCGAGCATCATTTCTGTCTTGCAACACCTCGAGTTCCTCGCACTCTCGCTTTGCGCCAGACTGCAGCGTTTTTTGCCGCAGCTGCGACGCGACACTCCTCGTCATACCATTGGTTCCGTGTGGGTGGGCGCTTGAACCCAATGGCTGTTTCAGCGGCAGCTCGCATGGAGTGGGATATGTGCGCCCAGAGTCCGCCGGCGTCAACAGGGAGAAGGGTAGGTTGTGGAGCAGTTCCGAGAGGTGAGTGGAGTAGGCTGTTGCTGTCCGTTGTGATCGTAGCCTAGTAACGTCAAGCTTTCGTTGCGTGATGGGGCGTACGTTTTTCGCTCGGCATAGCCGCATGCGTATCTTGGCTGCAACACGATAGTGGTCCGAGTCTATGTTGACTCCACGAAAAGTACGCATGTCCATCACGCTTGAGGCATGCCTTCCGTCTATCACAACGTGATCAATCTGGTTGCGCGTTTTTTGATCAGGGGACAGCAATGTGGCCTTGTGGATGTCGAGGTGCCGAAATCTGGTGCTACTTACTACCATGTTTTGCGCCGCGGCGAAGTCAATCAGCCTAAAACCGTTGTTCGAGGTGGTCTCATGGAGGCTGAATTGACCGACGGTGCGGTCAAAGATGCGTTCGCGCCCAACCTTTGCGTTGAAGTCCCCGAGGATGATCTTCACGTCATGGTTTGGGCAGCGGTCGTATGTGTCCTCGAGTCTCGCGTAGAATGCATCCTTAACAGCATCGTCCTTCTCCTCCGTCGGGGTGTGCGCGCAAATTATGCTAAGATTGAAAAATCTGGCTTTGACGCGGATTGTAGCCAGCCGTTCACTCACTGGGGTGAAATTGGAGACGTGGTGGCGAAGTCTCCGGCTTACTACAAATCCGCATCCAAATTCGCGCCTCTCCGCATGGCAGCTGTAGTAAATATCGCAGTTTGCTCGCTTGGAGCAACCGTGTCCTGTCCATCTCATTTTCTGGATGGCGGTAATATCAGACTTTAATTTGTCGAGGGCATCCGCCAGTTGGATAGAGGCACCTTCCCAATTAAGGGTTCGGACATTCCAGGTGCATATCCTTAAATCGTAGTCCTTTTTCATTTTGCGGTGGTCGTCAACATAGGGGGGGATCCTATCCGAGGCTTTCGCTTGGGCTTCTTTTTTCTTGCTCAGTTACTACCGGAAAAATCGGTAAATACTCGATAGAAAAGACTTATTTCGTTTTTTTTTTTTATTGAGAGCAATATGGATCCGTTTTAATCATTATAGGTGAACTCAAAGACTTACATATGTATGGTCTATAAGTAACCCAATAGTTTGATTGTATAAAAAATAAATATAAATCATTTTAGCTAAGAAACTCATTTCAATCTGTAACAAACGTTTTAAATTAATATGACTGCAGTCAAAATAGACGATGACACAGAATCAACGCCGCAAGCATTATGCAAAGATATGTTTAACCCCAAATAATTGTTTTTGTTTTGGCAATTGCCGCGGTTTACTTTATGTACATTTTGTCAAATGTTAATCATATATGTTAGTTTGTCTTTAATATAATTACAATCTTTAATTATATTACCGCTGCAGTATCTCGCTCCATGCGTAAGATAAAAATGTACCGCCCTCTACTTAAATTGAATCACATTAAATACCTACTACCTAATGTGAGTACCATTTCATTTTTTTTCAGAACGCCCTCTTATAGTCTTTCAAACTAAATTTGACATACGCCAATGGTTTCTTATAACAAACACGCAGCCGCTAGTTGTGTGGTTCTATAGGGAAAGCTACTTGCGATTTAGTTCACAGGAATACAGCCTAAGCAATCATCATGAGTCGGTGCACCTAACTAACCACGCGATTCAAAAGAAGTATCCAAATGGTAAAAGGGATAAGAGACTGCCCAGTGAGAACATGTGGGATTGCTACTCGTTTCAGGCGTATTTGCGTCAGATTGGGAAATACAATATGTGGTTGGAACGGATTTATCCAGGAATGCGAAAAGCAATAGTGGGTACCATGTTGGCATCTCAAGAAAATATGGATAGACGGCTAAATACGTTTGAGCTGTTTGGCGCAGATTTTATGATATGCGAGAACTTTTATCCTTGGCTTATTGAGATTAACTCAAGTCCTGATCTGGGTGCAACAACTAGCGTGACAGCACGTATGTGCCCCAAGTGCCTTGAGGATGTAGTTAAAGGTGAGTGGGTTCAACTTATAGTTTGCGAAAATAAAAAAAATTATTCAAAAATTATGTTTTTCTAGTGGTCGTGGACAGACGTTTGGATCCTAAGTCTGATTTGGGGAATTTCGAATTGGTCTATCGGCAGGTGGTGCCCCCGACACCCGCCTACATGGGCCTTAATCTATTTGTCAAGGGCAAACAGTTACTGCACAAGGTGAATCACGGGCATAGTCATTCTACCAGCTTATACCAGCAACAGCGAAAGGAGCGTAGCCTTGCGACCAGCAGCGTATTCCGGCAACGTTCCGCCATCGTACCAGCAGCGACTGTATCGCGCATACATCGCGCCATGCCCACATTTAACGCCACTGAGTATATAGAGAAGTACATGATAGAGCCTCTGAGCAGCAGCCGAAGCAGCATCAACAGCACTCAGCAGCAACATCACCCTGATGCTATAAAAACAACATTAGCCAATTCGGCCTCCACAACCGCTTCAACCTACCCATGTATTTTAAAGCAGGCCGGGCAATCTATTACCCAACTGCTGAGTGACACACATAAAAAAAGTAGAGACTTCGGCGCTTTACCACACAAACGACAACGTAGCTGTGGACCGCGTTTTAGTGCCAACCAAGTGGTCAGCAACGAAGCCAAATTTAAAATTCTTATTAAGAATTATGGAGCCTCTAACGGAGCGGATAATTTGCTGGAAAAATCAGACCCACCAAGTGGATCAGTCATTAAAGATCGCAAATGGCGAAGCTTACGTAATGTAACAAACACCTCAACTAGCATCTCCAAAACTAAGCCAGCGCAAACTGCACGGTTGATGGACAGCAGTGGTATATGTTCGTTTAGATTTGCACGCAGCAAATCTGAAATAGAGTACTCGTCTAATATACATGCTGTTGGTCGAACTTTTGGTCGCAAGTCGAATGGACTACGGCTACCTATCAGCGTTTCGGTCCAAGCATTACACCGTGGCGAACCCATCTTAGCCGCTATAAAGCAGGTCTCTGAAGCGAAGCTTTCTCAGCCGCAAATTGCCATTTCACCCATTGCCGGGCAACAAACTGACCATCTCAATGGCAACAATACTACATGCAAAACACTTACATGTTAAATTAAGCCTACAATCTAACTATATGGTGTCTCTGCTTATTGCCAATGAACCAAAAAATACTTATGTTAAAAGATTTTGATCTTTAATCGAATATCAAAGGCTTTCCTAGCCGTTTGTTCTTCGTAAAATCGGTTATCTATATTACGTTTTTAAAAAAAAAGTAATAATTGCAGCCACAGTTCCGATTTTTCTATGTATATTTGCGATAAAATTTATTTTTCGTTAAGAACATTCTTTGTTACATTAAAAATTATTTTATTAATTATATTGTGCATACCGCAATGTTCGTAAGGCTGTTTATTCGTTGAAACACCTACATCCCAACAGGTTTACAAAATATACAGCAGCTCCGGTTTTCACATTCTCCCGTTTTCACTTTCACAAGATTGTTTTGGTTTGCAAAACGAGTAAGCTTGTCTTGCCGAAAAGAAAAGTAAATGCCTTTTTCTACATTAAATCGGATCTTATTTGCAAAAGGAAAAAAATAGTTGACTCATTGGTTTACTGTCGTCCTTTTAAGAGCACCAGAAGATCAATTAGGCATGTAATTATTTTAAATTAAAACAGTTGTATTTATAATTTCTGATCCCACCTCAAATTTGGAAATAACATTTTGCCGTCTTATATAATAAAACGGATGGCATTAGATTTATTGATGTTGGGTAAAATTTGTTTTTTAGAAACTAAAATTAAACTAAATTAATTTCTTAAATACTTAAATACTAAAATTTCATAAAAAAAAAGTTGTTGAAATCACCGGAATGAAATCGGTTAAAAAGGTGGCATCCCTTTTTTGTGGAAACAGCTAATTGCCGATCCATTGTTTTTATACCCGCTACCCATAGGGTAGAAGGGTATTATAACTTTGTGCCGGCAGGAAATGTATGTAACAGATAGAGCGAGGAATCTCCGACCCTATAAAGTATATATATTCTTGATCAGCGTCAACAGCCGAGACGATATAGCCATGTCCGTCTGTGTGTCTGTCCGTAGTCTCAGAGACTATAAGAGATAGAGCTATAATTTTTTTTCGACAGCATTTGTTATGTTTGCACGCAGATCAAGTTTGTTTCAAATTTTTGCCACGCCCACTTCCGCCCCCACAAATCAAAAAAATCGAATAACAAGCGTAATTTAAAAGCTAGAGTTGTGAATTTTGGTATATATAATAATAACTATAGTAGTTATGATTCCTGAAAATTTGCGATCAGATAAAAATTGTGGATGTTATTAAAGAAATAGTTTTGTATAGGCAAAAACGCATACTTACTAGGGGTCTTAGTTTCTTTGGCCGACAATCTGGTACATTGTGCCGTCTATGGTATATTTTAAATGCGGTACTATATCGACATACTAAATATATCATTCGGTATATTTTTAGTATTTTTGTAGTATATTCGGTATATTTTGAGAAAAATACCGCAAAATATATTTCTTTTATTCAAAATGGGTAGTGGGTATCTCACAGTCGAGTACACTCGACTGTAGCTTTCTTACTTGTTTTTTCTTAATGTAGGTTTTAAATCTTTAATTGCGAAAAAGACAAAACGCAAATATATATCTTTCAGAGGAAAGCATAAATTATCTATATAGGATAAAATCATCCACGAAAAAATTGGACATACGAAAGTATTTTTCTTGTTGTTTATTTCTGACTAAAACACAAGTCAGCTGTTTCAGCATTCAGAAATGAAACATTGCAATAGCAAAGCGATGATCAAAACTTGTGAAAACAGGAGCACCTAAAAACGAAAATCTTGGTTTGGATCCCAAAACGAAAACGAAAATTTAATACCGGAGCACGCCTGATAAAGACCACACATGCATCGCTTTGCCGATGTTTTTCTACCCATTGGATAAAAGGGTGTCTGCAGAAAAGGTATGTAACAGCCAGGAGGCATCTCCGGCTCTATAAAGTATAACATATATTCTTGATCAGCGTCAACAGCCGAGACTATGTCATGTCCGTCTGTTCATTTGAAACACTGGATCTCATAGACCATTATAGCTAACAGGAAGAAGGAGGCATCTCCGACCCATAAACTATATATGTATATTTTTGATCAGCATCAATAGCCGAGACGATCTAGCCATGTCCGTCTGTCTGTCCGTCCGTATGAACACCTAGATCTCAGAGACTATAAGAGATAAGACCTATAATTTTTTTTTCGACAGCATTTATTATGTTTGCACGCAGATCAAGTGTGTTTCAAATTTTTTCCACGCCCACTTCCACCCCCGCAAATCAAAAAAAAATCGAATAACTAGCGTAATTTTAAACCTAAAGCTATTATTATTAAAAATAATAATAATAATAATAATAATAATAATAATAATAATAATAATAATAATAATAATAATAATAATAATAATAATAATAATAATAATAATAATAATAATAATAATAATAATAATAATAATAATAATAATAATAATAATAATAATAATAGTCAACCAGATAGAGTTTTACATACCTGTAGCATCAATTTGCAAAATATAACTAATGAGTAGTATTGAGGATTACATCCGTAATATCAAGAGCCAAATAGTAATGATAGCTCTAGTTACAATATACGTTTACACATATTTTTACAATGTAAATCGTATAAAACATTAATTTATACAAATTTGTCAAGAAGTCAGTCTCAAATATTTTTGATTCCATTTTGAGATTAAAAGATACATAAGAACAAAAACAAAAAAATTATTGACCGCATGATAATAGAATTTTTTATTCTTGTAAGCTAAATATAAATGCTTAAATCATTATGAATTACATAAATTAATATTGTGGATGAATACTGAAAAATATTTATTAGAAAAAATCTATCGTTAAGATATGTTATTTAAATATATAACATTTGTTATAAATTATATTTGCTGTTACTGTTAAATATTTTATTTAATGTCTTTCAAAGATCTGCTAATTATTAGAGACTTTAATTAAGTTAAATACAAAAAAATTGTTGAAGCTTTTGAATTAAATAAAATTAAATCTTGATCTGGTGATATATTAACTGTTATTCGATAAGATTAATTTATTTCAGATAAGAGCTATGACGCTGTAAAATAAATATAAATTAAGGTATTTAAAAATAATTATTTTAAAGTTTAACAGTCTATGTCTTACCGCAAACTTTTATTTAGGTGCAGTATACTGAAGTGCCAGGTTCTCACGTGTTGTGGAGTTTAAAGTCGTCCTAATGCCTAGATCAAGAGCTTTAGAGCTTTCTCTTGATAGTTTTTTACTTCCCGTCTTACCTCCAGTAATTTTGGCATTCTTTTCTTTAAATTTATCTTTGTTTAATTTGTTTGAGGGTGAGACATTATTAAGGATCTTGCGAAGTAGACCGCTTCGATGATTCACCCTCAATTTTGGCAAAGATTCGAAAAGCTTCATTTGGGTACCATTGAGTTCAAGGGGTCGCGTGCCATCTTGTTCCTTATTTACACTGTAATTGACTTGAAACGCGCGCTCGAATTGACCTGTAGATGCCATGGGGTTCCGTGGAAAATCCAAAACTACGCGTATACAATCCCTTACGGCCAAAGGGCAAATCCTTGCAGTCACTTCCGTGGAAGGTGATAAGTCCGGTGTGGAGTTAATCTCAATCAGTATGGGATTATAATATTCATCTAGCATAAAGTCACAGCCATATATCTCGAATGCGTTTGGCGTCAACTCGGTTTCATCTAAACTGGCCAAAACCACAGCTGTCAAATTCTGTTTGAAACCATCGTATATCTTCGCCCAAGTACCATCGGGCGCACCTACGTGACGCAAGTGACATTTAAACTGATCGAGCGACCACATATTATTCTTCGGTAGCCGAGAGTCTCTTGTCATCTTGTTCTTATAACGCTTCTGCACTGAATTGTTAGTAAGATGTATGGATTCCCGTAAATCATCCATTGTAAACTCTTGCGAACTGAAACGTAGATAGCAATCCTTATATATCCAAATGGATACCTGTGCATCACTTATTGTGAGCAACATATACTGACGAATATCAAACTTAGTGCGATAAATCAGACATGGCCGTTCTAGAAAAAAAAATATAATTTATATATGAGACTAGATATAATACCTTATAATTTTAAAGCCTGTGCATTTTTATACCCGCTACCCATAGGGTAGAGGGTATTATAACTTTGTGCCGACAGGAAATGTATGTAACAGGTAGAAGGAGGCATCTCCGACCCTATAAAGTATATATATTCTTGATCAGCGTCAACAGCCGAGACGGTCTAACCATGTCCGTCTGTCCGTCTGTGTGTCTGTCCGTCTGTCCGTATGAACACCTAGATCTCAGTGACTACGAGAGATAGAGCTATAAATAAATTCGACAGCATTTGTTATGTTTGCACGCAGATCAAGTTTGTTTCAAATTTTTGCCATGCCCACTTCCGCTGCTCCCGCAAATCAAAAAAATCAAATAACAAGCGTAATTTAAAAGCTAGAGTTTTGAATTTTGGTATATATAATAATAACTATAGTAGTTATGATTCCTGAAAATTTGGTTGTAATCAGATAAAAAATTGTCGAAGTTATTAAAGAAATACTATTGTATGAGTAAAAACGCCTATTTACTGGGGGTCTTAGTTGCTTTGGCTGACAATCTGTTATATTGTGCCGTTTATGGTATATTTTGAATGCTGTACTATATCTATATACCACATATACTATTTGGCATATTTTTAGTATTTTTGCAGTATATTTGGTATATTTTCAGAATAATACCGCAAAATATATTTCTTTTATTCAAAATGGGTAGCGGGTATCTCACAGTCGAGTACACTCGATTGTAGCTTTCTTACGTGTCTATAATTTCAATGGTGCCATTTCTTAAAAATAACGAGTAAGAAAGCTAACCATTTTGATTAAAAACAAATTTTTTGGCATGAAATTTAAAAGATACCAAATGAATATACATATCGAAAAATACTGAAAATATATCACAGTCGGTCATGGCTATATCGTTTCGGCTGTTGACCCTGATCAAGAATATATATGTATACTTTAAGGGTCGGAGATGCCTCTTTCTGTCTCTTACATACATTTCGTTCCGGCATACAGTTATGGGTAGCGGGTATAAAAACAAAAATAGGTTTTAAATCTTGACATTTTTAGCTTAATCTTTTCTTACATATTGTATATAAAACTATTAAAAAAAAAGGGAAACAGATTCTGGTTTACCAATATAGAAATACCCGACATTCGTATTAGATGATTCTATTATACTTACCAATATATTTTTGTACAATGTATTTTCGATTTTGATTGTTTGATGTCCATTGAAGAATATCATCCAAGGAATTACGTATAACGATTCCAATACCGCGAGACTGATATCCGGGCTTTAATATCCAGAGATTACGGCAACCATCCCACCGATAATCTGGACGCAATGATTCAATTTGATCCAAGTATTGAGCAGCAAGTCGAGCATATTCCGCCATGACCTTTTCGTTAACCTTAAACTTGGCATTCGTCTGAAGTACCTTAGATGACTGCATCATGAACGATTGATTCTCAACCATTTCAGTTGGCGTTAGCATTTTAATACGTGCATCGTCAAGCGAATAATGCTCTTTTTGTCTAATCATGTTCTTTATCTTATTCAAAGCAAAGTCAATCGTTGTGCTTATTACGGCACCATGTTCAATATCAACCATATCGATAGGACGGTGCTCCTTTATATAGCGCAACAAAGCACGTGCCTGAGTATGATGGAAATCTTCTATAAAGGCAGCACGTTCCTCCATGCTATTTGCGCCCAAGCGGTAGACGCGCGGATAGCTCATTCCACAAATGCCGTCTTCGCGAAACCAACGTTCTTGCTCAGCGCAACCAACCAGACCGACTTTCGTAGAGAAATCAAGAAACTGACTGCGTCTTACACGATTTCGATAGGGCTTGACTTCCGGAAATGTGTCCCGAGCGCCTTTCGTTTGCCAGATGAAGAAGGCGGGAAAATTATTGATCATCTTGGATAAGACAACTGCTTCATACTCATTGCCACGTCGCGCCAGTTCTAAAAGTGAATCTTCTGACATGGTCTGTAATTTAGCATGACGATTTGCCGGCAGCTTCTCCAACCAACCGCGACGCACCAGAGCGCGTCTTACTGTATGATAGTTACCGTACACGGTAAAAATTCTTCGATTTCGATAAGCATCAATGACCCGTGTCCGATAAGTATTACGCAGCTGACGTTTGTGTGCATCAGGCGCTAATGCGCCTGCCGAATTTGTAATACTTGTGGGACGCACCTGTGACACGACGATATTCGCGGAGCTGGCATGAGTATGATGTTGGCTTCCTCCCTGCGCCAAAAGAGAACTTTTATTCAAACTGTTGCCACCTACATTGTTTGGCATGGAGCATTGTTTACAAAGCGTGATTAATTCCGCATCCAAATTTTGTATGAGTGTCTGTATTCTGGAGACAGGATTATAATATCTGTTTCGTGTATTGAATGCACTCGTTGATGCCTGACTCATTTTAAAATGGATTGCTAATGCCAGTGATTAATCTTCGGATGACTAAGTTAATGCGTCTGGTGCTAATGCAGCTGTTGCTGCAAGTAACGAGAAATTTTGAAGCAGTATCAAACCTTTTCAGTATTGAATTTGAATTGGCAAAATATTTTTGATTTTTAATACACAGTATTACCTAAACAAAAGAATTTTCTGAATCACAAACTCAAAAAATAAAAACATCCTCAATCCACAAGAAAATACTGACTATTCAAGATATTTTCACATTCAAATAACAGAGTTAGTTACGCAGCACTTCGACTTTGAGCTGCAGGTTACGAAAATGCATGCATAACGACACTCGCGCAGTGTCAACATTTTTGTTTAGCAACAAAGGCAACGCCATCCACAAAACTGCAACGGAAACGGCTAGCACTGGAATCAACGACTTCATGTATGTTTAGTTTTAAATTGGCAAGTAAAAGACTCGAGATTTGCACACATTTTTGTTTTTCTAAAAACTCAAGAGATCATTCATTCTTAATTCATATAATCATGTAGGCAGTAAACGAGTACCAACAGTTGATTTTTATCCACTAGTTAGTATTCCACAAATTATTAAGCAAACTCTTTAACCCATACTATTTGCATATGCTCACACACACACACATACATATGTATGTTGATAGATAAATGCAAATAAATTATACATTCTGTTTTAATTTTAATTTGGAACGCAAAGCTTCATCCACTTCAAAAATTGGTCCATGTCCAGGAATAATGAAGTTGCACAATTGGGACATTCGATATCGTTGCTCGCGTTGCTGTTTCTCATTCTCACTGCCCGCTAATATCCAGATCTGTTCATCCTCTATGTCTTCGCGCCGCTCGAAAAGGTCGCCACAAATACCCACAGTGCCTCCCATATGCGAGTTGTGAACTATTACGGATACACAGCTGAGTGTATGACCAGGCGTCTGCTCGACCAGCACTTCGCCATGAATGTCCAATGGACCAGAATGCTCGTAATATAGATCACGATTTGAAATGCTTGAACCAACTATATGTAGACGTGCCTGTTGGAACAGATAATTGCATCCCACATGATCAGAATGTCCATGGGTACAAACGACAATGTGAATGTCGTGCAATTGTAATTGCTGTGTTTTTAATAAAGTTGTTAGATTTTCACCATCCCATGCAGTTAATGTGTCTACAATAATATTGGTACCATCTCGACAACGTATAAGTGTACAACTGCAATTTGCATGCATAGTAGTGGCATCAGTGCTGTCCTTGTAAGAATAACCTTCCTGGAGAACAATGACTTGATTTTTTAATATCGGCATTTTCAACTAAAAATATTTATAGTATTATAACATTGACTTCCAACTAAAAAGACTTTTTCTTCATTTATCTGTCAATCGATTACGATTACGATAATTCTTAAGTCATCATCAACTATAACCTATTCATTTTTTTTTCTATTTTACCGCCGCATTACTTCTAACGTGAAAACCCCCAGCCTATTTACACTAAACGTACCATCAACTTCAGCGTTATTATAATATAGAATATATTAATAATTAAATAGGCAACAAAAAAAAACTTGACTATAGTTAAAATGCACCATAAATCGAAGAAAATTAATAACAGGGTGCCTCAGAAATTAAAACTTACAAAATTTTAACCGAAAGCTGACTTTTGGAGATTGTAGGTGCCACACAGGTTAGGTGGAGTTCGTTTCCAAATCACTTTGCATGGAGATTTATTCAAAATCAGTAATTCAGTAGTTTAAATTCTCTAGAAAAAAATAGACAAGCTACATAATACATTTTATCTCTTGAAGCCAAATCATATCAATATAATACATTAAGCGTATGTATGTATAGCGCAACGAAATACCGACGTGATCATCTCTCGACATTAGTTCTGCGAATGAACTGCCAGTGACGTTTGCCTCGCGCTATGTTCGATTTACAACCGCAGCGCTCTGTTTTTCTGAAGTTGCAATAATGGTGTTGAAAGTGAACTCATTTAGTTTCAAGGGAATAAGAATCAATCTATGGTAAGTGGTGTTAATCTTCCGGACAGCTTATCAAATTTTCAAATTTAATTTATTCAATTTAGTTTTCGCTGTTATATTCTAATTACATAGACTCTATTGCATTATTAAAACTTTTCGAAAAGTAGAACGTTCTGACGCAGCGTTCCACAAGCGGTTATGCGTAAGAGAGGGGCGAATGCATCCACATTGCGTGATGCGACAACGATCCTTAAAAGTATTTTAGCTAATATTTGTTTATAAATTAAAAACGTAAAAGTGCGAAATCGATGGAAGAAAGCTGATTTTTAAATGTTTTGGCTTTGTAATTATTAAAAAAAACGAATAGGTAAAAAAATAAATGAAAATAAACTTTGGTGTTAACACTTACATTATGGAAACGCATCATTCAAACAGATGCGATTGAAATTGAAATGGGGTTTTATATTTGACTGGAGGATAGTTTTATCGATATCGGTCCAGCCACTTCACTGGTCAAATGGTGGCACCGTGCACATTTCACTAAATGAAAATACATTTTGCATTGTTTAACATGTTACCTGTATGAAAGTTTTTATAATATACATGTTTTTCAATTACCTCCCACGTACTAATTGCAATTCTTTGCAATATATGGTGCAGATGCATCAAGTGCTTCTGCGACGACAGTATGCATATAGCGGAATCATGCCGCCGTCTCAAGTCTGGTATGATTTGTTGAGGTTTCCTCGATCTAAAAAACTAGTGCATTTGTATGACGTATGTCCGAGTTACATCGTTAAAAGCCGCACTATCCGACAGAATCGTGTTTTTAACGGAATGGACGAGTTGGGCAATGGAGAGATAAAGAACATATCTTACACAACCAATTTTAAGATGAACACTGCACAAAGCGTACATGAGATATTGGATTCGATGAGCCAACATTCTCAACAAATCGAGTATCAGGTGCAAGCCATACTAATGCTGTGGTCATATTACCAGCGTTTACCGAATACAGCAAGGCCACTTCTAACAAAACAGTTAAACAAAAAAATTGTACCCCATCTGTTGTCGCAAATACCTAACATGGATATTAACGAGTTGAGCGTTTGCTATTTATACTTACGTAAAATGCATGTACCAAATAGCGATGGCACGCTCCAATCTATTCTATCACGTGGGCTAAAACTCATAGAATTGGCCGTGGGAAAGGATTTGATCCCACTTCAGGCATTGTCTCGTCTATTGGTAGGCATTAATCTAGAGCGTGACTTTTTTACACCACTCGTCTGCCAGCACTTCAAACCCCACCTTGAGCAGCATATAGCTGACTGCCAATCGGAATATCAAGTCCGCTTGGTGTCCACGTGTCTCTTCCAATTGCACGGGTTAATTCACCAAGAACTGCTAGATGTCTACAAGCATCGAGTTAATGAACTTCTTCAAAGAGGTATTCTCAACAGTGGCACACCTAAGGCACTGCTCAAGTTGTTGCATATGCTCAATCTACCAGTTTGGTCAAATCAGAATACAACGTTAATACGACAGTTGATGTTACAACTTCGCAACTGTATATGCACAAGGCAACTGGAGCCCAATGATCTAAAAAGCGTTTGTCGCACTTTTTTACACCATCAAGAGCCGGCAGAGCTTATGCAACCACTTAAGGAGGCAACCGAGTCACTTCTGCAACAGGAATCATCGGCAGATGCACTCTCGTGTGCAGTGCCTTTTATGGACTTGGAGCAACGTGATGACTATGTACGACAGTTTCGTAAACTTTTAAAGTCAAAGTCTGCTTGGGAACAGCCCAATGCTAGCGGTCATTTCTTCAGTGTGCTGCGCGCTCTGAAGATTGCTGATGTGCGCGACTGCGATGCATATTGGGCGGCTGTAATTAGAACGTTACAGACATGTTCTAAAGAACAAACAAATCTGCCTTTCTTACGTCATTGCCAGCGATACATGAACTTCAACAATAATTTGGGTGGCACGTATCGTCACCTCGAATTTGAGCGTGTGGTAAGCCGGCTTTGTCTCGATGCCATCGAAAACAGCTTGACTGGGCGACTTCCCTCAAAGTTTGCTCATATGGCCGCCTTTGTTATGGCCTATGGCCATACACCCTTTGCATGGAAGAAGTTTCCCAATATTCTACTTAGCAAGTTACTCGCCATGATGCCTCAGTTTAATATTCAGGATTGTTTTCTTATTAGTCGTGGCATTCAAATTGCCTGCGAATTGCGCTTTCGTCACCATGTGCCTTCAATTCTGGGCATGCAGCTGTCAACAATAGACAGCATACTCATTGCATGCAGTGAACGTCATCTTTTAGCCAGCGAAGAAACAAGCCAGCCACTGAAGGCCACCGATTTAAACATTATTGTGCGTACACTCAGTCATAGAAAATGTGAGTGACTTGGAATCGTAGATAAATATGTAGATAGTCCATGACAGTTGTTGAAACCTTCGTTACTTACGAGTTGATCCCAATTTATTTTTAGACTATTTTAATCCAAATTTATCATGTTTATTGCAAATAATTTCAGCACTTAAGAACACTCAGGTGTATAATCTAGCACTGGAGCGTTATAAGACGCTTAGTATTGAAGATCTGAACTCACGTGTAGTGCGAGACATGGCGTACAATTTCAATACATCGCACTTCGTTGTACCTGCTCTGTTAGAGTCTATGTTCAAATATATGACTCTACAGTACAATCACATCACGGGCGACACTGTTGAGAAAGTTCTCACATGCGCTTATAATCTTGGCTATACCCCTGCATCCTTGGAATCACTTGAGTACGCAGCTGAAATTATACTCCGGTAACTTCGCATATATAGAACCAAAGCTGCAAACCACGAACAATCAAGTTGGGGGTTAGTCATGTTCAGAAAAAATTGGGTATTGGGTTCATTTTCATGAAACTTGCTTGATTCGGATTTGCAGCCCTGTCTAAAATATATTTAAAATATCTTTACTGATTTCTTATTATCTGCAGTGACTTTGATCAGATGAGCGGCCTATCTGTGGTGCAGTCATGTCTGGCATTGTGTTATTACAAATCCATTCCAGATCAATTGATCAACTTGGTTTTCTGCACAAAGTTCATTCAGCGGATCGAGGAAGAAATACAAATATGCTATTCAAAGGCCACATACCCTGGATTAGTACTTAATCGAATAATGCAACTTAATCGAACTGTATGCTTGGACTTCCCAGAGGCAAATGTGCCCTGGTTTCAGCAGAACTATGTCGAGGCCCAGCTTAGCAAAAGTATGTTGAGTGCAACATACAAAATAATCGCAAAATTAACTGGTCTTCCATTTTTCTATAGAATCATTTAAATTCAGTGATTTTGGCACGGACATTAGGCTATATTTACAGGGTCTGCTTAAAGATGATAAATATTTTCGATGCAACCATACAACACCTTATGGGTATCATATCGACTTTGTGATACACTTCGATAAGGATAAGAAACCCATTCCTGCATCACCCATAGAAGCCACAATGTTAGATCGAATAACTAAGTAATATTTTGCTATTTTCGTTACTTGACGGTCTTGATAAAGATATTTTGGCTTCTTTTCAGGGTTGCCATTTTATTACTTAAACTAGATTCGTTCTGTGAAAACGATTTGTCAGCGTTGCGCGGTCCCGATTCGTTAAAGATGAAACATTTGGAAATGATGGGCTACAAGGTGCTGCAAATTAACGAGCATGACTGGAATTCCAAACACAGAATGGCACCAGATGCCAAGGCCAACTATTTAAAGTGTCTCCTTCAAATTTCATAGCAAAATATTCTTTTTATATTTATTTATTGAAAATATAATTCAGTTTTAAGATCAATTCGCGTATTTTGTGATTTACTATTGTCAATGTTTAAATTGTAAGATATTTAGTTCGAAATATATATTATCCGGTTTGCTATACTTGTAAACGTTGAAAAATTAAAATCGATTTAGTTAATATAGGTGTAAATCTATTGTTTGTCCAGATGTGTACACCATTTGTAGGCGTTATTAAACATTAATTGCCATGGGCTTTCCATTTGGGTGGGAGCTTGCTCAAAGCCCGGAGGCACATATGGCCACTGGTACATAACACTGCATCTCTCTGGATGCGGCATAAGAGCCAGATGTCTACCATCTGAAGAGCAAACACCAGCAATTCCTTCGGGACTGCCATTGGGGTTCATAGGATATTTTTCAGTTGGCACACCTTCATCATCCACATATTGCAGTGTTATCAATTGTTCCTTCTTCATCTGATTTCGCATTTCATCCCGCTGGAAAGCAAATCGCCCTTCGCCATGTGCGACCCAACAGCCCAAAACTAGATTGTCCATACTGCGCAACATTATGGAGCGGTTGGTCGGAATCTTTACAGTTGACCAACGGCACTCAAACCTTCGCGAAATATTACGAACAAGGGCAATTTCAGGAGACGTCTTGCTCGTTGTGCTGTCATACTTATCGGCCTTTGTACTGCCTACAAAACCAATCAATGTCATTAATTGACAACCATTACATATACCAAGAGAGAAGACATCTTCACGCTTCTTGAATGCTTCAAATTGTGGCTGAAGTAGCTCACTGTGCAAGATATTGGCCGCCCAACCTTTAGCCGAACCCAAAGTATCAGCGTAGCTGAAACCACCCGGAAACACCAATCCGCGATACTGAGAAAGGGATGTGGACCCTGTAAAAGATAGATAATATGAAGAGTCATCTGTCAGGAATAACAGTATGAGAATTACCTGCCAACAGATCTGACATAGTTACATCGTGTACTTCAAAATAAGCTCTAAACAGACAAGCCATCATTTCACGTTCACTGTTAACACCCTCCTCACGCAGGACGGCTACACGAATCGTCCGAGTACAGCGCTTTAAAACCAATTCTGCATGAAAATTCTGTGGACCTTTATATTGTGGTGGCTGGCGATAATTGAGGCTCTGATATTCTGATTGAACGCAATCAACATTGGCCTGCAGTTTCTCGAGTTCAAAACTAGTGCGTTCCCATTGCTTGTAAAGTGGAAGTAATTTTTTATCCAATAGTTTCGTTGCACCTCTTGTGAGCACTATTCGAGCTTTATCGAGACCAAATCCATGTGTTGATCCCAGATAAAAATTGGGGACGCCGGCTTCATTAAAGCGATTGCGAGCCTCGCTCAGGTGTGTGCTTTCTAACTCCAACACCCAGCCACACTCCTCACTGAACAACAAACTAAAATCGACTCCAATTTCTTTGGATGCAGAAAAATTGCCTGACATTGCCTCGTTAAAGTCCACTTTTATGCCACTTAGTCCTCCGATTGCCATTTCGATAAGACACACTATTAAGCCGCCGTCGCTAATATCATGGCCTCCAAGTAGTAGCCCTTCGCTCAGGAGGGATTGAGTAACTTCAAAGGCCTTGACTAATACTTTGGTATCTGCCATGTCAGGTGTCGAATCCCCTTGTTGAGAGTAAGATTGCGCAAGAGCCGAACCGCCCAAGCGGAAAGACTGTTCAATATTGATCCAAAGCAAAACAGTATCTTTGCCACATGCTGGTCCTTTTAGATCAGGCGTAACTCGAAGGCGCACATCGGGACAGGGTGCATAAGTTGATAGAACAAGAGTTCCTGGCGATTTAACGGTCTCGTTGTCCACTTTCGCAGCCATCGAAAGTGAGTCCTTACCACCGTCTATGCCAATTCGCAGTTCCCGCAACACTTGACTTAGTGCAAGACAAGCTTCGTACATTTTGTATCCTTCGCCAGGCAGTTTAGCGGCCCACATCCAATTTCCAGAGCACTTGATGTCTGCCAATTCGGTAATCTTCACAAAAACCAAATTACTGAGAGCTTCGGCCACACACATGTGAGCCATATTCACTGGACTGACAATACCTGAAAAATAAAAGTGGTAATGATGATAGAAAAACAACATGAAGAAAACGGCACTCGATTCTAATCCAAAGCATAAATTAATATAACAGTTCCACATGACATATTAAACTGTTATGAATAATTAAAGACAAGTTACCGTAACAAGTAAATATTAAAACATCATTATATCATCAACTTTTCAACTACAATCGAAGAGTTTGAAAATGAATTTGTATGTAAAAGGAATGTAGATTTTCATACCTATGATAGGGCGCGTTCCGATGGATGTGGCAATTCCTGAGTAGGTGAAGTGTGAGACGGTAGTCAGGGCATAGTCACACAAAGGTGCCTGAAATGGACCCACACATTGTTGTTGGGCAATTAAGCCGCCGACACATCGGTCCACTTTGTTGGTAAGGAAGCGCTTGCTTCCAACAGCGACAATGCTCAGAACGCGATCTAATGCATCCTCTATTTGTAAGTTATTTGGCAGTTTAAGTTTTTGGCGTGGAATGGGTAAGTCATTCAGATGATAAGACCGTTTGGGCATATCCCCCAGTACATGTGACAAATGCATATTAAAAGGAGCTGCGTCATAGTTTTGAAGTTCATTCTGTAGCAGTGCCTGCTGCATATCATTGGGAGCTGCCTGATCCACGAGCGTTACCGTACCATCGCCGGTAACAACGCCAACAAAACTAATGGGACAACGTTCGCGGGCACAGATGCGCTCAAGTAATTGACGGTCCTCCGGGGAGCAGAGTATAGCATTATTCTCCTGGTATTCTGCTCCCCACAGTTCCAAGGCCGTTATGGTTGGATCGCCCAGCTTAAATTCTCGTGCAAAGATGAGAGCACCCGCATATCCTGGCTCGACAAGCTCCTTCAATACATTTCCATTGCCTCCAGCCCCTTGGTCATGAATTGCCAAAATGGGATTTCGATCCCCTAGCTCAATGCATGCCCGCACTACACGATTCAATTTGTTCTCCATTTCAGGGTCACCGCGCTGTACTGCATTGAAATCTAATTCAGCATCAGCAGATCCTTGTATTTCGACGGAGCTGGCTGCGCCGCCACCCACTCCAATTCGGTATACTGGACCACCAATTTTGGCCAAGAGTTGACCACGTTCTGGATCCTTTTTGTGGCGCATTGAATGAGGCATAGTGCCCAATCCGCCGCTAAACATAATTGGCTTCACGTATTCGTCCCTTGCAACTGGTTGAGCAGCATTATACAATCCATAGGATATGGTAAATCCCGAGATAAGCGGCTCACCAAATTTGTTGCCGTAATCGGAGGCCCCATTACTTGCGTCAATGAGAACTTGCAATGGCTTTGCAAAGGAGCTGGGATACTTTAGGTTACATGGTTCATACGGTTGTGTGTATCCCGGTATATTCAAAGCTCCGACACAATAGCCGGCTGTGCCAGCAATTGGCAAGCCACCACGGCCAACGCCCTGAACATCTCGCAAGCGGCCGCCAGTGCCTGTGGTTGCCCCACTGAAAGGCGCCACTGCTGTGGGCATATTGTGTGTCTCCGCCGTAAAAATGAGATCCGATTGCACTTTTTGTTGTTCAACAACGCTCGGGGCACCGACATGCTTCGGTTGCAGCACGAGATGCTCGAATCCCTTAATTGCGCTACTGTTATCGCTGAACTTAATGGTGTTGTTTGGATTCGTATCGTGCTGAGTGTCCATTATTAGTGTGATCAGCGACTTGGGTAGTTCATTGCCTTCACAGATCATGCGTCCTCGAAAAAACCAATGCCTTTAAAATCAAAATTAATTTAAAACATGTTAGAAAGTTACAGTCGAGTGTGCTCGACTGTGAAGTAATATATGTTATATTCTATTCTCAAAATATACCAAATTAATATATCACAAAAATTTTGTCATATCGTAAAGTAAGTAGAATCGGTTATAACGACTCCGCTTATAGTGTCCGTCCGGTTATTGCGACGAAAACTCGATGGATGAAAGGGCCTCCGCTTAGTACGTCTCCGCTTTAAGCGACAAACCGCTTATACCGACGAAATTTTTCACAATTCAACCGGATATTGCGACGAAAAAAAAAAATACAGCGAAATAATGCCAACAAATTTAAGTATCAAACGACGCTGTTAGAAATGTATAGCGACACGGAAGTTCTTACATTCTCACTACTCTCTGTTAGTTTCAGCTGACGCCTTAGCTTATGCTAATATATACGATTTATTATGAATTAAATTTATAAATTTTTTTTTAGATTAAAAAATTAATTTGTTTTATCTTAAAACCTATTACGAACATGGCAACCATAAAAAAAAACAAAGCAAATATTTGTTTTGCTCCTTTCGGTTAGTGCGTCTTCCAGGTATAACGACGTAAAATCGTCGGTCCCTTGAAAGTCGCTATAAATTTTCTACTGTATTCTACTGTATTTGGAACATTTATATAGTACCACATTCAAAATATACAATAGATTACAAGATATACCAGATTTTCAACAAACCAGAACCCCACAGCAGAAGCCGTGTGTTTTGGTATGCAAAATTATTACTAAAATAACTTCTAACATTTGTCTCATCGCAACCAAATTTTCAGGAATCATAAATACTGTAGTTATTGGTTCCGATGAGACAAATGTTAGAAGTTATTTAAGAAATACTTTTGTATGGGCTTTGCTTTTATTCAAAATGGGTAGCTTACTTGACTTACTTGTTTTTTTTTTAATTTTTCGAGGCGGAAGGGGGTATGGCAAAAATTAAAAAAAAAAAATTGATATACCTTTATCTCTCTTAGTCTGTGATATAGCCAGTCTCAGCTGTTGACGTTGATCAAAAATATATATTTTTGGGGGGTTGGAGATGACTCTTTCTTCCCGTTACGTACATTTCCTGTCTACATAAAGTCTAATACCCTTGTACCCATTAGGTAACTGGTAAACACATGATTTTACTATAATTAATCGAACAGAAATTTTTAAGTCTAAATAGATTTTAAACAAAATATTAAAAAAGACCAATTTAGCTAAAATGCCATTATATTTGATAACAAGTAAGACATCTAGGGTGCTCGACTGTGAGATACCCGCTACCCATTTTAAATAAAAACAAAACAATGCGGTATTATTCTCAAAATATATCGAAAATACTTAAAATATATCGAGTGTTTTATTTGGCATATCGATATAGTACCACATTTAAAATATAGCATAGACGACACAATATACCAGATTGTCAGCCAAAGAAACTTATAGCCTCTTTCCACCGCACGGTTTTCTTTGGTTTTCTTTGGTTTTTTCACGTTCAGGCCGAATGTTACGTTCGCCCCATGTAAAAACCCATAAGAAAAAAAAGTCGGTTTTTCTACGTTCGCGAGCTACGTAGAAATAGCGAACGCACTTTTTGGGTAATTATGCGATATTTTGATCGATATGACAACGAAAAAGAGCTCACCACTAACAAAACAGCTGACATTAAAGTGCGCCAAGGTATGAAAATAGAAAAATTAAAATTTTATTTTGCTTTTTAAAACAAATTTTTTATATTTTAGATGAGCCAAAAAACTCGAAAGCCGTCAATATCGTGGAGTGGCATCCACAAGGCTATGTTGTTCGAGTTATGGGAGGAGAAATGTAGTGCCTTTTTTGGCCAATCCACAAAGGCGCTCCACAAGGGTGCCAAACTCCTCCCTATTAATTCGAAAATTATCTTAAAGAAATGATTCGTTGTTTCCAGGAACATCGCGCTCCCAAAAACACCCATGCTGTTGCTAAAAAGTAAATGTATTTATGTAAATATTACATTGCTGCCAGCAAATCTACTTATGTACATAGCCCCAAACTGATGGCGATTTCTTTACTATTGGCAATGGCCTATACTCTATACTCCGCTAATTTTCCCTCCACTTCGTCAAAATCCTCATAAAAATCCTGCAATTTAATAAAATTTTCCATTTTAAAATGCGCGTGCTGTTTTTTGAATTGTTCGCCAACTCGTGCTTACATTTTAACAGCTGACATTTCAGAGCGGCCATATTGAGAATTTTACCGTTGCCCATATTTCTCGGTTCGTGCAGATGGAAACCCCGAAACGGGACTTTAAAAAACGTAGAAAAACTGAGTGAGGTGGAAAGAGGCTATAAAACCCCTAATAAGTAGGCGATTTTGCCCATACAAAAGTATTTCTTTAATAACTTCGACAATTTTTATTTGTTCGCAACCAAATTTTCAAATCACAATTGTATATAAAATTACGCTTGTTATTCGATTTTTGTCGATTTGCGGGGGCGAAAGTGGGTGTGGCAAAGATTTGAAACAAACTTGATCTGCGTGCAAACATATGTAATAAAAGCTCTATCTCTTATAGTCTATGAGATCCAACGTTTCATACGCACAGACGGACAGACACATACATATTCAGAAGGACATGGCTAGATCATCTCGGCTGTTGACGCTGATCAAGAATATATATACTTTATAGGGTCGGAGATGCACCCTTCTACCTTGTACATACATTTTCCGCTGGCTCGTATCGTTACATGAATCGCTCAACAATTAATTATTATGAATTATAAATAAGGAATATTTGGCTTCGTCTGAGGACATTGTGCTTAATGTCGTGTACTTATATTTAAGTATTGAGAAAGATCAATGTATATGAGTAATTAGGTATGGAAGTACATACATACATACATATGTTATATTTACCTTGAATGCTCGCTATTGCTCTGCGCACAATCGAACAATTCCACTGTGGTGGGATTTCGTTTTAATGTCTGCGTGAATAGCTTATAATAGTAGTCGATGTCGAAGTCGGTGAATGCCAAACCAAGATCTTGATTAATTTGCTCTAATGCCACTCGGCCTTGCTCTAACACAGGCACATGATGCCAAGGTTCCTGTTTTGCGGGCAACATCTCATCAAAACTATCTCGAGGCGTGTTCGCCTCCGTATACTCGCACTCGGTCATACGATCTCCCAGGACAGCTACATATTCGGCACGATTCCGAACCGCTGCATCCTTGGCAAAGTGTAGCAAATAGCGTGTTGATGTCTCCACGCGTTGCACCTGAGAGTAGCCGAGATTGTGAAAAATGTTCACACAGTTGGTCGAATACGCCGTAGAGAAATTGAATCGCGGTCCAATCTCGACCAACATTTTAGATGCATCGTCTGCTACGTGCAAAGTTGCACTTTTCCTGAGACTGTTGCATGCCTCGGTCTGCAACGGCTGTCTCACCAGCCAGGACATTAACTCCTCTATCATCTTCAAAGTGATGCTATCGCAATCGCTGCACCCCAAGTGGTAACAACGTTCCATGCGCACAGATATCAACTCCTGGTCAATCGACTGCAGACGGCGCAGAGCCTCCTGCTCCTCAGCTGCATCGAACGCATTTGTATCGTAGTAACGTAAAATGGTCATTTCGGGTGACTGTGCTCAACTGGCAAAACAAATAGAGACAAATCTATGATTTATTTGTAAGAACACTTTTCAAGCTAAGTTTTTGTGTGCGGCCTTCGTCCGATGTGCATTGAGACTATAAATCGAACTCAATCGTTGCACACTTGAAGCCGCCAAAGCCGTTGACAACATAAACACATAGCGACCACGCTGGAGGGTTATCAGTCTCGGATCAGCTCAATTTCAAGTCACACCACACGCTTCTCGATTGCAGTTGCTGCGCTGTCGTCACAGCTTATTTTTTTATTGTTGTTTATTTTTGTTGGTGCTGATAAACAGTAAATCATAAACACATCTAATCTGCTCAATTGCAATACATTGAAATATTGATTGTCTACACGTTTTTGATTTTCTTAAATAAATTTGTATTTATTAAATTTGAAAATAAGTATTAACTAACCCAAATTAAAACACAATAACCGCTGCGCACGTGCGTAGTAAGAGAAAAACACGAATTGAGAATAATTAAGACAGAGAGAAAAATAAGCTTCAGGGTAGCGTGTTGTTTGATTGGGGCCAATTGGCAACTGGGACTGTAAAACTTTAATCAGCTGATAAAAGCTTTCATAATTGCGCTAGTTTAAAACAGTATTTAGAGTATTGAAAGTATAAAACATGTCCAATGATCATACGATATTGTAAGTCTACATAATTTGAATACATTTAATTTATCTAATTACATTTCTCAGCATTACAGATCCAGTTAGGCTCTGCTTACTAAACATTATACATAAAACTTCAAATACAAAAATTTTGGCATTGCCAAAAGTTGCGGACTTTCAAGAGTGCATGTATTTATGTACATATGTATATTTCTTTATACATATTTTCATATCCACAAAAAAGTGCTCGCTCAAGAAAAACAAATCTGTTTTGATTACGAAAATTTAAATAGGTTTTTCTAAGGAAGTTGAAGTTTGGAAAGTTAAAAAGCTAAGTACTTCTGAAAGCATACATTTGCTAACAGTTCTAAATTTCCTTTCTAAATTTCGCGTATAGTAACAACAAATCATCATATGACGGATATCGCAGCGTTATGGAAAGCATTGACGGTAGTGAAAGACACCGTCCGTTTTATGAAATTCCTAAAATCATTGTAAGTTTAGCGATCATTATTAAAACGTTATTACAATGTACATATGTATATACATTACATATAAATATTAAAATACATTTTTCAGCCTCTTAGCTAAGTGTTTATTTTTTTTTTGCTGTTCTCGATTTTTTTTTTACATACAAGGATTTAGTTCTGAATAAATAATATTGATTTACACCAGCTGAATTCATGGTTGGATGTTGGCTTTAACCTTCTTAAATTATGTATATGTTAAATCGTTAACGTAATTACAAAACACTTAGTCTAACAGCTAACATCACTCAGCCAGTTGATAAACTCAATAGTACTTTTCGTCTTCAGGTTGATTTACAAAATACATGCATACGTATATGTTTATCCAATTAAGCGATCGTAATATTTACAATTTTAGATATATATGTAGATTGTACCTCAGACGTATCTATAATGCTATGCTTGCTTTCGTTGTCTTGTAAATTAATTGTGTTGCACTTCCAAGTCGAGTATGCTTTAACTTCTAAAAATCACTATAAAAGGGGCTGCTTATGTTATGTGCATTGCTTTCGCCGCCTTAGCTGCTTGCACGCTAATCTCATCCATACTCTTGCGGGCACTCTCTGTGACTTCGTCTATAGATCGCCTTGTACTGTGAATCAGTTCATCTGTTCCTCGTGCTGCCGACTCGGCAATGCCTTTGACCTCTGTGTTGATCAATCCAATAACCCACTCGAGCCCTTGACGGCCCTTACCCGCATTTGCACTAATTGTGGACGTTAGCAAGTCCTCCATGTAGTGTGATAGTGGCACTCCATAGACAGTTACTGTTGCCTCCTGCCTGAGCATCGTTTTTGTTGAATCCGAAGGATGCGGCTCATAATAAAGCACCTCATCGACGCTGATATTACGGCAGAATGTAAGATTGTTTGTCTTTAAAACCATCTGTTTGCGCTGTGGATCCACTGTGGAGCGCTCGCTAGCAAAACAGGTCTTCGCTGTGCCTATAAGAGCATGTGTCCACTTTGGAAAATACCATTTCGATTGCACAAGCCGATGTGTGTGCAAGACTCCACAGACTACTTTGCGCTCCACGACATCCGTCCCAATGATTGAGGGTGTCATTGGATTAGGGTATTTGCGCCATGCCGCCTGTGTAACAGTCTCCCACGGATGGTTGAACACATGCTCTGACGTCCAGATTTTCATTATGCAAGCGTCGTATTCGTAATTGTCTTCGTTACTTCAAGCAGGCGTTTTGGCGTCTTTTTGATCATCGATGTGTCGCAACGCCAACTTACGAGTCTGCCTAACAAAGGTGCGATACATTTAAAATAAAACAAATGGTTTAGCCTCTTTTTACTAAATGAAAATTTTGTGAACGAATATATATATGTGTTGTGGATTCTGACCTTCTGACGCAGGTGTTGTGCGATTCGTGTCAGAGATAAAGGTGGCCAAATATTGAAGGCAGCAACCAAGTTATCGATGTTTTTCAACATCGATAATACTCTAAAAGTTTTTAGCGTCACGAATCGATACAAAAATATCGGATAAAAAACTTATTTCGCATTTTTACATGATTTTTAATCTTAAATTAAAAAAGTTGAAATGCAAAGCAATAGAAAACTAAATTATCTTTCTATTAAATTCATGTTCAAATTGCATGCAGTATTTATGCACAAAAATCGTGAATAAAAAATTGGGGCAGCAACATTTCTAATAATAACTCGGGTTTGATGAGTTGTCGGCCAAATCTGCTTATAGAGTATAGTTTTATGAATATACCCTCAAAAAATCCTAAATTTCTCTAGAGCCGTTTTCGAGATACATATTTCGGGAAAAATATGTATGTATGTGCTCACTTTGTATGGGGGTGGAGCTGAGGTCATCCACCACCATACAAAGTGAGCACAAAAAATCAATGTTGCCGAATAACTTTTTTTGACTTTCTTTAACGATTTGAATAAAACAAATTGCAAAGCATTCAAATTTTTATTTTTATATTCTAGCAATGCGCTCTGAGTCTAGGAGAGCGTATAATCGAAAAATGTAGATGTATTTTGAATTTTCTCGGAAACAATGATAATTTGCTATGTAGTATATATGTATTGGGAAATGATAAATATGTATGTTTATTTATTTATTTTTTAAATAATTGAGTAATTATGTCTTATAGCTTTTTTCCACCTCACTCAGTTTTTCTACGTTTTTTAAAATCCCGTTTCGGGGTTTCCATCTGCATGAACCGAAAAATATGGGCAACGGTAAATTTCTCAATATGGCCGCTCTGAAATATCAGCTGTTCAAATGTAAACACGAGTTGGCGAACAATTCAAAAAACAGCACGCGCATTTTAAAATGGAAAATTTTATTAAATTGCAGGATTTTTATGAGGATTTTGACGAAGTGAAGGGAAAATTATCGGAGTATAGAGTATAAGCCATTGTCAATAGTAAAGAAATCGCCATCAGTTTGGGGCTATGTACATAAGTAGATTTGCTGGCAGCAATGTAATATTTACAAAAATACATTTACTTTTTAGCAACAGCATGGGTGTTTTTGGGAGCGCGATGTTCCTGGAAACAACGAATCATTTTTTGAAGATAATTTTCGAATTAATAGGGAGGAGTTTGGCACCCTTGTGGAGCGCCTTTGTGGATTGGCCAAAAAAGGCACTACATTTCTCCTCCCATAACTCGAACAACATAGCCTCGTGGATGCCACTCCACGATATTGACGGCTTTCGAGTTTTTTGGCTCATCTAAAATATAAACAATTTGCTTTAAAAAGCAAAATAAAATTTTTATTTTCCTTTTTTTTATACCTTGGCGCACTTTAATGTCAGCTGTTTTGTTAGTGGTAAGCTCTTTTTCGTTGTCATATCGATCAAAATATCGCATAATTACCCAAAAAGTGCGTTCGCTATTTCTACGTAGCAGCTCGCGAACGTAGAAAAACCGACGTTTTTTTCTTATGGGTTTTTACATGGGGCGAACGTAACATTCGGCCTGAACGTGAAAAAACCAAAGAAAACCGTGCGGTGGAAATAGGCTAATAGTCAAAATATTGAAAAATCTGCAACACAAAAATTCGACGCTAACTTCGTACTAGCTTCGCAGATGTTAAGCGTTGCCATGCCAAATTCCAATTGATTTATAATTTTCGCAATAATCAGAAAAATTGAATTTTCTCGAAAACGGCTTTACCGATTTTAAGAAAACAAAAAGCAAAATATTTGTCTATTTGATTCGAATACAATGAAATAGCGCGACATGGCGTACAAGTGCTGTAAATATGAAGAATAATTTGATGATAGCATTAACATAGTGTTTTGCCGCTAACTGTGGTCAAGTAAACTGCAAAATTACGATTTAAATAAGAATATAAAATTGCGTATATTTATTAATTATAATAAATTAATATATATATAAATAGATTATTTAAATGTAATGTTAAATTATAGTTCTAGTTTTTTCATTTAGTTATTTTCTACAAGAATTTAAAGTCCCGCCAAATTTCAAAGGGTGTTATTTAACACTAAAGTTTTCCGATTTGAGTCGACTAACTGGTTTCACGCTAGTTCCAGACCAACCAAAATTGCTACATATCTTCCTTATAGATGTATCTACGAACGCATAATGACACAAGGCCGACAAGAAAGTAAAAAAAAGTTATGGTTATTAATCGGCAACATTGATTTTTTGTGCTCAATTTGTATGGGACAAGAGCTGAGGTTATTGTACTTTTCCCGAAATATCTCAAAAACGACCTTAAAGAAATTTATGATTTTTTGAGGGTGATTTTATAAAACTATACTCTATAACTTGTCCTAAGCCGATTTGGCCGAAAACTCATCAAATCTGAGATATTAGCAAAAATGTTGATATCCCAATTTTTCATTCACGATTTTTTTGCATAAATAGTGCATGCAATTTGACGAATGGGTTTAATAGAAAGATAATTTAGTTTTCTATTGTTTTGCATTTCAACTTTTTTAATTTAAGATTAAAAATCACGTAAAAAGGAGAAAATAAAGTTTTTTTTATCCCATATTTTTGTAATGATATGTTACGCTAAAGTTGCGGAGCTATCTTGACGCACATTATTCATATTATTCATATTTGTAGATCAAAAAACTGTCTTCGATTCTTAGTTGCTTTGCTTTGATATATCAAATACAGCCTTTCGTATATTTTAGTATTTCATGGTATTTTAATTTTGTATAATTTTAGAATATCGTTTTTAAAAATAGTTAGCGGGAATTTGACAGTCGAACACACTCGATTTTTTACTTTCTTACTCAATATTACTGAATATGTTTATCTAAGGTTTAGGTTTAGGTAGAACCGACTGCGCCTGCTAGGAGCGAATCATAGACTAGTGGAGGCCGTAGCTGTGCCGGTGGAGGGTATCTTTGTCTCAGAAGTAGCACAGTATGAATGGATTTTTGGCAAAAGCCTGCAGCATCCTGGTGGAGTCGGGATAACGCTGGTCATCTGCAAAGAAGATGCTCAAGTGTTTCCCCAACTTTGAACTCGTTGCCTTTCCTGAGTGACTGACCACTGTTGGCGATACTCAAGCTTTACAGCTTTACACGGCCTACCCCCTCTTTAGCAAGAGTGTCTGCAATCTCGTTGCCGCCGATGCTCTGGTGCCTTGGGATCCAGTAGACACGCACGACCGCAGATCCGTTCAGCGAATCTACTGCTCTTTTGCTTTCCAGGACAACTTTGGTCTTGACCACATCTGAGCACATTGATCTTATTGCAGCCTTGCTTTCAACAAATATGTTAATTGAGTTGTAATTGTGCTGTATACCCCGAGCCACTTCTGATGCTGCAATTGTAAGGGAGTTTATAGGAGTGTTTGGAAACCGGGTTGGGGCAATATACGGCCGCACCAACTCCTTCGTCCATCTTCGACCCGTCCGTGAATAGGTTGAGGGCTTTGGGAATGAATAACCCTTCGCGTCAACAGCCCGGTTCCACGTATACCGTGTTGATATGGTCAGTACAGGTGAGGCGGATAGTATAGTCCAAGTCTATACTAGTCTTCCTACCAATAGCGTTGTGGCCATAGTCTAATAGACCCAGATTGCCAGTTCCCTCTCCTTTGGAATCTGGTTGTGTGTGCTACAAACATTTGCTAGACGGGTTCCCAAGTTAATTGCCTATGCCGAAACTGGAAAATGCCTAACCACCCTCCAACCACCCTAAAGAACAACACCCTTGGGAGTGCCACTCACATCCTTTGTAATCGTCGAATAGCTCCACGTGAGCAACACCCTCCTGTCGCAAAGAAGGTGGTTGACCCATCTATAGATCGCTGAAGCCGTGTTTACCTAAATTTTGCAAACAAATAAAAAACAATTTTTATGTCTTGCTATTTTTATTTAAATATTTCTGCAAAAAATATAGACCACGAAATAAAATGGTCTGTATGCTGCATTTTAAAGCTTTGTTGAATTTGTATATTGTCGGCTGTGGAAAAAATTTGTTTTTTTATGTATTTGCCTGAGAAACTATTGATTTAAGGTTCTCAAATATATTTTAGAATAGCATTTATCGGTGCATCTTATTATTTTTGTTATTATTATTTGTGCTATTATCTGTATAAACGAAATCCAGCCGCAATTATTTTGTTCAGCAGGAATATTGCGATTTAGTGTTTCTAGAATTAGCACTTTTTATCCTGTTTAGTTTGCGTCATTGGCAATTTCTGAAAAGTGGAACCTCTCCACATCATTCCATATAGTGCTGTGTGTAAGAGAAGGACGGATGATGTAGCTGCATAATCACTAATGCATCAAATACGCTATTTAGTCAGGGCTACATCATTTAAATTTCCATTAAGTGAAACCTTTCGCCGCATCATTCTTCCATTATTTCTGCCGTAGTCTGTTTAATTTTTCACCCCTAATCAGCTGTTCGCGTGATGCAGTTGTGTATACATTTGCATCACACAACTACATCATTAAAATATATATTTTTATATATGTTCGCACCCGATTGGTTGGTCAACTATTCGTCGTCACGTCCCTGCTCGGGCGCTATTTAAGAATTCGAGTATTTTTGAGTAAAAACAAAAATAATATTTGTGATCGAAACTTTATTCTTTATATGCTGCTAAAAAATTAAATTTTAGTTCTTTTACAATCTATAAGGAAGAGTCCTCTGCCTCTTAGACTGCCGAGGGTACTGCTTCAGAGTTCCCATCGCTATTTTTTGATGTTGCACTCATTACCGTTGTTCTTGCTGTCTGTGTCATGATCAGTGTTGTCAGAATTTCATGAGCTGAAATAGCTAAATTGATAGAAAAAATATGCTAGAAATAGCTAAAAAAAAAAAATATATAAAACAGCAAAAAAAAATTGCTAATTATACCCGCTACCCATAGAGTAGAAGGGTATTATAACTTTGTGCCGGCAGGAAATGTATGTAACAGGTAGAAGGAGGCATTTCCGACCCTATAAAGTATATATATTCTTGATCAGCGTCAACAGCCGAGACGATCTAGCCATGTCCGTCTGTCCGTCTGTGTGTCTATCCGTCTGTCTGTCTGTCCGTATGAAACACTGGATCTCAGAGACTATAAGAGATAGAGCTCTAATTTTTTTTCGACAGCATTTGTTATGTTTGCACGCAGATCAAGTTTGTTTCAAATTTTTGCCACGCCCACTTCTGCCGCCGCAAATCAAAAAATCGAATAACAACCCTACAGTTCTGAGCGCTAGCTCGTTGCCGGTGAAATAAGCACTTACCACCCTACAGTTCTGAGCGCTAGTTCGTTGCTGGTGAAATAAGCACTTACCAGGAGCCAGCCACTACTTACAAAGTGGCGTCTAGGCATGCGTTTTTTAATTTCCGTTTTTGTATGAAATGTCCGCAAATAGGGTCAATTGCCACCGCCTCGATTACCCACGAACTAGTGAAATAGTGCAACATATTAGGGTCTTTAAAGAAACTACTTACATTAGACCCCATGGAACGGCCGGTAAAATAAGTGCTTACATGGGACCCCATGGAGCGGCCGGTAAAATAAGTGCTTACATCGGACCGCATTGAAGGGTCGGTAAAATAAGTGCTTACATCGGACCCCATGGAGGGGTCGGCCATTATAAATTAAAAAAAATTTACAATTACAATTACAGTTTTTATTTAATTTTAATTTTTCTTTATTTTAATAAGTCGGATACTTTTATTACTTTAAGGCAACTTGAGTTTTAAAATATCGTTTTTTTTTTTTGGAGCTGCAAGGCCTTTCTCAACTGGTCCTCAGTTATTGAATCTGGAAATAAAGGATTAAAAAGTCTTAATAGATTAAAGTGGATAATTATTTTTAATTAATTATCTTTTAAAATACTCACCGATCATAACACCAAAGAAATTGTCTTCTTTTTTTCGCATTCCCCTGTCATTATTTCCATAACGTAGATTTTCTGTCATAATTTCCACTTCCTCTTCTTTAGGCACATTGTCGCTTTCCACTGTAGAACTATGCATTATACTAACTGCTTGATATTCTTTTATTATCTGTTTATTTAATATTTTACACATTAAACATATAATGCATACATAAATTATTTTTTAAGTAACTCACCTAATAATTGATCGCGGATCCGCTTTGCACTTCTCAGCTCAAATGCTTGCAATAATTTCATCATCTAGGAAACACAGCTGCGTTTGAGTAAAAGAGTAGCACAAAATAAAACAAAGACGCGTAAACAAACAGCGATGTAAAGCGTAATCGAAATTTTGTCTTTAATCTTGTGTATGCACTTTCCACAAAATAACAAAAACAAAAGCGATGCTTGCCGTTATTTTGTACTTATGCTTTAAAACGCATACATTTATGGTGGTTCGACGTTCGATTACTATAGGGTTAATCTAGTAAGTACCCATGTAGTGATCGACGAGGTAAGCACTTACCCAGGGCCAATCGCAAACTCGAGTCGACTCGGTGGTTCGACTTTCGTTTACTATAGGGACACTTTAGTAAGTACCCATGTAGTGATCGGCGAGGTAAGCACTTACCCATGGCCAATCGACACCTCCAGTTCTGCAGGGAAGCGTAAAGCTAGAGTTGTGAATTTTGGTATATACAATAATTACTATAGTAGTTATGATTGGTTGCGATCAGATAAAAATTGTGGAAGTTATTAAAGAAATACTTTTGTATGGGCAAAAACGCCTACATACTCGCGGTCTTAGTTGCTTTTGCCGACAATCTGGTACATTGTGCCGTCTATGGTTTTGAATGGTGTACTATATCGATAAACCAAACATACCATTTGGTATATTTTTAGTATTTTCGGTATATTTTGAAAATAATACCGCAATATTTCGCCTTTATTAAAAATGGGTAGCGGGTATGTCACTGTCGAACTGTAACTTTCTTACTTGTTTTTGTGTTACTTTTAAATGGTTTTTATTAAAATAAAACAGAAATGTCAATATCGATGGTGTCCTCGACCGAATAATGCTAGTACATTTAGTGCGGCCCAGTTTAATATTTGCAACTGCAGAGCACTCCTTAAACTTTTGCACGCATAATTGGCTGAGGTGATCTATTGGGGCTATAGATGTGTGTTTGTTGTTTTAGTGGGCACCGCTGAAAACTGGAGTTTGTTTTTTTGTTGAAAGCTGCCGCTCATTGAAAAGTGTTTTTTTTTTTTGTATTTGCATGCGACTTGATGTCATGCAGCTTCGCGCCAAAACTGCATTTGCAGTTGCAGCAGTATGCTTTCGTTGTATCTGTCACATCTTTGCGTATCCAAACCTTAAAGTCTTCATTCTACAACCACGCGTCGCGCAAATGTTGTTTGTAGATAACTTAATTATCTAACTTGTCTTTTAAACTATTTTCAACAGTATTTCTCTTAAGAGCTTCTTCACCGTTTCACAATTTGTATCACTAACCATCAGAGCTTGCAAATAACTGTCGACCGTTTCTCGTTGTCCGCAAATAAGTGTCTCTCTCTGACACTTTACGAAAAGACTCAGAGAGCAAACGTTTTATGGGTTCTCGAATAAGATCGCTCGCGCTCAGACCGAAACCCTTTTTTTCTATTCTGTTTTGTTTCGGTTGTTCCAAGACCGTTTCGTCGTATTCAGTGAAAATAAAAGTCTTTTGCGTATGTATTGGTATACATTCACACGCATAGGCAAGCAAATCTTGAAGCGTTCGTTTTGCAGACGAAATACAGTAGAATCCGGTTATAACGCTAAGTATAAAAGTACTCGCAACGAGAGCACAACAAAAAAACGGTCGACAGTTATTTGCAAGCTATGCTAACCATACAATACATAGATGCTTCAGCCCATACAAATTTTTGTATCATTAAAAACAGTATTATTGCGAACCCAGTCGGGCCGAGCCACAGTGGGCGATTTGGTCTCGCTAGCGGCATTTAATTCAAATTTTCAAAATTAAAAACCGTTAATATTTTTTCACATATCGATAGCAGATGCTTTGATTAGATTTTTAAAAGTTCTACGATCAGCTGATCATCAGCTGTGAACGGTCAAACACACCATATGATTTTGCAAAGAGCTTTACACAATTTTTTCTCTTTGCGCGCATTGAATTTGAGTTCCTCGGAAATTTACAATTTTTAGTGAATTTATTAGAAGTTTGGTTTTTTATTATATTGAAGGTATTTATTTAAAAAAAATCAATGTTTGTGACCGGTCTATAAATGTATAGCTCATAAAACGTAGTGGTAATTCAGTGTATTAGCCCGGATTAGCGTACACCTTTCTTTCGTGGAGTAGAACTTACCTGATTCAAGTGGATTCAGTCTAACTCTATTATTTATTATTTTTCTAAGCAAAAAAAGCTGGATCAGCGAAAACAAAAAGCTAAAAAATGCGGAATACCAGAGAAAAAAGTTAGGAAAAAAGCTTATTTTTATAAAGCAATGTGGTATATGTTTTTCATTTATAAACCCTCGGTTCAATACGTAATATAAAATATAATTGGTAATTCTCTAACAGATGTCACGTGCGACCATTGTTACAGTGAAAAAAAACATAAGCTGAAAAGGTTATTCTTAAAGCTTTGGATGACCACTATATTTAGAGCTAAGATTGATTTTAGGAACTTGTTCTGTTTTATGATAAAATATATACATATATAAATTCGTTCATTTTTTGGTTTGCATACGAATTTGTTAATTTTTGCAATTATCAGATAAGAAAACAAAACAGAAAAAACATTCCAAAACCATTCGTAGCTTGATTCCTTTGGCATCGTAAATTTGTTTTAGCGCAAGCGAAATTCACAATGTTAGTTATGCAAGTCGCTCCAATTTAGGTGCAAACTTTTGAGGGAAATTATTTGATACAAGTAAATATCGATATTTTGTCGATAGAAATATATTTTTTCAATTCAATTTAAACATCACTAAAATTTGAGTAAAAGTAAACTAAAGAAAAAGCTGCTTAAATTTGGTCAAAAAGCCAGAATTCCAGCTGCCCGCTGTTTTCATATTTTTCCCGCAATCACACTTCAAAAAAATCCAAATCTGACAGGAAAAAAGCGGAAATGACAGCACTGAATCAAATGCGGAGCGATGAGCACGAGCGTATTTCGTTGCGCTCTGGTTTCGTTGCTATGTATGCCTGTATGTATCTACATGCTCGCCTATATTAGTATGTGTATGCATATGAAGTTTTGCAATGTGCAGTTGCCTCGCAGACGAGCAGCTAGCGCACGTCAATTTTGTTTTGCCGCGACGAAAGTCTCGAAGAAGAGGACAACAACAATTGCTCGCGATCTATGTATATGTTTGCAGTTAAATGGCACTTGCACAAGGACCGCGTTGGCTCTGCTGGTGGTATGCAAGCCTAACATGTTGTGGGTCTGGGTTCAACTCCCGATCGAGAATATGTGTATATTTTGTTTTTGTTTTTAATGCGATTTAAATTTTTTCATTCCCTTTCAAGCTTACTGACAGAAGTAAAATCTAATCGCGCATTGATTTTTGATGAGTTACAAATTCCTTTTTGCAAACACTCTTTAAAAAAATTATTATTATTATAAGTTTATTATTTTTGTTTTAATAAATACATTTTTGTAAATCATGTAATAATACAATTTAACAATATAAAAAATTACTGAAAAATATTAAAAACATAATTACAATAAAATATTAATTATATATGTTTTTAATATTTATATTTAAATTTTTTACCAGTTTTAATTTTAATTTATTAGATAATTTCCTAGCGAAAATTAATATTAAAACTAAATTACAAAAATGCATTTATCTTTTAAAAAAAAGATTGAACTTCTAATAATTGAAATTGTATTATTTATATTTTCTCTAATTTTCTGAAATGTTATTGTTATCTTAAAATGTAAAAAACAAAATTTGAAAGTTCAAACTTTTTTAAATAGAGTTTTAATACACGCATACATATAAACGAAAGCAGAGCGCAACGAAATACGCTCGTGCTCATCGCTCCGCATTTGATTTGCGACTGAACTCAACGCTGCGTGCTGCGTTAGAACTTCGAATTTTCGAATGAGCCGAAGGGGCTCTGGTGTTCGAAATTCGAACCGCAGCGCTCGGCCTGACCAGCGTTGCCAATTTAGCTATTTCCCCGCTAGATCTGACGGTTTTCAAAAGCAAAATGCGGGATAAATTGAAAACTAGCGGCTAGCGGGAATTATAGCTATTTGCAAAACAAAACTGATGGAACTTTAGTTTTTTAAAAACATCTGGTACCTTTGTGTATTTTTATGTTTTACTATGCCACACTTTAAAACCTTGCAGTATTTTTGCATTGCAATGGTAACAACATCGATATGCCAAAAGATCTTTGCATTTTTATCGATTTATAGTTTTTACTAGTTTTATACTCTATATACATGACCATCTGGGTATTTCACAATTTCCAAAATGATCATGTAAAGCAGTTAAAATGCCCAAGATTTATAAACTAAAACCGCGACATGCTTGGTTGCAAGACCCCTTCTTTGAGAATTGGTTGCATCTAGATGCAGCCGATGATCAAAAATGCTTTTGAAAATATTGCAAATGCACCATTAATGCGAATCTTTGTGATTTGCACGCACATGCCAAGACAAACAACCATAAGTCTTCGTCATCTGCGTTTTCACAGACGAAAAAATAACGTTCGTTCCGACTGTCTCTGAAAAAAACCTGCCAGCAAGAGGCGGCATTGTCTATTCATTGGTCAGCCCCATTGACCATTTGGGATAGTTGTGCGGGTACAAATTTCAAGAACAAACTGCACCAGAATAGGACATGATTGACGAAATTTACTAATCAAAAATACTTAATAAAAAAATCATAATAAAAATATTGTTTTACTAACGTAGCTTTATATTTTGGCTATCATCCTAATTGTCTGGCGGTTTCTAGCGTTTTTCATATGTTACTTTAGCTATTTTATGAGCAGAAAAATTGGCAACACTGCTCTGGTGTTCGAAATTCGAACCGCAGCGCTCGGCCTGACCAGCGTTGCCAATTTAGCTATTTCCCCGCTAGATCTGACGGTTTTCAAAAGCAAAATGCGGGATAAATTGAAAACTAGCGGCTAGCGGGAATTATAGCTATTTGCAAAACAAAACTGATGGAACTTTAGTTTTTTAAAAACATCTGGTACCTTTGTGTATTTTTATGTTTTACTATGCCACACTTAAAAACCTTGCAGTAATTTTGCATTGCAATGGTAAAAAACATCGATATGCCAAAATATCTTTGCATTTTTATCGATTTATAGTTTTTACTAGTTTTATACTCTATATACATGACCATCTGGGTATTTCACAATTTCCAAAACGATCGTGTGGGGCAGTTAAAATGCCCAAGATTTATAAACAAAAACCGCGTCATGCTTAGTTGCAAGACCCCTTCTTTAAGAATCGGTTGCCTCTAGGTGCAGCCAATGATCCCAAATGTTTTTGTAAATATTGCTAATGCACCATTAATACGAAACTCTGTGAATTGCACGCACATACCATGACAAGCAACCATAAATCTTCGTCATCTGCGTTTTCACAGACGAACAAAATAACGATTGTTCCGACCATGATACAATTATACAAGGTAGTGCCGTCGTACGTTTTTTTCGTTCGGCTACAGAGTGTAATCGACCAGTGCGCTCGTGCTTGTTGAAGCGAAAGGTTGTATGCGGACGATTTTTTCCCTAAATATTAACCCTTGTGCAAGACAAAAATGTCAGATTGCAATTATATTATATATAAATATGAACTTTATGATAGAATTAAGAACCTGAACTAAATAATTGGTAATCAAAAACAAAAACAACGATTACTATCCAATTCCAAACTATTAAAAATTAAATTATAAAAAACATTTCAACTGTTTTTAATATAGTGGAACAATTAAACCCTATGCGCCATTGAAGGGTTAATCACAAAGCTCTACTGTCGATTCTTTCGCACTCACTAGGCGCAGTCGTTTCACTCGCACTTATGTACTGTGTCGATTATGGACAGCTTTTTGACGACGGGACTACCTTGTATAATTGTATCATGGTTCCGACTGTCTCTGAAAAAACCTGCCAGCAAGAGGCGGCATTGTCTTTATACATATGTCCATATATTGCGACGCATTCATTGGTCAGCCCCATTGACCATTTGGGATTGTTGTGCGGGAACAAATTTCACAGAACAAACTGCACCAGAATAGGGCATGATTGACGAAATTTACTAATCAAAAATACTTAATAAAAAAATCAAATTAATACAAATATTGTTTTACTAACGTAGCTTTATATTTTGGATATCATCCTAATTGTCTGGCGGTTTCTAGCGTTTTTCATATGTTACTTTAGCTATTTTATGAGAAGAAGAATTGGCAACACTGGGCCTGACTGGGGTCGCAATAATACTGTTTTTAATGATACAAAAATTTGTATGGGCTGAAGCATCTATGTATGTATTGTATAGTTAGTGATTTGTATCTAGCTCATGAGTGAACGAACTAAGTTCGCACAGGAACTATAAACAGAATCGATAATGCAAATTTTTTGAGTGAACCTCAAAATACATCCTAACGATAGAAGCGCTATCCGTACTATTTAAAAAGTGCCAAAAGTAGCCGAATCATAAAAAAATGCTAGAATTCTAGCTAATAGCATTTCACAAAATCTTATAGCTTTTGCAGTTTCAAAATAGCTAGATCTAGCAATAAAATAGCTAATATGGCAACACAATTATAAAACGTAGTCTCGTCGCCAAAAGCTGGTACCCATGATACAATTATACAAGGTAGTCTCGTTGGAAAATAGCTTTCGTCAGTGCGCATTCGTATTTCGACGCAAGAGGTTGTCTGCGGACGAAATTTTTAGCGCAATTAACCCTTATGCAAAATTACTTTTTGCCATGTATGCCGTAGACACGGATAGAATTAAAACATTTAGAGAATTAGAGAATTCTCATATATATTATTAATATTGTTCATAAACAATTTACATTTTAAAAATATGTGAAGGAGACATTAACATTAGCTTCAAAATATGTAAATATTAATATCATCGTCAAAGGGTTAATGCGCATTTCATTGTCGTCTCGTTCACACTACCACTCTGTGCCTCTTTCACTCGCACTCATTGCTAACATAGACTGGGTACCAGTTTTTTTCCGACGAGACTACCTTGTATAATTGTATCATGCTGGTACCCTAGTCAGTGTTGCTGTTGTTGTCATACCGCTGCAACGCTCGATATGCAATCTGCTAAATTGTGCCCTTGCTGGTGCTATTGTTGTTGTAGTAGTTCGATGTACACCAACTAATGCAAAAATGTTAACAAAAAGTCTCAGGGAATTTTTCTGAATTGTAATTATGATCGCTTTGTTAAACAATTTAATTGTATTCAAATTTTTAAGTAGAACTCTAATGCCTGGATTTGACACTAAAAATAAAGACAGATTCGATAATTTATTTTAAAACATGTTTTTGAAGAAGGGCAACCATTTTTTTTGCCGTTCATGGTTTGCTTATTAGACAGACAAAACACTCGGAACATTAAAATATCTTAAGATTTTGGAGCACCTCGTTTGTGAGATTTTCGTGGCACCCCTGATATGAGCAATTTATTTTGTGTATGGAGAACAAGCCGTTATGTGACAAGTATTATTATGCACTTCCAACAGTGTGACCAGTTGCACTGAAAATAAGGCTAGAAAATACATTGATAATATTTAATAGTCAAATTACACAAAATGTTAAATGTTTTGAGGAATACATATTACTCTTACTTTATTCAACTATTCTAATCCAAATGTTCTTTTGTATGTTGCATATGGACGAGAATCAATTCGACGCAGGCGTTCTTCCAAAATTAATCGAAACTTCTTCATTCCATTAGCGTCCTCTATAATTTTATTTTTTCCACTGAACAGCAATGTCTGTGAAATATTTCTTTGTTTGAAGTTACGCTTTTCTGCAAAGATGCTTCCAGGCGTTGTGATATTTGGCCTCGAATAGTTGTGATTTCGTAGTCTAAAATGTTAGACAATGCATTGGCTGAAGTACGAGACTTGGTCGCTGGAACTGCCGTCATATTAGATATTGCTTCAGAAGTACCAGAATTACTGAATTTTCTGGAATTCCTTTTTGTAAAATCATTGAAGATTTTGCCACTTTCATGCTTCATCATCTTTGCCAACGCTCTAGCAGGTGCTCTCCGTAAGTCAACTGATATCAACGACTTAGTTGACGGATCTAGAGAAGACGGTTCATACGTATCTTTGCTTTGTCCACATATTATACTCGATTCGGATTCGGTATTCGATGTCTGGTGAATAAAATCCATTAAGGATGGTTCATCAGAATGTAAATCGCTTTTTACAGCAGTCATTGAATGCTGGAAGTTCGTTAAATGAAAATCTCCATTCGTATCGTAAAATTTATAGCCTAACATTTCTAAGGCAATTTCAGTAAGTAAGTATGACATTTTTTTAATTGAATAGCTAAGCAACGCTAAAAAAAATTTGGGTTTGTATCGCCACAATACATGTGCAGCGTGACCACAAGCTTAATTTACAAATATTCCACTGTTTAAAAAAATATACTAAAAATATTATTATACCACACCTAGCTGTGATGCCGATTTACCTAATTTCCACACAAATCTGTTCTTTTCCTTTTTGATTTATACAGATAAATATTGAGCAGGCATTGTGCAAAATTGATTATTCTTTGTATTCAAAGTCAACCATTATGTTTCTATGGAAAACATATGAATTATATAATTTTATAGCAAAAAATGTCGCGTGCGACTCTATTTACAATGAGAAAACATTTTTTCGCAACACCGATGCTTCCGATGTTGAAAATTCAAATAATGTAAAAATGTAGAAAAAGTAAAGTCAGTTGATGAATAATACATCAAATTTGAATATACTTATACTTTTTAAATGCCCTGAATCGCATAATTTACTAAATTCCTACATTTCAGTTGATTTCTTCTTTCTCTTTGAGGTGGTTTACAGCCTATTTCCACTGCCTCAAAAACCCTTGGTTTTTTCCGTTTGCGTGGAAAAGTTTTGGTTTGGATCGACGAAGCAGATGCACTTGGTCTAAGTAGAGTATTATGCCCTAATTCCACAGCACTAAAATAGTGCGGGTTTTCTCGGATCTATTCCATTCAGTTCAAATAGCCTATTTCCACTGCCACTCAGTCCCAGGGTTGCCAATGCAAATTTATACATTTCCCCATAGGTTTTTTAAATGAAACAATAAAAAGCTGAGTATAACTCATATTAGTATTCTTAATTAATTAAAATAAAAACTCCAACAGTTAACACTCATATTCTTTTCCATATTTTTGTGGATAGCATTTTGTTTGACGGGTTGAACTTGACGCTGCCGCCTAGTTTTTTAATTCCTTCTCTTGCAGCCATAAATGATACAACAGTATCTGTATTCAGTCGATTACGGTTTTCAGTTTTCAAATTCTTAAGAACACTAAATTTGCGCTCGACCGATGCATTTGAAAAAGGCAGTATCAGCAACAACGAAATAATAATTTTTATATTTGGAAACAGGTATTCTCCCGCAGCGTTTTTCAGACGAAACACTTTACCCCAGTAACATTCAGCATCAATGTTATAGCCTATTTCCACCTCACTCAGTTTTTCTAAGTTTTTTAAAGTCCCGTTTCGGGGTTTCCATTTGCACGAACCGAGAAATATGGGCAACGGTAAAATTCTCAATATGGCCGCTCTGAAATGTCAGCTGTTCAAATGTAAACACGAGTTGGCAAACAATTCAAAAAACAGCACGCGCATTTTAAAATGGAAAATTTTATTAAATTGCAGGATTTTTATGAGGATTTTGACGAAGTGGAGGGAAAATTATCGGAGTATAGAGTATAAGCCATTGTCAATAGTAAAGAAATCGCCATCAGTTTGGGGCTATGTACATAAGTAGATTTGCTGGCAGCAATGTAATATTTACAAAAATACATTTACTTTTTAGCAACAGCATGGGTGTTTTTGGGAGCGCGATGTTCCTGGAAACAACGAATCATTTTTTGAAGATAATTTTCGAATTAATAGGGAGGAGTTTGGCACCCTTGTGGAGCGCCTTTGTGGATTGGCCAAAAAAGGCACTACATTTCTCCTCCCACAACTCGAACAACATAGCCTCGTGGATGCCACTCCACGATATTGACGGCTTTCGAGTTTTTTGGCTCATCTAAAATATAAAAAATTTGCTTTAAAAAGCAAAATAAAATTTTAATTTTTCTATTTTCATACCTTGGCGCACTTAAATGTCAGCTGTTTGTTTAGTGGTGACCTCTTTTTCGTTGTCATATCGATCAAAATATCGCGTAATTACCCAAAAAGTGCGTTCGCTATTTCTACGTAGCTCGCGAAAAAAAACCGACTTTTTTTCTTATGGGTTTTTACATGGGGCGAACGTAACATTCTGCGTGAACGTGAAAAAACCAAAGAAAACCGAGGTTTTGGGTGCGGTGGAAATAGGCTATTATTTTGAACTTCAAGCCCATGTTGACAAAAATCCAGCATTGCGTGAGCTCGCCATTCATCGTCTAATTTTTGTGCTGTCACAAATTTATAAAGGACAGGAAATCAAAAAATGTAAAAATCCCCGCATTTTCCCCACATAATGCCAATCCCCAATAAATCCCCAATCAACTTAAAATTCCCCGCACTTTGGGGAATTCCCCACAAATTGGCAACGCTGCTCAGTCCTTTTACATTTCGAACCAACTTTTTTTTCCTATGGGTTTTTACATGGGGCGAACGTAACATTCGACCTGAACGGAAAAGAACCGAGGTTTTTTGGTGCAGTGGAAATAGGCTATTACATTTACTCCATAGAAATCCACAAGAAAAAAACTAGGTTTTTCTACGTTCGTAAGCTATGTAAAAATATCGATATATATATATATATATATATATATATATATATATGTGAAAACGGGGGATTGGTAATATCGATAGGGCCATCGATGTTTTTGCAGCTCTAATTTTGAAGGCTTTCATTTTAAATGCAAAATCATGACACATTTACGCTGTAAATATAAAATGGTGGCAACGTTGGATGACATTAAAAACATCTGTTTGTACAACCCAAATACATATTTAATAATATTGTTTTTTTTTTTTATAAATGCAATATACACAAACATTATATGCCTTTTTAGATTAATTATTATTAGTTAACACACAAACTGAGTTGCTATGAAGATAAACGAGAAAAATTTATGTGTTTTTGCCAGAGCACCACCCTATGATATGGAAGGTTAGTAATGATGCATGATTTTTTTGTGGTGCTGCAAGACATAAAAAAAAGTACAATTGCAGGGTTTCTTAACAAAAGGGGCGAAATTAATAGGGCTTTTCAAAGACGATATTTTGTGCTAAAGGGCAATCTGCTGTTCTACTTTGAAACGCGAATTGACAAGGAACCATTGGGATTAATTATAGTCGAAGGCTGTACCATCGAATTGTCAGTTGAGACGGATATGGACAATTACTGCTTCGAGATAGCATTTAATGGCAATCGCACCTATGTACTAGCCGCAGACACACAGGAAAGCATGGAGGCCTGGATGAAGGCGCTAACGTGTGCTGGCTACGAATATAAACGCATTATTGTGGCAGAATTGCAGCGTCAGCTGCAGGAAATTGAAGAGTCCAGAAATAGTAAGGCTTTGTTCGACGTCTGCTCAGTTTTATTACACTCATGATTCAACTCTATCTTAGAAATGCGTAGCAACCCCGCTGGTATAACTCTGTCTGCTGAAACGGATACAACGGGAAAACCAAAGCCGCCACCAAGGCGGCAAAATCCCTTCAACCGTCCGGCACCGCCACCGCCAACAACTGATGTAGACCTCCAATGCGGTGTCGTGTCACCCATGCCTTTTATAACTGGATACTTTGGATCAAGCCAAGCGAAAGCAGATCTGGACCAGCGACGTTCAAGTAAGTTACTAAAGTCACTGGCTAATGTCGGATACTCAAACCGTAAAACATTTCGTTATTAGTAAATGCACTAATTATTTAGTCGTGAATTGTCCAGCTTACGAGCCGAGATTTTATTTCACTTTTAACGTTTTTGGTACTACTACCAAAAACGAGATCCGAATCCCAGCTCTGATTGTTGCATCGAAATACGAATATATAAATATGCTAATAACTTTTCAGACCACGGCCTTATTTTGCAATCCACACCCAAAGCACGGCGACATGGGATAGGTCCATCTCCTACTATTTTCTACAATGATAACTTCACGACTTCCAGTCAATCCGGAAAATTGGCAAGCATCACGAATGTTGAGCGCATGGAACAGCAAATTCGCCTTGCGAATGCCATTGAGGAATTCACACGCAACCACGAACAATTTCGAAAAAATGTGATGTCGGATATTATTGCGTATCGTGAACGGCAAAGTCAACCCCTAATACAATTCTGATTCAATTTTGAAGAATGATTTGCTTTCGAAACGCATCTCATAACATTTGTATCGTCTACTTTGTGCTAAATTATAAAATATTCGTTTGTTATACAATGTAATATATTTATATTCACGACTATTTATTTATATCAGCCTTGTTCAACTGTTTCCTTATACTCTTAACTAAAAATAGAGTGTTAATATTAACGAAAAAGTTATTTGCATATTTAACTACTTATTTATAACTGGGAAAGATACTCCCGTAGCAAGTCATTTCTTTCTCGTTGTATAACATTCGATTCTTCAATCCGCTTGCTTAATTCCCGTATTGCGGCAATTCTACTTCGCTCCAGTATTAGCAATTGCCGTTGCTGTTCTTCAGCCACCATCGTCATATCGTTGCTTTGCTCTGCACGTAGGGTATTATTATCAGTTTCAAGAGTGCATTGCATATCGGATAGCTCGTTGTGCTGCTCCTCGATCAGAGCATCACTTTCTGTTTTTGCAGTAGTGCTGTTAACGTTTTCATTTTGAAACATATCGTCAAATGTATCATAATATTCCCAGCCGACTCTTTTGCGTGCATTTTTCTTGAGAGTTTCTCGACATGTTCGATACGTTTTTTTCATATTGCGCCATTTACGATCGCAAATATCCTCATTTATACCTTTGTAGCCAGCATGTTCCATATCATCCACAATTTCTGTCCACAGAGCTCGCTTACGAGTTTTGGGGTCTCGAAACCTATGACGACGTTCCGAATACAGTTCGACTAAAAGTTTTGTGCTCTTCGAATTCCAATGCCACTCTTCCACGCCGCCTTCACATTCCAAGTAATAGTGTGTAGTTTCAGACTCTTCGTCCATTATATATGTATATCAATAATACGAGACCCAACAACAAAGACGACAATAGAGCCGGCAGAATACAAATTAGAGGTACAAAAACATCGAGTGACACATCGATAACAGCGATATTTTCAAACCATTGATGGTTCGCGACCTCCTTCGATGTTTTCACAAGCATCTATGCGCGCGGGGAGAACAAATTGTAAGTAAATGAGTTTTTTAATTTGTTTCTATCAAAAATTTGATAATATTAAGCAAGATAGAGAATAACCTAAAAAGTAAGTTATAAATATACGTGCTCACAACATTCCTAAATTTGTCGCAAAATAAATAACGCCGCTACAATTTGGCCCAATCCTTCAAATAAAGATGCTTTTATTTTATTGCGTTGGAAATTACATACCGCTTACTAAGATGCTTAATTTATTTATTGGTGTAATAGGAGCGGAACCAACAGAGGAATTGAAGCCGGAGTCAGCACAAATACGGAAAAAAGAGCTATCAATTGTTTGAAGCTTCTTCAAAAAAAAAAGAAGTGATAAGGCGCTTGCATCCAAGTCGCATGACCACTAAAAAGCAACCAACGCCAAAAACGATGGCAACTTTTTTGAACAAGAAGCCGTACTACAACAGTCATTCAAATATAATAAAGAGACTTGATCAAAATGTGATGAATATGATTGCCAAAGACGTGCGCCACTTTTACGATCTCAAATAAATCTTATTGTTATTGGTTGAACTGCTTCTATTCTTTCTGCTGTTGCTTTATTATTGTTTTTTTAAAACTTTGATGTTTCACTCGATGCTTTTTTTAACATCGAAAGCATCGATTCTTCTAACACGAAATGTATGTGGATAAATATCGATAAAATGATCAAACCCATTTGGAAATAAACTAATTATTAACTAAAGTGACATTTTTATCCTGAGTACACTGGACACATCTTTAAAATTAAAGCATTAAAAAACACTACCCAAGCCAAAATAATCGCGTTTTTAATAAAAAAAATGTTTGTTTTTACAAATCCAGAAAAAAATAATGTGCGTTAATATCGAATTCTTACTAACATATTTTTTTTAGCATCGATAGCAATAGTGCTCTTAAATTTGTTCCATCCGCAAATCCAAGAGAAAATAGTGGAATTTGTGTTTCTTCTTAATTAAATACATAATTAAAAAGTGGATAAAAAATTTTAACCTAGACACGATACTTTACATTTCTTCAGTTTCATTTTGTGTGGAAAGTATTTGAATTCTCCCATAGTTTAAATTAAATGTGTTGACGGTTGAAATGTCACTTAATAAAAATTTTAAAATAAATATTATATAACAATAATAATACTCCAAAGTAGTGCCTACTAATAAACCACTTTGTTATTTTATTATGAGTTTCAGTCTATCCATTTCCAGTCTTAAGCGATGTCCTAGATGAGCAATATCGTTTTTTTTTTCGTGCAACTGTATATATGAAAAATAAAACGACGATTAAAACTTTTCGCAACGGCATTATACTCCGCTGTTTCCAGCACAAAATAAATAAATAAACCTTTTAGAGATTGTGTTTTTTCTTGTGTATGCAAATTTATTTGATGAAATATTTTTTAATTAAATGCGCATTAATTTTAAAAATGCATTTCCAAGCACTTGCCTTTTGGGCTATTCGTTGACTTTTAATCAGTAATGCCGTGAATAAAAGTAGTCATTTAATGAGAAACAAATACTTTTTCTTTTGTTTTTTTTTTTGTTTGATGTTCATTATTATTCTGCCTAAATTATTTTTACCTTTGTTCGGCTAAAAAAACGGTTAGACTTTGATGTAACACTATCGTATAATAGATTTTTTCATGCAGATGCGGTAGGTGTGAATACGCGTCATGCCATTTACGAAAATCATCAACATTAAATAATATCGATACCAAATCGGATTTCGGAGGATTATTTAGTCTGTTTAAAACATTCAAGAGTTGACACACTTCATATTCTGGTTGAGTTTCGTTTTGTTGTTTGATGTCCGGTGATTTGCATACGAAAAAAAAAGTTGAAAGACAACATGTAAGATAACAACTTATTAGCACAATAATAAGACTACGCTAATACTTAGTTTATATAGCAATTTATTATTTTCAATCAAATTTATGTATTTTCATTTCCGCTTCACCGTCTTGGATCCAGTGTTTTGAAAGTGACGCCAACATTTTACATTTTTTTTTTAAGCTATTTAGGAAAAATGTTTATCGAAAAGTACTAATGGACTCATATCTATCGACAAAGTGCATTAAATTAATTGTTATTATTTATCTCAAGCTGATTCGATATCTTCAATTTGCAACTTTAAAGAAATAGTCGGCGTCTCATTTTAATTGTGTTGGTGGCGTTCATTTTGTTTTCCTTGCTTAACCATTGCATGTGAATGCATGCATACACATACATAAATGTATGTATGTGGGTTGTAGTTAATAAGTATAAGAGAAATGATAAGAGATGCCAATTTGTCAATACTTAGGGAAAATGTGTGTGGGAAATTTTATTATATACTGTTTTTCAAATATTATTTTTTTTATTTAATTTCATTGCTAACATACGTATTCTTATGTACGTGTAACTTACCAACCAATCAACATCGACGACAAATTATGTTGACGCTTAACTCTCAATGATCTTTTACAGTTTAATAGGCGTTACCGAGAAATAAAGGCTTAAAACGCATTGCAAAAATTAAAGATTTGAAAAATGTCCGCAAAGCGTAAGGCAGGTGGTAATGGAACCGGTCCCAACAAACGTCGACCAAAGAAGAAGGAATCTGACTATGAGGACGAATTCAGCGATGAGTCTGACGACGATGTTGGCCAACAATTGCAAAGGGGAACCCAAATGGAAGTTCTAATACCACACGATAACATCGATCCACCCAGCAAATTACCGGAGGATTTGCTTGCTACATTGGAAAAAACACCAGGTCAGTTGCTGCTGGCTGGCATGGTTACCTGGGATTTAACTGGCAAGCGCGATCGAAAAAATGTCGCAAAAGTGCGTCCCAATCTTTATAGCTTTCATCGCTTCACGGATGGAAAGGTAAACATTTTTTTGAATTCTTTTGTAGGAGTTTTGTTCGAATTTTGTTTTGTTCTAGTATCGCTCTGTAGCTAGTGGTCCCACTGCTGCGCACACAATATTAATAAACATGGATCGCAAGGCACTTGGCTTTGGACGTAATCCTAGCGGCCAGCTAGGTCTTGCCCAGGATATGAAGCTGGTGGAAAAGCCAACTTTAATTCCAGCATTAGATCATTTAAACATTGTTCAAGCAGCCGCTGGGCGTCATCACACGCTCTTCCTCACAGATATGGGCACCGTATATGCTTGTGGAGAAAATAAGTCTGGGCAATGTGGTGTGGGAAATACGCATCCGAATATTTATGCACCAACGCCGATTAATTATCGTGGTCCTCCCATAATTCGCATTGGCTGCGGTGCAGAATTCTCTGTTATTCTTGATATTAAGGGTAATTTGCATACCTTTGGACTACCGGAGTATGGTCAACTCGGCCACAATACGGATGCCAAGTATTTTGTAAACGCGAACAAGCTCTCATTCCATTTCGAAACTTCACCGAAAAAAGTAGTACTTTACATTGAGAAGAGTAAAGAAGGACATGTGACACCCGTTGATGGTGTACAGATTGTTGACTTTGCTTGCGGTAATAATCATACGGTATGTGCTGAGCCTTAATACTGTTGTACACATTGTATAACAAAACTTATTTAATGCTTATTTAACTAGGTGGCGATTGACTCCAAGAAGCGCGTCTATAGCTGGGGCTTTGGCGGATTTGGCCGCTTGGGTCATGCTGAGCCAAAGGACGAAATGGTTCCACGCCTTATGAAATTCTTTGATGCTCAAGGTCGTGGCGGGCGGAGTGTATATTGTGGCTCTACTTTCAGTTTAATAGTTAATGAGTTGGGATTACTATTTCTCTTTGGACAGAACAAGAAAACAGGAGAGGCGAACATGTATCCAAAGCCTGTACAGGATTTGGCAGGTATGAAGTATATTGTTAAATTTATTCCGTGCAGTAAAGGTTTTTACTCGTGTGTATTTGTTTTTTTTTTTTTAAGGCTGGAATATAACATCAATAGGTTGTGCTAATACATCTATTATGATATCTGCAGACGATACACTAATTGCATGGGGCGCATCGCCTACCTTTGGCGAGTTGGGAATTGGAGAGTTCCAAAAATCATCGACGGTTCCAAAAGAGGTACCTAAAATGGACAGCATTAAAATACCTCAGGTTACTATGGGCTATTCCCATACAGTTCTTATTGTGGATACAACTCACGAAGCCACAAAACAGAAATTTGATAAAATGCCTGAATATACCATTGAGGATTGAGATGCGTAAATTCATCCTATCATAAAAATTGAACATTAATCATACCGCTGCCAACAATAATACTGCTCTATATACATATAAATACATACATAGGTACTAAAAAAAGTTTGAACTGATCAACGAAACACTGCTGCTACTTATAGACCCGGGACAATGAAGACATAAAGAATAGAATTACTCTACATTTATAAGTTTCACTAATCCGAACACATCCAATACGTATATCTCAAATATTAATTTTATATTATCAGCATTACAATTACAATCCATATTATTTTGGTAATTAGTTTTCGTAATTTCTATTTCATATATTCTATTTATAATCTAATTTGTAAAACTTCTTTATGTATTAATTTATTGCCATTCAAAAATAGGCATACACTCACAAATCTTCTATTTCAATAATAAATACTTTTATATTTGATCTTATTTACATTTAAAAATCTATAAAATCGGAAAATTGAAGATTCTATTGGTGGGTAATTACCAAGGAAATTAAAAGAATTTATAATAAGCTCTTATTTCGAGAAGAGATACTGTTTAGTTTAAGTGAAATATGTTGTGCGAAAAATTAAGAAACTCGCTTCACAAATTTCAGTACTTGTCAACATTTTTGCAAAATGAGTGCATTGGTGAGAGTTACATTGAGTCAACAAAGGAGAAACCTCGTAGGAAATCAAGGAAGGACTTGGAAATCAATTCCATGAAGGGTCGACCGCCAAATGCCGTGATTGTCCATGTGATGACCAGCTTCTCCGACTTCGTCTTATCAAGAATCCTGGTGATATAGATGCTGTGAATCCTGCCTCTTGCTTGTCGAGGCTTCTAGGTCCAGGTCTGGCAGAATTTATTATTATTATTAATTACTAAATGGTTGCAAACTAGTATCGAATCTGTACCAGGTTTTGAGCAACAAGCTCAGTGGCTCCTTCAGTGCGGGAGACTTGATGCTTTTGAGAATCGAAATACCAACGTGCTAGTCTGTAATACGGACAGCCTAACAGCAATCTGTGTTTGCTGCCCATCATTGGTGCTGTTGAAAACGAGTGTAGTTAAAAGATCATTTCATTTATAAGAGTTGGCTTTGGGGGTTTTTAACATTTCGACGGCATTCAAAAATGGTGTAGCTTTAATAAACACACTCATCGATTGTCGGACTTATTATTAATAGCTACACTATTTTGAAAGGAATTGGCAATGACATGACAAATTTTTATTGATCTAAGCATTAAATAAAATAGTTATATAATATAAAAAACTGTAAACTAAATGGTTCAAATGACGAGAAATTTGATGAGTTAAACACTGATCTTAATGGAAAATTAAAATAAAAAATAAATTTGTAGATTCATTAAAAGTTGTTTATATACAAATTCCAAACAAAAGGGAACTGGTACGAAACAAGATTAGTGAACTATTGAAACATATGATTCGAATGCTTGTTGATAAGCAGTGGATACAAAACATTTGTGGGTGTTTATATGAATGACCTGATGATGGTGGCAGCATCAAAAAGTGAGGCTTCGGGAAGGTTACGAATAGGTTACTTGATAGAGTCCCAAAAGTTGGATATTCTTTCAACGCTACCAAGTTAGAAAGATAAAGTTGAGTGTGCTCGACTGTGAGATACCCGCTACACATTTTCAATAAAACCGGATCTTACGAATATACCAAAAATACAAAAATATACCTTATATATTTAAAATAATCAATAGAGTGCAAAATATACCAGATATTCAGCCAATGTAACTAAGACTCGTACTGAGCAAGCGTTTATTGCCATACAAAAGCATTTTTTAAATAACTTCTAATCAAATATTCAGGAATTATAAATGCTATAGTTATTATTGTATGACTACATAATCTCCCCTCTAGCTTCAAAATAACGCTTGTTATCGTCTCGGCTGTTGACGCTGATCAAGAATACATACGAGTATAGGGTATGGGTTGGAGAGGACTTCTGTCAGTTAAATGCATTTTCAGCATTACCCTTCTACACCAGGGGTGGCGGGTATAAAACCGCAATCATATCGGCAAATTGAAGATTTGTGTGATTTGGGGCCGACCAGGCGGTTGCAAACATAGGCGTGTGTACCCACACCACGCTGTACAATTTCTTTGGTTACATTATTCCAGAGACAACTGCAGTAGTCTAATAGTGTGACGTTTCAGCTGTATTCAAAGCGTTGCGCACTTTCACACTGCACCATGTTGCTCGAGTCTCTAATCTCATTAATGGCGGTGCCGCAAAATCAATTTTGAATGTTTCTATTAGTTGACGTGTTGATGCCATTCGTGGTTGCATAGACTCGATATGAACGTAGGCAGCGATATTATCTTTACCAGGATTTGCTGGACTTGCACGTACAATCGGTCGTGGCACACTAGGAGTCCTGTGAAATTCTAACTCTCGAGAAGTTCGGGGTGCTCAAGCCCCAGGTGGAGGCCTCAAGGGGGTCTCCTCTTCCTCGCTGCTCTTGTTTTCTCGATGTTTCCGTCTTCCTCACTGAAGGGAAACGTCGGAGATGGTGACACGGACCCACGGCCAGCAACCGCGTTTTGTTTTCCTGGTCGATAACGATCGTCATATTGATATTGTTGGAATTCCAGAGTCGAACGCGCTGTTCGTCCATATGGCCACTCAAATAGTCAGTAACGACTTCGAAACGGTAGCCCTCCAAATAGCAATGAAGGAGCTCACGCGAGTGAGTAATCGCACAGGCACCATTTCGCTGCACAACCTATTCTAAAGTCTACTGCAGTAGTATATAGTCGCACTAATACAGGGGAGATATATTATAAAATTATTGAAAGGCTTGGACGTACCTGATCGGTCAAAACGCACTGGTGGTACACTGGCACTCTCGAATATATGTTTTGTTGTTCTCAATGGGCGATCTTGCTTCAATGTGTCACCTTCCGCTTTTCCTTAAGTAGGTCATAGCCTTAAGTGTCAATCCCTGCTAACTCGTTTTGTTCTTCTATGACCACATGTTCTGTTAGCACGCTTCGTTCTGCTATCATTGCACATGTGTTTGCACATGTTTGAGTGCCCATGCGCTACTAATATAAAAAGAAAAACTTTGCCATATGGTAAAGAGTATTTTCCTTTGCGGTTTATTTGGGTTAATTTAGATTCTCACAAGAAAAGGCGACATCTTTGTGGAATCAAGAAATGCTTTGAAGTTATGGGTATCAGATTGTTTATCCATTTCTGTAATGCAGGGTACCTCACTGTTATTATTCTACAGCTCAGTAGATAGATTTCAAGTTAAAATCCGCATTTCACCAGTTTACAATGCAAACGTCTAGTATACTGCTAAGCCAATCTGCAACTGTTTCTCGTTCTAGCACTAGCTATATATGTACTTCTCGACACAATCACTTCTCAGGAATTGTATTTCACCATAATTTTACAATATTTATACAGTGTGTTATTTAGTTTCGTCAGGATTTTACAAAATTGCTAGCGAATTATTGAATGATCGCCGAATTGTTGTTACAGTTAATTTTAAAAGCTAGCTCAATTTGCCCACTTCACTTTAGATTTTCTTTTTCATCAAAAACTTTTTTTATATCCTTTCCCAGATTTTAGCATGCTTTGATAGTTTATTACATGGACTGGATTACCTTGTGAACGCTTCAACTTTTTGACGATACCTGTTAGGTAGGAGCCTCCAACCGGCTTCGCGTAAATGAAAATCATTCATACGCGCTCAACAGCCGAATAATCACTGGTCGGATCATCCGATCAAACTTGCATGCACTCACACTCTCATTGTTGATTTTAAATTCACTCTAGTCCGTGCCATGATACAATTATACAAGGTAGTCTCGTCGGAAAAAAAACTTTCGTCAGTGCGCATTCGTATTTCGACGTAAGAGGTTGTCTGCGGACGAATTTTTAGCGCAATTAACCCTTATGCAAAATGACATTTTGTAATGTATGCCGTAGACACGGATAGAATTAAAACATTTAGAGAATTAGGGAATTCTCATATATATTATTAATATTGTTCATAAACAATTTACATTTAAAAAATAAGTCAAGGATACATTAATATTAGCTTCAAAATATGTAAATATTAATATCATCGTCTAAGGGTTAATGCGCATTTCATTGTCGTCTCGTTCACACTACCACGCTGTGCCTCTTTCACTCGCACTCATTGCTAACATAGACAGGGTACCAGCTTTTTTCTGACGAGACTACCTTGTATAATTGTATCATGGTCCGTGCGATTTTGTTCGGCTCGTGCTCAATAAATATGATTTCGGGCGCTTGCTCATTCGGTTCAACAATCATTGTTTTGAACAAGAGCAACACTCAACTCGCAAAAATTAACTCGTATGTTTTTACTGATGCGCGCAGCAAGCGACACTTTTTCTGTAAACATTATTTCACAACGATTTGTATTCATTATTCATTAACATCTTTGATGACAGATAGGCTGCAATAAGATCAATGTACTCAAATGTGGTCAAAGTCCTAAGTTTTCCTGGAAAGCAGGAATAGCAATAGAGTCACTGAACGCATCTGTACTCGTACGCAGGAAATGCAACGAGTCCGGAGTTAAGGAAACAGTTGAGATCTTCTCTGTAGATATCCATCCAGCGTTATCCCAACTCCGGATGAAATACTTTATTCGCCGAGCCATAACTATATTCTTGACGTTTCACATCTACCACCCAGGATGCTGCTGGCTTTGCCATACTGTGGGACTTCTGAGACGAAGATACACTCCACCGGTACATCTACGGACCTACACTGGTCTATGCTCCGCCCCTAGCAGGGGCAGCCGGTCCTACCTAGCCTAACCTAATTTGTATTCATCTGCGCGAATTTTTTCAATGATACCCTCTATAAAGATCCAAATGCAACTAATTATGAACTACAAAATTGTAATGTGAGTCATAGCTAAACAAAGATTTTTACTAAGAAGAACGAAAACAAGCTGCAGTTCGTGGAACGCAAGAGGCTTGCATAGAAATTGTACATTCGGCACACGCTCTCATCGTGTCGTCTTGTTGCTAATCGTTTACTCATACATTGATGATTTCTTCAACACATGACCATTTTATTGAACGCTGACTTTTGTTCAGTGAGTTGAATTGTCTGAGAAATTTTTAACCGGAATGATGTGCAGTACACATTGTGTACCGCAAAACGAGTTGATTGTTACTCATCACTGTGTTTTTTTCAGTGAGATGAGTTGAATGAGAATTTAGGCGTATGGGTAAATCAATAAAAAAGTGAGTTTTGCAGACACTGTCCGGTGGACAGTCCGCTAACATGGCTGGTGTACGCGCCCTCTTAGCGCATCGCGTAATTTCCATAACGCCTACTTATCTTAAAAAACTGCAAATTTACGTAAACATGAACGGTTTCTACTAGAAGTCTGGTCCTAAACTCTGCAATTTTGTTTATCATGCGACATTTGTTTTGTGAGTATTGTACGAAAAAGTTTATTTTTTTTCTGCGCGTCTTTTATAAAACAATCAGAGGTAGGTTAGGTTAGGTTAGGTAGGACCGGCTGCCCCTGTACGGGGCAAAGCATAGACCAGTGGAGGTCTGTACCGGTAGCTTATCTACGTCTCAGAAATCGCGCAGTATGGATGCATTTTTGGCAAAAGCCAGCAGCATCCTAGGAGGTAGCCGTGAAACGTCCCGAAGATCGTTGTGGCACGGCGAATTAAGGTATTTCAACCGGAGTCGGGATAACGCTGGGCATCTACAGAGAAGATGCTCGAGTGTTTCCTTAACCCCGGGCTCGTTGCATTTCCTGCACTGATCACTGTTCGTGATACCCAGCTTTACAGCATGGACAGCCGACATACAGTGACCAGTTAAATTGCCTAGCATTAGTCTGCAGTCTTTTCTTGAAAGCTGCATGACGAAATTGGTTAAATTTTTGTTAGTAGAGGCACACATCAGCCTTGCAGTTTTGCACGAGTTGGCATTGCGCCAGCTAGCGTCCCACTGAAGTCTAGAGCGCACCTCAATTTCTCTGCCTAGAGTTCGCAGGGATATCGGAACATTGCACATATTACCGACATCGAGCCCCACTCCCGCTTTGGCGAGAGAGTCTGCGATCTCGTTGCCATCGATGCCCTGGTGGCTTGGGATCCAATAGATACGCACGACCGCAGATGCGTTCTGCGACTCTATTGCTCTTCTGCTGTCCAGGACAACTTTGGACTTGACCACATCAGAGTATATTGATCTTATTGCAGCCTGGCTGTCAACAAAGATGTTAATTGAGTTATGGTTGCGCTGTAAACCCCGAGCCAATTCGGCAGCCTTGCCAATGGCAAAAACTTCCGCCTGGAAGATGCTGCAGTGGTCTGGGAGTTTATAGGAATGTTTGGAGACCGGGTCTGGACAGTATACGGCCGCTCCGACACCATCATCCATCTTCGACCCGTCGGTGAAGAGGTTTAGGGCTTCGGGAATGCATAACCCTTCCCGCCAGCAGTCCGGTTCCAAGAATATTGTTTTAATATGGTCGGTACTGGTAAGGGGGATAGTATAGTCCAAGTCTCTACTAGTCTCCCTACCAATGGCGCTGTGACCATAGCCTAACAGACACAGATTGCCTGTTGCGGCAATCCTTAGGGACGATTTTGCGGCTATGGATTGCGCGTATAGGTTTAACGGTTCGACGCCAGCTATTACCTCGAGGGCTTTAGTTGGCATCGACCTGATAGCGCCTGTGATACACAGTAGCGCTTGACGCTGTGTCCTTTCCATGATGGATAGGTACGTCCTTTTTTCTGTGGCCTGCCACCACACTATAACACCATAGGTGAGGATAGGGCGAACAACTGAGATGTATATCCACCGCATTAGATTAGGAGAGAGGCCCCAAGTGCAACTAAGCATCTTTTTCGCCATGTACAAGGCTCCGGTGGCTTTCTTCACCCTATCTAACACGTTAAGCTTCCATGACAGTTTGCTGTCCAGGACCACACCTAGGTATTTTACTGATAGGCTCGGCTTTAGTATGGTGCAGCCTATTTTAGGGGGGGACCACGCAGGTACCTTATACCTCTTCGTGAAGAGGATAAGGTCCGTTTTGTCCGCGTTAATGCTGAGCCCGGCTGATTCGGCCCATGCTTTAACTTCCCGCAAAGTAAGTTCCATTACGGAACTGAGGGTGGTTGGGCATTTCCCAGTTATCAAAATGCTTATGTCGTCAGCATAGGCAATTAACTTGGGGGCCCGTCTAGTAAATTTTTGAAGTAGGCTATTTACGACCAAATTCCAAAGGAGAGGCGTGAGAACCCCACCCTCGGGAGTGCCACCTCGCACTACCTTTGTAATGGCCGCATCGCCCCACGTAGCCGCCACCCGCCTGTCGCAAAGAAGGCGGTTGACCCACCTGTGGATCGCTGGTGCCGTGTTAACTGAGGTAAGGCCCTTCATAATAGCGTCAGTAGTAACGTTGTTGAAGGCGCCTGAAATGTCAAGAAATGCACCCAAGGCATATTCTTCATAATGGTCTGCTTTTTTAATGGAGGCTACTAGAGCATGGAGAGCTGTCTCAACGGACTTGCCCTTTGTATACGCATGCTGATTTGGGGACAACAGATGCATTGAGTTACTTCTGATGTGCAAATCAAGTAGCTTTTCCAATGTTTTTAGCAGAAAAGAGGTTAGGCCGGAAGTCATTTGGGACCACATGACTGCATTTGCCCGCCTTGGGCAGGAAAATGACTTTCGAGGTCCTCCAAAGAGTGGGGATATGACCCCATGCGAGGCACGCCGAATAGATACCCGATAGCCACGGAACAATCGTAAGCTTGCTGGCTTGCAGCCTTGCTGGCGAAAGTCCATCGAGACCGGGCGACCTGACCTTCGCAAAGGAGTCGATAGCCCAAATTATTTTATTAACTGTAATTAGACCGGCAGGGGGTCTCATAACTGGGAGACTAGGAAGGAGCTGCCAGTCACTGTTCTCCATTCCAATACATCCCGGGAAATGAGTTGAGAGCAGTGCTTCGAGAGTTTCAGCACTGCTCTCCGTCCACACTCCATCGCCCGACTTGAGCAGACTAGGACTGGAAGCCTGCTTGGACAGCAGCTTCCTCAGTCTGGAGGTGTCTTTGATGTTGTCCAGGTCAGAGCAAAAGGTTCTCCATGAAGACCTTTTGGATGATCGGATCATCTTCTTGTAAGACTTTAGGAGACACCTGTACTCGTCCCAGACATATTCATTGTCCGCCTTCTTAGCAAGTTGAAACATGCTAGTAAGCTCCCCACGAAGCTAAGAGAGATCTGGGTTCCACCAGGGTGGCTTCGATCTTCTCGTCGGTCTAGAGAGCCTACATGATTGGCGAAATGCGGAAAGTAGTCCTGCTGAGAGGACATTGACATTTGTTTCTAGGTCCTGTACCGAGTTGATGTTACCCGGCGGACCAAGAGACTTAGAAACGGGGATTTCTGAACGGCTGAGCCGCAGGTACCCTGTTAAAAGGAATGGTAAATTGAATGTACTTATGATCCGAGGAGGGTCTTTCCAGGACCCTCCACTCTTCTACATTGGTACACTCAGTTGCAATCGTTAAGTCCAGCACATTACAAGAGTTGGGACCTACATAGGTAGATACCTCACCTCTGTTGGCTAGTCTAAGCTTATAGTTAAGGATAAAATCAAGAACTGACTCACCCCTGTCGTTAATGTCGGGACTTCCCCAGACGCTATGGTGGGCGTTGGAGTCCGTTCCGATTATTAGATGTTTATTGGATGAGCAGACCATGTCCACCAGCCTCCGCAGCTCGTCAGGTGGAGCCGGCATGTCGTGGGCCATGTAGCAGGATGCCAGCAGCAAACATCCCTCACGGCTCTCCAGCACCACCACGGTAAGATCGTCATTGCTGTAATTAGGTAGTAGATGAGCTTTTAGCCCCTTTTTTACAAGGATGGCAGTTCTCGATCTACTTACCAATGTCGGGACGTACAGATCGTAATTAAGCGACTTCAGCCCAGCAACCGTGTTGCCCGACGCTATCCACGGTTCTTGGACCAAAGCCGCGTAGGCGGACACTTCCTCCAGGGCAAGGAGTAGCTCCGCCGAAGCCGTTTTAGACTTATGGAGGTTGAGTTGCAGCACACTCATTAGAGGTTAGCAAACTCGCGGGGGGGCCCGTCTTCATGGACAGTTCCTCCCCCACCTCCTCCGTCTCATCAGTCAAGCTGAGGTGCTGGGTGGCGTCGGTCACGCTCTCGAGACCGAGATCTGCCTCGACCTCCCCTGACCTCAGCGTGTGTGTGTCCTTGTCGTTGGGATGACGTTTTTTGAGGCGAAGCTACACGCTCCCTAAGCCCCACGCCATCTTCCCATTGCGTTTATATAGCAAATCCTCGGCCTCCTTATTGATCTGAATGATCACGTGCTGCCCACCACTAGGTAAAGGTTCATCAACCTTCAGCACGGACCAATCACTCGTCGGTATGGCCGGGTTCTGCTTTTTAAGCAGCTGAAGCGCCCGCTCGCCCTGAACAACTATTGGGAAAAGGACTTTCGCCTTCGGCATGGACGGAATATTATTCCTGTCCACCACGTCCAGCTTGGCCCCCTCCCACAGTCCGTCCAGTTTGGGTACGGTCGCTTGCAGCCACTGCAATGTTGGGTCGTCCTTGCATGTCAGGATCTTGACACCATTCATCCAGCCAGTGCCTTCGAATGTAGGCATTGGACTGTCTGGGACATTCTCCATCCTGACAAACAGTGCGTCGACCAGCTTACTATGGGTCAACGGCCACCGCTCTGCAGACATTTTCCCGTTAGGGTCCCCTCTGTCTATGAGAGCAACGGCGAGATGCCGCCTGGCAGTTTCAGCAACCGTTGCTCTCTGTCTCGTCTTGTTCGAGTCAGTGTTGGTGGAGCCAGGTGCTCGCAGCCTCTTGCTCACTGGGGCCCCTTGCTTGGGACTCTCAGCGGACCGTTGGCGCTTGCTTGCCATGGACTCCACCTTGTTGTTGGCAGGGCCGGTAGAACCGGTCTGCACTTTAGTGTCTTTTGGAAGGGGGCTAAGTTGGTTTTCCCGCATCCACGTGTTGGCCCAGGCAAGCCTCTCCTGGGGGTGACTGAAGAGGAAGACGTTCCCCCTCCACCGTAGAAATTGGCGCAGCGCTCTTTTGGTCCGTGTCGGTTAAGACCACAGCACCCGCGCGCACCAACCTCGAATTTTTGGTGGCAGTGTTGTTACAACTGATACGGCCTGCTCCCGCCGCCTCAGAGGTGTGACCGCTGGCGACACGCAGAGAGGATCTCTCCCCCGTGCCCGCCGGTGGTAGCAGTCACGCGTTCCACCGACGTTTGGGCTGACATCCCAGCCCGGGTTGAATAGTTTAATGAGTCCATTCTGAGACCATTTTGGCTAATTTTGTTCTTGGGAGCCCCCCATAGCGTTTTCAGTCTGACCGCCAGACACCTCGTACCTTGGATTCTGCTACTTATCTTCAGACAGATGCCCGAAAGATAAGGAACAGAGTCCTCAGCTAGGATCTGCAGTTCCTGAAATATCGACGTATAGTAGAGATCTGCTACCCGTTGACAATGAGGTAATACAGATCCTACCCAGCCAGCACCCTCGGGGAGGGTTCAGCAGAGGATTTCCGCAAATTTTTCCGCTAATTTTTTTTTTTTTTAGAAGCTCCAGACCATAGACCATAATTATGGGCGAATAACAAATTACCAACGAAGTCTAAAATGTTTTAAAATATGTTTCAGTATTCTAATTAAAAAATAAAGTCAATTTAATGATACCGTACAAAAAAATGTAAAAATGCCGCACCTTGCGACTTTTTGCCCATAGTGCAGTGTGTTAAGACTGCATTCTGGTTGCGCATCCCTGGGTAGGTAGTCATTACGACGAAGACGTGATTGGTTGCTCAACCTTGTTAGACCTCTCGCCAGGTGGTTAGGGTGCAACAGTAGCTTGGTAAAGTACTTTTCCTTCTGTTCTGCGATCACTTCTTTGACTGGTAGGATGTTTAAGTCGCGTTGTATGTTTTCGTTGCGAACGTACCACGGTGCCCCGGTGATGGTTCTCAAGATCTTCGACTGAGCTCGCTGGACTACATACATATGTCAATATTACTATTGCTGGCATTCCCCCATAACTGGGAGCCGTATATCCATATAGGTTTTAGTACCGAGTTATACAGCAGGACTTTATATTCAAGGCTAAGGGGAGACCGAGCGTTGATAAGCCAATGAAGGCTGCTGGCTTTTAGCTTCAGGTGTGTTCTTTTGGCTTCAATGTGCCGGCGCCATGTGAGTCTTCTGTCGAGGTGTACTCCTAGATATGTCACTTCGTTTGCTTGCGGGAGTAGAGTGTTGTTTAACGTTAGCGGCGGGCAGTTTTGCCTGTTCAGGGTGAATGTAACGTGCTTGCATTTTTGTTCGTTCACTCTAATTCGCCAATCTGATAGCCTTTTCAACATCGACCATATGAAGAGCTAGCTGCGCAGTTGCTTGCCTCGGGCATTTTAATAAGTTTGGTCTCCTAGTGAGTTGAAAAAACTGCATAAACTCATCTTCAGCTACAGTGAAGCGAGGGGGGCAGTATACAGCGGCTAGTGTAAGTTGGTTGCCAGTATTTAGTTTTATATTTATAGATGATATTTGATATTTATAGATAGATGTGGCCTGTAGGTAGTTTTTAGCAAATTTGTTATGATAGTAGTGCTTAATACGGCTTCTGATTAGAATTCCAGTCCCACCATGTGGTTTACCGTCTGGATGATTTGTTGCATCGAAAGTATATTCTTGTAGTTGAAAATTGTATTTGTTTGTAAGGTGTGTTTCTGAAAGCAGCATTACGTCGATTTGATTGTCGAGTAGGAATTGAGCTAACTCAAGTTTATGCTGCGAAACGCCGTTAGCGTTCCACGTAGATATCCGTAGGGGACTCATTATTTGGATTGTTGTGAAACCAGCATTTGAATCAATAGATTTTGGTTTTGCTTTTTGGCTGCTCCGGCGATTGATGCTGCTGAGCCATGTTCGGTTCTTGGTATGCTGATTGCATAAATTAACTTTTTGAGGCAAGGGTAGCCGGTCCTGATTTTAAAGCGCTTGCGTATGTCACACTTTTGTCAGGGTTAATAGGTCCTAGTGAGGATCTGGCTACAGTCGAGAAGAAGACTTCAGGGTTTGATCGGAGACTTTCAACGTTTTATTTTGGGTGCGGGCGGTAATTCCTTTTTGATGGATGCGGCTTTTCAGATCCTTATAAACTGGGCAACCTCTATAGTTAGCAGTGTGATTGCCGCCGCAGTTGCCGCACTTTTTCGAGTTGCAGTCATCTTTGCTCGCTGGGCAGTGTGCGGAGTCATGAAGCTCTCCACAAACTACACACACCGGGCGCAGTTTACAGTATGACCTTGTATGACCATATTCTTGGCAGTTCGCACATTGTACCGGACCATTGCGTTTGTGCGGTTCCTCAACTGTAATTCGGCGGTGCAGTAGGAACTGAAGATTATATATAGGGTGCACTTCGTTTTTCTTCAGGGGCCTATTTTCTGGCTCGAGCTCAACCTTAAAGAGTGGCTGCGGCTTTTTATCCCTGTTAAGGATATTGAAAACTGTCTTTGCGCTGAATCCCTTCTCTTGTAGTGCCTTTGTTATCTCTGCAGGCGTTACTTCGGATTCTATACCCTTAAGTACGACTTGCAAGCCCTTGCTGCTTTTAAGCTGATACGTGTAAAAGTTCTTTTTATTATCGGTAAGATATTTCGATAATACTCTGTAATTGTCTTCAGACTTTATTTGAACTTTTGTTTCGTGAATGTTGCCCTTTACATGGGGTATTATGTGGAAGTTATCCTTGCCAATAAGCTCAATAATTTTGTTGACGAGAACATTGGAACTTTTTTCTCGAATATAAATAGGCGGAGGCTTTGGCTTCCTTTTCTCGACTTCAGTAGATTCGGCCGCCTCGACCTCATAGGCGTCTGCCAAGATTTTGAATCGGTTCGAGTTCATGTTCGTTTCTATTGCAGCTAGGCTAGCATTGCCACGGGTTATTTTGCGTTGAGAATTTAGAGGGCTCGTCTTCCTTTTAATTTAAATGTAGCGATCCATACCAGTCTGCACAGCCGGCTTAATATGTTCATTGTTTTTGTTCTGTTCTGTTCGGGCAGCGCAGCGACAGACGTAGTAATGTTTGCACTGCTAGCTGATGATGTCATTAAACGCGCTATCGATTGTTATGGTTGACGTTGTCAGCGAAATTGCGGTTCTGGTTACTGCGCTCTTAGGCTGCAGAGACATCGATGGCAGCGAGGGAGAGCATGAGCGCGCTCTATTACTCTCTACGTTTAAGAATTCGGTCGAGTTGGGGGTAATTGACCGCACTTGATCAGAGCTTGCATTATTTTCGGTCGCTTTAAAAGAGAAGTACGCGTTGTTTATTTGTTGTGAGAGCCGTCTCTCGTCTTGCTCACGGTGACGTTGTGCACGAATGTCGTTTTGACTCATTGTAATCGGGATTGATTAGTTAGAATTTTATTATTATTATTATTATCAAGAAATTACCTGCAATTATAAAGTGCGGATAATTTTTGTTTGTGTAAAGCAATAGCTACAAACCCTTCTGCTTAAAATCTCTTTTATAATATGAGATAACTTAAATAATGTGAGATAACTTAAATAGGTATTTACATATATACAAATGTGTGCACTTATTCTAGTTATGTACAGTAAGGATAAACTTATATGCTGTTGTAAAGGTTTATGGATTTAAGGAATTGGATAGTTGTGGTTATATTCATAGGATCTAATATTTCTTCTAAAGTTTTTTGAAGGAATTTATGTCTGTGTTCAATGTAGGTTGGGCATTCAAGGAATATGTGAGATATGGTGAGGTTAAGGTTACATTGTTGGCATATGGGTGGAGGTGTTTTATCAAATAGGTGGCTGAGTGTCAGTTTAGTGTGTCCTATTCGGAGTCTCATAAATTTGATGGTCTCTAATCGAGAAATAGTTGGTTTTAAAAGTTCATTATTGCTCTGTTTTTTTGTGTTAATAAGTTTGTAGTGTATAGATGTGTTGTTCCATATAAGGTAATTTTGGTCTTTCATGTGATTGTTGATGTATTTAAGGGTAGTAGTTTTTTACTGATATTAAAGGTAGTGCGGTTGCTTGCTTAGCAGCTACATAGGTCTGCAAGCTCGTTGCCTATGATGCCGGAGTGGCCTGGGACCCATATCAGAGTGAATTTGTATTTGTATTTATAGATAATTTTTTTGATTTCTAATGTATAGTATGTAGAGTTATTTGGGTTTTCAAGAGCTGTAAGGGCTGAGAATGAGTCGGTGCATATAGCGAATTTTTCTGTTTGTTTTTCGGCATATCTACATGCGTGAAGAATGAATGCTCCGAAGGCTATTCTAATAGCTGAGTGGTATATCGTTTTTATTTTATTTAGTTTTGACTTGGGTGCCCTTCCGTATAGAAATAACCCATAATCAATTTTTGACATGATTATTGAGTTGATTACATAAATAATAGATTTAATGTGGCAGTTAAAGCTAGTGCTAGAGAGGCATTTTATAATATTTAGTCTTTTAGAAATTTGTATTACTAAATGATCTATGTGTGCGTCCCACTTATAATTATTAGTTATAGTAATACCCAATATTTTTAACGATTTTTCGTTTTTTAGATGGAAAGTGCTAAGTACTTTGAAGTTACATTTCTTCTTACGACAAACGTGTAAATATTTGGATTTAAGGATGGAGAGGCTGGCTCCAGTGTAATTGCACCATTCTTGAATGTCTGTGAGGAGGGTGGTTAAGTTTATTGACGTGTCTCTTCTTTTGTGTCTATTTATAATTGTGTAGTCATCTGCGTATGCCGTAAATTCGAATGATTTGTGAAGACTTATGATTCTATTGTGTTTGTTATAGGCAATTGCAAAAACGATTACGGATAATGGTGATCCTTGTGGGATTCCATTCTCAAGTGGTAAAGGTTGGGATTGTGTGTTTTGAATTTGTACGCAGATTTTTCGATTAGTTAGGAAATTTATTATATATTTGATCATTTTTGGTCCTAACTTTTAATCAACAAGTTCATCTATGATAGTGTGAATTCCTATTTTGTCAAATGCTTTTGAGAAGTCTAGCGAAATTATAGAAAGGTGACTTTTTCTAGATAGTGTGGTGGTAGTCAGATAATCTAGCGTTGCTAGACAGTCAGATACCGATTTACCCTTTCTGAAGCCCATTTGACGACTATCGAGTAGCTGGCTGTTGTTAACTAGCCACCATAGTCTTTTAGAAATAATTTTATCAAGGACTTTGGATGGACAACTATTTAGAGATATAGGACGATATGAAGGTATTTCTGCTTTGCTTGAATCTGGTTTTAATATTGGGATGATGTTGCTTATTTTAAATTGTTGAGGGATGTGTGCATTGAAGATATTGTTGTAGAACTTGAGTAGCCTTAGCATTACCGAATCTGGTAGATTTTTATACCCGCTACCCATAGGGTAGAAGGGTATTATAACTTTGTGCCGGCAGGAAATGTATGTAACAGGTAGAAGGAGGCATCTCCCTATAAAGTATATATATTCTTGATCAGCGTCAACAGCCGAGACGATCTAGCCATGTCCGTCTGTCCGTCTGTGTGTCTGTCCATCCGTCCGTATGAACACCTAGATCTCAGAGACTATAAGAGATAGAGCTATAATTTTTTTTTCAACAGCATTTGTTATGTTTGCACGCAGATCAAGTTTGTTTCAAATTTTTGCCACGCCCACTTCCGCCCCCGCAAATCAAAAATCGAATAACAAGCGTAATTGTAAAGCTAGAATTGCGAATTTTGGTATATACAATAACTATTATAGTAGTTATGATTCCTGAATTTGGTTGCGATCAGATAAAAATTGTCGAAGTTATTAAAGAAATTAAAGAAATAATATGGGCAAAAACGCCTACTTACTAGGGGTCTAATTTGCTTTGGCCGACAATCTGGTATATTGTGCCGTCTATGGTATATTTTGAATGCGGTACTATATCGATTTAGCTTTCTTACTTGTTTATCATTGGGTAACTGATTCGGTCTCTACCTGGTGTTTTGACTTTAAGTTGGTTTATGGCGCTTTTCAATTCAATAATAGAGAAATCATATTCTAAGGGTTGGGTTAGGAAGGAGGTACTGTGGGAAAAATTGTAGCTTATGTTTTCTTTGGGTGATCTGAAGGTAGGATGGAAGTTATTGTTGAGTGAAGCATTTGACCAGAATTCACATAGGGCTTTGGAGATATCATATTTGTTTGTATAAGTGTCGGATGTATTACTAAGGTTAATGAGACAATGAATCTGGAAGTTGGTTTTGAGGCCACAGAATCTATTGATTTTTTTCCAAATTGTTGGAATTGGAGTATGTGGATTTATGTCTGAGGTAAATTCGTGCAAGGCTTTACGTTTTTTTGTTTTATTTCTCGTTTAAGTATTGCGTGTGCTTTTTTGTAAGTTATTATATTGGTAGTGTTTATATTATTACGTAAGTTTTGCCAGGCTAATTTTTTTTTTGTTTTTAGTGTTTGAAGGTCAGTGTCCCACTATGGGACCAGTTTGGAAGAGATTGGATGATGTTGTGGAATGGATAAATGAGCGCTGTGCCTTATGATGGAGCAAATGTGGGCGTTTCTTGGTTTATTTGTTAGCTGGGAGGCCTGTTGTCGGAAAGTTGTTTACTGAGTTTTTGATAGAGAGACCAGTTAGCTTTATCAATGTTGAATTTAGGCTTAATGGTGGAGGAGTCGGTTGGTTCATTTTCAAAGAGTTGGATTAGGATCGGGAAGTGGTCACTAGTGTCGATATGATTGTAAGTATCTTGCAGTGAATGGAATGTAACTGGTTGATTTGATTTTAGATTGTACGGTAACGGCGATTGAGTCAAAGCTTTTATTGCGAATTTGGGTTTGTTGTTGTTGTAAGGAGTTGTGAAGCCTAAGGATGGTTAGAGTTATTTATGTGGTAGAGAGTGAAGTTTATTGGGATGGGAATACTATTATTAGAGTGGAGGTGTGTATCTTGGATGGATATTATTTTGGGGTGGTGTTTTTTTATTAGTATTTGTAGGTGGTTATAATTATTAAGGTATCCATTTAAATTTAATTGAAATATTTTTAGCATTTTGAGAATAGGAGTATAGGTGGTAGCACAATAAATACACATCTGCATGCGACGACGTTTCTTGTTTTTTAAATCTAAACCAAAACTAAACTCTCCCACACCCAGCTGTTCACCCACCACAGGAATTTGTTATTGGTCAAATGCACACCAAATTCTACTTTTATCTAATTTTGGGTTGTTCGAATATTTTTGAATTCAGCACTGAGACAGTCGTAGCACATTTCATATTCAACGTAACGCTTGTTATCGGGTTGAGCTGATTTCTTGTTTTGATTTCGGTTATTAAATTCTTTAGTTTTTAAATGTTTTTATATTGCATTTTAACAGACTGCTATTGATAGCCTTCGTAAAGAACAGTTGGCGGTGGAAAAGTTCAAGAGAAGGTGTTTTAGAGACGCATCAAATTCCTGCTACTGCTGATTCCATATACAAACATTCTAAATGTATAGTTCTGTACTACATACTTTTTATATAACGGTGTTTCGTATTTTTGACAGATTTCTATTAAATTATTGTGTAGACAAACACACATGCAGTATCTTTTAATCTTAAGTTCAGATTAATGATGTTTTACATTTATAATGGTATAAAATAAAATAAATTATATGAAAGGTAATTTTTTTAATGTATTAAAAATTATTTAAAATTTTGGCGCGTGACATACATATGTATATATTTTTTTTTTAGATTGTCATCATACGAAAGCTAAGATACGAAGAGTTGGCAATACTGCTTCACCTAAAAAAGTTACTTGCCTTTAAATGTGAGATATAGCTCATATTCATAGCTTAGCCTATGAAATTAAAATCAAATTTTAATCATTATATAATATATAATATAATATATATTATATTAATTTTTTTAAAAGACAAAAGTAGTTTTTTTGTTTTATTTACTTCATATTTTTAGATTTCAGATATTTAAGTCGTAACGAATGATAGCGAAAGTTTATCGGTTGGTCGCCCGAAAAAAGCTTTGCATTTCCTCGTAAAAGCTCTGTTATTTCCGATTCCTTGGCGCTCTCTCGCTATGGGTCTCTCGTGACTTTTAACTCCGGACTCGCCTCAGGCTTCTCAATCACCATAAATTTGACAGTCACACAGGACAGTCTTCTGCTGTAGTCTTTTCGTGAAATGTGCGTCGTCAAGAAGCTTTTTTTGCACACAGCACATTCAGTTTTATTTTAGTTTTGTTTTTCCAACATACAGAAATATAAATACATTTTATACACCTACATAACTACGACATTGCATAAAATAATGTTTCAACAAAAAAATAAATGTTTCAAGACAAATAAAATTATTTAAATGCTTTGCCAATGTACATATGTATTTGATAAACTATAACAAAAATAAAATCAGAACAACAAATACGCATCCGCGAGATAGGAGGAAAATAGATGTGTTTGAAAATTGCAGTGCCTTCAATAATGTAAAAATAACAAAAAATCAACTGTTACACCAATTTCTAAGATGTACTTTACTTCAAATGAAGTGCGCATCAGTTAATGTGTAAGTTATTACGTATACACATACACACTGAGTCGTAATATGTGTATGTACATAGTATGTGCAGAGCGTGCTCCTTAAAAACATTGTGCTGTTGATCCATCTTTAGATACTACCTGTTATGAGGTTTTTTAGAGCCTCAATATGAGTGCGTGCGTAAGCACAGTAAACTTAAAAAAAAACACTATATGTATATATTTATGTAATATATCTGTTGTTGGTTTTAGTATTATAGAATATACGGACAATAGCTGCACTGACTGCTACATATTTATGTACCCACAGCTGTATACTATAGAAACTTCTTTATTTGCGTTTGATGAATATTATACAATGCGGGGTAGATTCAAGACTCTTGGCTACTTGCTGGTTTTCAACAATACATGAAAGCCTTTAGTATAAACTACCAAATAGATACATATGAAAAGACCGATATGTAAGAAAATTCGAGTATGTTTTATAAAAATTCTATAATAACTTTCAAATGATGTGGCAAAATACATGTCTGTATACATACATATATATGTATTTGTAAATATTGTGAATTTTTAAAAGATTTACCAATACATTTTATTAACTAAATAAAATTTGCCTCATCAGCAAGGACCATTCAACAGGCTATTCTTACAAAATAATGCCAGCTTTACATGTTTATGTTGATTTTAACGTACTATATTAAAATTCACACATTTTAAACAGATTAATGCTACGTCAAATCATCTAGCAACAACAGCCACAAAAAACAGCAAAAAGCAAAAGTGTCGACGTTAACAACACTTGCATACCAAACATAAAAAATCCACGGCGGCTAAAATACTACCACCATGAAACTTGATACACACTAATGTCGACTGCTGTCCCAATCACACAAAATAACACAAGAGCAAAGAACAACACCGGCATCGAAGTAAGCCACACATACTCTCAAAGCTCGCTTTATACTAAGCTTTTGTATACAAAAGCATACATGCATACACTTACGCAAGCACTCTTGCGCATGATACAATTATACAAGGTAGTCCCGTCGGCAAAAAATGTCCGTTATCTATACCATACATAAATGCGAGTGGAACGACTCCGCCTACTGAGTGCGAAAGAATCGACAGTAGAGATTTGGGATTAACCCTTAAAAAGAGTTGAAATGTTTTTTATAATTTAATTTTTTATAGTTTAGAAGTTGACAGTAATCGTTGTTTTTGTTTTTGATTACTAATTTTTTTGTTCAGGTTCTTCATTCTATCATAAAGTTCATACATATATAATATAATTGCAATCTCACATTTTTGTCTTGCACAAGGGTTAATATTTAGGGAAAAAATCGTCCACATACAACCTATCCCTTCAACAAGCGCGCGCGGACTGAACGTTAACGGACTGAAACCGAACGAAAAGGCGCACGACGGGACTACCTTGTGTTATTGTATCATGCTCTTGCGCACATTGACAGCTGCTTAATCATTCCCTGTATCAGCAGATGAGGGTGACTCACGCCGTAACAGTCAACATTTTATTAATGCAAGCGCTATATCCAATGATGATATCAAAGTTATCCTGGCGATGATTCCAAACCTTAGGAGTTTCGTTAAACATTTGTCGTATTTGATTTGATGTAGTTAAAATCATGCAGTACGAAATAAGATTTAAGTTTACGTTAAGTTATCTTAACATATGCATATTCGTCTTAGCGAAGAAAATAATGTCATATTAGGATTATATATAATGCTATCCTGCTACATATTTTCTTTACACATTTGTATTTCCCAGTCAAATAAAAATATCATTCATCATAACGAAATCAAAACCTATCAGCTATCGCCCAGCGGCCTCATAATATAGACCTATTACTTTAAAATCGTGTTTATCAAAACTATTCAGAAAATGTTATTCCAGTTATAATAATTAACTTCGGAGCCCGTCTAATAAGATTCAGTAGCAGGCTATTTGCAACCAAATTCCAGAGGAGAGAGATTACCCCACTCTGGTGAGTATCACTAGACGGTACTCATCGGTGGATCACTGGTGCCGTGTTGACTGAAGTAAGGCCCATCATAATGGTAATGTCAAGAAAGACCCCCAAGGCATATGCTTTATAGTGGTCTGAATTTTTGATGCAGACTAGAAGAGCATGGAGAGCAGTCTCGATAGACTTGCCCTTAGAGAACACATGCTGGTCAGATCAGGTCAAGTAGTTTCTCCAAATGTTTTAGCAAATTGTCCTTCAGGCTGATTGCTCTGAAGTCATTGAGTCTAACACGATTGCATTGGGACGCCTTCATCACGAAAATGATCTTAGAGCTCTTCTAGAGAGATGGATTGCAGATAATTGCTTTATTTATTATATTGTTGGTTATTAGATCAGCGAGAGGGGTCATTATCGGGAGCTGGGTGTCATTATTCTGATCACGTGCTGCTTGCCAGGTTCATCGACCTTCAACTTTGTTTGAGGCGGTTATTTTCAGCCAGGACAATGTTGCATATTAGGATTTTGACACCGTTCAGCCAACCCGCTCCTTCGAAAATAGGCTTTGGGCTACTTATTATAATGTAAAGCGCAGTTCCCAAATGAAGAAAATTTTGCGAAAATGCAAAATATTTCGCAAGTTTCACAAATTCTCGAGTGATCGTTTTTAGCAACCTAAATTTGGCACGGAAATGGAAAAAAACAAAAATCTATGGCCACACCAGTTAAACATTTGCCTATTAAATAAATGCAATTATTTAAAAAAAAATTAGATGAAATAATATTCCTATTTTTATGGCGACAATATCCCAAGCGCACATTATTTCAACTTCATTGCACTATATTTTTGATTTCAAATTTCATATGTTTCAAATGTTAATGTGTTTCGATTCATGAGAAAATGCCTCAGACGCTTTCTTTTTATTTTTTTTTTTAATTATTCATCTTTATAGTTCGCTTCACTTTGCGAATATGAATGGGAATATTAGGTTGTCTATTTTTTCACATGTGACACTGCTTATTTGATATCCACATACATTCAAGTATCGGAGTATCGATTTTTTTGCTGGAAACTACGGAACGAAATTACGCCGCAAAAATTTAGCAAGGCCATTTTTTTATATGAAGTTGGGCGGAAAAAAGTCGATTTCACTCTCTTTAGTGTAACTGCTTGCATCATAGAATCGCATCATTGAAGCAGATGCACCTGGTCGAAATAGGGTATAAACAGAGTATTAGACTTATCTGTAACAGACGTAAAGTATCGTATGTATCGTTAATTTAAAAGAAAGGAGGCAATATCTTTAATACAACTTTATTTAACATTAAAGTTGCGCGCTAAGTGTGTCCGTAGACTTTTTCTGGTTAGTGTATATACATACACATCCATACGTATGCTGATGCATGAACAAGGTCTCAAAAGCTATAGCTATTTACATACAATTTGTTTTGGACACCACTTGTTTATTTTTGCACGTTAAATAAGTTGGTTTTTGCAAGCGTAGTTTTTATGCTACAGTATTTATTATTCCTTAAAATCTGGTTGCTATCGGATAAAAATTGTACTATGTATACATATGTATGTTTTTAAGAGATTATTTTATACCCAAAAAAAGGTTGCTGTATTCGGGGGATTTAAGTGTTTTGGTTGACTATCTGGTATATTTAAAACTCCATGCTATGTATTGAACGTGAGAGTATATAGATATACTAAATATGACGTTCGGTATATTTTGGTAGTTTTTATATATTAATTTGGTATATTTTAAGAATAATATCATATATATCTCTGAAATCTAAAATTGATAAATGAAATTCTGCTAAAAACTTAATTGTATTTGTTGTTTTTTTTTTTTGTTTAAAACAGCTAAAGAGCCTATAAACTGAGTAAGCAATGAGGCAGCTGGACAAGCGCTACAACGATCGGCAACGCCAAGAATTAGTAATACACATCTGTTGTTGAAGAATGAATGACAACAACCTGCAACAATGGTGGGAAAATACATACCGTCGACACCAACAACTAGAAGCCACAGTCGATAGCAATATTAATATCGTAAGCCAAGGCAATATCAAAACCCAAGTTTTGCATTACACACTTCTTGACGACAATTCTTATGATGGAGGTGGAAGTCTTGAACCTGGAGGTCATGATTTCGACTATGATAATTACGGAAATTTCACGATAACAAATTCTTATGGCCCAGAGGCTAGTGGAGACACTGAACATGCTATTCCATCGATAACAATCTTACTGTTAGCCATTAGCTATGGTTTGGTTGTATTCGGTGGGGTTGTAGGAAATTCTACGTTGGTACTCACACTGTGCTCGGCCTCATCTGTAAGATTGAGAAATCCACTGTTGTTGGGTGTATGCATTGCGGATTTACTAGTTACAGGCATATCAGCACCTGTCACACTCCTGAATTTAGCCATGAATCGCGGAACCAGATCTCTACCTCTCTTACTTTGCAAGCTTATACACTTTGTTCAGGTAAATTCTTTGATGCAAAAATAGTTCGAATACAGAATAATACTATTTCATTTAAAATATACTATAGAGTATATAAAATGATTTCCTAAATAACATCTATAATTTTTATCTTATCACAGCCAAATCATAAAGACAACTTATGATTGTACATACATATTGTATATGCATATATGTATGTACATATATACCAAAAATTTTGATCCTAGCATAAAAACAAGTAAGAAAGTTACAGTCGAGTTACTGTGAGATACCCGCTACCCATTTTGAATAAAAGCAATATATTTTGCGGTATTATTCTCAAAATATACCAAATATACTACAAAAATACTAAAAAATATACCAAATGGTATATGTGGTATATCGATATAGTACCGCATTCAAAATATACCATAGACGGCACAATATACCAGATTGTCAGACAAAGTAACTAAGACCCCCAGTAAGTAGTCGTTTTTGCCCATACAAAAGTATTCATTTAATACATTCCACAATTTTTATCTGATCGCAATCAAATTTTCAGGAATCACAACTACTATAGTTGTTATTGTATATACGAAAATTCAGCTCTAGCTTTAAAATAACGCTTGTTATTGCGATCAGATAAAAATTGTCGAAGTTATTAAAGAAATACTTTTGTATGGGCAAAAACGCCTACTTACTGGGGGTCTTTTTTGTCTGACAATCTGATATTGTGCCGTCTAATATTTTTGAAAGCGTATACCGCAAAATATATTGCTTTTATTCAAAATGGGTAGCGGGTATCTCACAGTCGAGTACACTCGACTGTAGCTTTCTTACTTGTTTTGATTTACGGGCGCGGAAGGGGGCGTGGCAAAAATTTGAAACAAACTTGATCTGCGTGCAAACATAACAAATGGTGTCGAAAAAAAATTATAGCTCTATCTCTTGTAGTCTCTGAGATCTAGGTGTTCATACGGACAGACGGACAGGCACACAGACGGACATGGCTATATCGTCTCGGCTGTTGACGCTGATCAAGAATATATATACTTTATAGGGTCGGAGATGCCTCCTTCTACCTGTTACATACATTTCCTGCCGGCACAAAGTTATAATACCCTTCTACCCTAAGGGTAGCGGGTATAATTACGCTTGCAATTCGATTTTGTATTACATACAATTGCTGGAGGCTTTCTATTCTATGGGTACTACCCATTGGGTAGTGTCAACAGCCGTCTGCAGCCCGTCTGTCTGTCCGTCCGTATGAACACCTATGTAGATCTCAAAGACTAAAAGAGATAGAGATCAAGTTTGTTTAAAATTTATTACCTGCCTATATCCGCTTCCGCAAATGGAAAAAATCGAGGCTAGAATCGTGATTTTTGGTACGTACAATAATAAATACAGTATTTAAAATTTCTGAAAATTTGGTTGCAATCAGATAAATATTTTAGATGTTATTGAGGAAATATTTTTGTACTTCAATTGGGTTCCTTTGGCTGACAATCTGGTATATTTTGTACTCTATGATATATTTTGAATGTATGTAGTACAATAACGATCACGGTTGCCACTTTTGGTACAAATGTACCAAAACTGGTACATTTTTTATGCGTTGGTAAATTGGATCACTTTTTTTCATTTTGGTACATTTTTAATATGCCTGGTCTAGAATTTAAATTTTTCATAAAATTTTGTGTTCACTCATATTATTTTAACAAATGGCTCTGTTCCACCAGACACAAATTTTGTATCAGTTAGAAATTGAACCATGACTAACACTGGAAAATATCTCATACAGTCGATTTGACAATTGAGAAAATATGTATGCGCCAATCTAAGGTCTATCACTACGTAAACAGTTATATACTGTGAATCACAATTTGTGAAATACAAAAAATCTTTCGTGAAAATATTTGTGGTACATTTTTGGTAAAATTGGTACATTTTTCAAAATTTTGGTACAAAAAATTTTTTTTGATGGCAACCGTGATTGTAATATAATATATTTTACGAATTGCTTTTATTGAAAATGTGTTGGGGGTATCTCACAGTCGAGCATACTCGGCGATAGCTTTCTTACTTGTTCACTATTATTTTAAAATAAAAAAGTATATAAAACTAACATGATAATTATAATGAATACTTCGTCGACATTATACAATTATCCATACATATATTTTATATCCGCAGGTTATGCCAGTAGCCGCAAGTACTATTTCATTCTTCATGCTCTCTCTGGATCGTTATGCAACCGTTAAGCATCCGAGGCTGGCACAATTAAGACAGCGTCGCCATCTGCACGTGTCATTGGCAATGCTTTCATGGATTACTTCAGCAGTCATAAGCATGCCATTTTTATTTGCGTATAAAATAATTGCAAAGTCAGTGATTATTAAGGGCTCTGGTGCAAGCACCAGTACAACGCCAAATCCCGTTAGCATCAGCTGCACGTCTGAATTAGGTGCTAACAATATGTTCATGTCATTTATCATATTTCATACGATAGTCGTATTTATTTTACCCGGTCTCGGCGTGTTGCTTAACCACTATGGAGTTCGTCGAAAGCTCTGTGCATTATCATTGACAGCTCGTGCGGCGCATGGTGAACTGCCGTTACCGATGCCGATACTGCGTCGTCAAACGCACATGGTTATTGTTACAGGATGTGCCAATGCTCAACACGCAGCATGCGGCGGAGTCACAACTGTAGATGATACCTCAAACGGCAATGTTGAAGGTCAAATTACAGTCAGTCCTGGAGATATTCAATTGCATAACTTAAAACCATGCTTGCCAGGATCTAGCGCGGCCTTGGAGCCCGGGTCTTATCGCTCCAACAACCCTATATCACCAAGGTAAAATAATTAGATAATTTCATATTTATGACTATAATTATACTTAACACCATGCAGAGCTATGAGGGAGATTCGTGCCCATTCACAACGGCAGCGTATTCATCGTTCAGGACGCGGACCCGTCACACCTGGTATACCTCTACCACAAACGTCGACGCTACGTTCCCGTCGAGATTTGGCAAATATGCTAGTTGCTTCCGCCTTCATCTTCATTGTATGCTGGGCGCCTCATGTCTTCTGTATATTCTATAAGAATTTTGGCTATAAGCAATACTGCAGCAAGGCTTCCATATACTTTAGTCTTTTACTGGGTAAGATACATTGTTTCAACTGTTTACTAAATATTTAACGATTAAAGGTAACCTTCTTGATCTATCTTTCTTACTCTCTATTAAAAAAGTTTTGAGCGTTTTGAATGGTATATTAGCCAGTTTATTGCTACAGTAGAAGTCGTATACCAAGACTACCTATTCGAAAATACAATTTTGTTCATTTGTACTGAAGGGGTCAATATACCCGCTACCCACAGGGTAGAAGGGTATTATAACTTTGTGCCGGCAGGAAATGTATGTAACAGCATTTGATATGTTTGCAGGCAGATCAAGTTTGTTTCAAATTTTTGCCACGCTCACTTCCGCTCCCACAAAGTGATGAAAAACTCGAATAACTAGCGAAGTTTTAATGGTCAAGTCGCGAATTTTCGTATATTTTGGTGTATTTGGTTGCGATTAGATAAAAATTGTCGAAGTTATTAAAGAAATACTTTTGTATGGGCAAAAGCCTATTTACGAGGGGTCTCAAATTCGTTGGCTGACAATTTAATTTGCTCTCATATAATAGAGTGAATGGGAAATTTCAATCGAGTCTTTAGATTCTTTCTACATATAAACGGCTTCTTTTGCGCATTTCTACCATTAAAGTTGCTTTACCGGAGTCATCTCGCGGTGCTTTGCACTGTCTAATGACTCACATGCACCATTTCTGCTATTTTTCGATGCGAATACGCATTCTTAAAATGAGTTATGACGTTTTCGCGCTTCTCAATTATGTATTGTTTGCAGACGTATTTTACAATACCTAATATGTATATTTGATATCCGAGAAAAGTGTTTGAAAGTTATTTTTTCAATGTCTTCCCATGTAACTGCAAAGCAAGTAAACAACTCCAAAATACGTTTATGGACGGTTTTGTTATTATGATGTCGTCAGGGGAGTTGAAGCCAGTTTATGGCTCAGATATTTTTGAACAAAGAGCGTTGCACCTTAGCTTCAGCCGGTATTCGAGGACGTGCTATCGAAACTTATTACACTTACTTTTTATATTTACTATGTTCCACAAATTAATGCATTACAACATCAACAATGTGTTGTCGACGGTTCTGATGTTGCGGGAGTTAAAAGTTTTGATGCTATATACACTAACCAGGAAAAGTCTGCGTACACACTTAACGCGCAACTTTGATGTTAAATAAAAATAGTTGAATTGCATTTTTTTTTTAAATTAACGACACATCTATTATAAAAAATTATAAAATTGTTTCAGGATATCGTCTCACGCGACATCTCTCAGAGAATTACCTATATAAATATGTGAAACTATTGAAAGAAATAGATGAAGTAACATTCTTTGCACATTCCTATGTCGACACAATCTCCAGCAAATTTTGTTTCAACGTGTTTGAAATATTTTTTTATACCCGCTACCCATAGGGTAGAAGGGTATTATAACTTTGTGCCGGCAGGAAATGTATGTAACAGGTAGAAGGAGGCATCTCCGACCCTATAAAGTATATATATTCTTGATCAGCGTCAACGGCCGAGACGATCTAGCCATGTCCGTCTGTCCGTCCGTCCGTATGAAACACTGGATCTCAGAGACTATAAGAGATAGAGCTATAATTTTCGACAGCATTTGTTATGTTTGCACGCAGATCAAGTTTGTTTCAAATTTTTGCCACGCCCACTTCCGCCTCCGCAAATCAAAAAAATCGAATAACAAGCGTAATTTTAAAGCTAGAGTTGCGAATTTTGGTATATTTAATAATAACTATAGTAGTTATGATTCCTGATTCCTGAAATTTGGTTGCGATCAGATGAAAATTGTCGAAGTTATTAAAGAAATACTTTTGGGCAAACACGCCTACTTACTAGGGTTCTTAGTTGCTTTAGATGACAATCTGGTATATTGTGCCGCCTATGGTATATTTTGAATGCGGTACTATACCAATATACTAAATATACTGTTTGTTATTTTTTTTAGTATTTTTGCAGTATATTCGGTATATTTTGAGAAAAATATCCCAAAATATATTTCTTTTATTCAAAATGGGTAGCGGGTATCTCACAGTCGAGTACACTCGACTGTAGCTTTCTTACTTGTTTTAATTTTAAATTTCATATGCAGACGTGCGACAGTATTAATAAATGCTATTTCTCAATGTCTTACAGGCTTTTATTTCATAGTTTTTAAATTCATTATTTTTCATTTTTTTCATATGTGGAACCGCCAGTTTGACAGCTACATACATACTTTCCATTCGGAGTACTTAATTTATTGTGTGTATTCGATATTCTACTGTCGATGCTGTATTTTTTCCAAGCTGATTCGGAGCATTTCGGTCCCAAAAACACAATCATGATATTTCGGATCCGCCACAACTGTGTCGTACAGAAACACACTTACTCGGACACAAGCACACAAGTTTATTGCAGCGGTAATCAGTCCTTATTGTCCCAGTTCATCCTATTTACTTTTAACAAATACAGTGAACCAAACCATGAAAGATGCTGTCCGAGCACCCTGTGATATTGAATGCAAAATGAATTTTATTGTAATAGTTACCACTGTGTTGCGAAACAAGGAGCATTTGATTAAGCTTGAAAAATTCCAGTACCTGCTCGCTTTTGTTGCAGACGCAATTCAAATCCGCAAGCAAGTTAAAGTTTCCAATTAACAAATTGTGTTCCAGTGACCCTGAAGGATTATTTGGAGAGCTAGAGCCGGGCCGAGAAAAATTAATTAAATTTCTTAATCTGACAAAGTCTTCAGGTTAGCGTGGGGCCACCTCTGATAATTTGTTGTTGTCTATCTTTTCTAACGTTTTATGAGATGCTCGAGGCACACAAAAAAAAACAAGGCGATTGCCAAGTTTTACCTGTAGCCTTGGATGGGATACACGAAGATACATCCAAGTTTAACGTTTTTGTCTCCAAAAGAGTTTCGCATGTTCATGAATGCATGATTTGAATAATTTGGCATCATGTGGCGATTCAAATAAACGTCTGTCCTGACTAAAGTCCAAGATGTGGACTGACGGACTAGAATTCGTGCATTTTACCAGTGCGAAATAGACCAAAGGGACTGCTCATCCTGTACACTTTCCTGTTCGACGTGACAATTTACGAAAAAATTGTCTTAAAATACTTTGATATTTAACATTCATTTTAAATTAAACACTTATTTGGATTAATAAGTGATTTATTAATGAATACACCTCAGAAACAAGTTTATTCCAATTGTATTTTTAACGATCGTCAAGATTCTAGCTTGATCAGATTGAAGTAAAAAGTTTCCTTACCCTCAAAATTATTCTTTTGATTTATATTATGAAGATTAACAATTTGGCCGCGGCCCATACTTTTTGCACGCTACTCAGATCTCAGATACTGTAACAAATAGTGCTATAATTCATTTTGGCAGTACTTATTGAACTCTGACATGTTAAAACAACAAGTAAGAAAGCTACAGTCGAGTGTGCTCGACTGTGAGATATCCGCTACCCATTTTGAATAAAAGTAAAATATTGCGGTATTATTTTCAAAATATACCGAAAATACTAAAAATATACCAAATATTATATTTGGTATATCGATGGAGTACCGCATTCAAAATTTACCATAGACGGCACAATATACCAGATTGTCGGCTAAAGCATCTAAGACCCCCTAGTAAGTATGCGTTTTTGCCTATATAAAATGATTTCTTTAATAACTTCCACACTATTGTTATTAGAGTATACACCAAAATTCGCAGCACTAGCTTTAAAATTGCGTTTGTTATTACTATTACTATTACTATTACTATTACTATTACTATTACTATTACTATTACTATTACTATTACTATTACTATTACTATTACTATTACTATTACTATTACTATTACTATTACTATTACTATTACTATTACTATTACTATTACTATTACTATTACTATTACTATTACTATTACTATTACTATTACTATTACTATTACTATTACTATTACTATTACTATTACTATTACTATTACTATTACTATTACTATTACTATTACTATTACTATTACTATTACTATTACTATTACTATTACTATTACTATTACTATTACTATTACTATTACTATTACTATTACTATTACTATTACTATTACTATTACTATTACTATTACTATTACTATTACTATTACTATTACTATTACTATTACTATTACTATTACTATTACTATTACTATTACTATTACTATTACTATTACTATTACTATTACTATTACTATTACTATTACTATTACTATTACTATTACTATTACTATTACTATTACTATTACTATTACTATTACTATTACTATTACTATTACTATTACTATTACTATTACTATTACTATTACTATTACTATTACTATTACTATTACTATTACTATTACTATTACTATTACTATTACTATTACTATTACTATTACTATTACTATTACTATTACTATTACTATTACTATTACTATTACTATTACTATTACTATTACTATTACTATTACTATTACTATTACTATTACTATTACTATTACTATTACTATTACTATTACTAT